>NC_083315.2:168769189-169125022 GCF_963455315.2 Globicephala melas | reverse complement strand
ATGTTAATTCCAAATCATTTGCTGAATGCCACCCTTGTCCCAGGTCTGAAGTAGGATGCTGGGAATACAAAGAGGAAGAAACATCCCATCCTCAGAGATCTCTGTTTAGTGGGGGAGACAAAGAGACAAATGACTTTAACACCCTGTGATGAAGATAGGCATGAAGATGTGTCCCACCAGAAGAGGGCTCCTAAGACAGGCTGGGAGTTTGGAAGATGAGGGGTGAGCAGTAAAGGCTTTCTGGAGGAGGTGACAATCGAGCTGGGTCTTAAGGGTCATAATAAAAATTATGAATTTTTGTAAAGGCATTGAGAGCCTAATTCAGGTTGTGAGATGCAGTGTGAGGCCGTTGGGTAGGACAGGTGCTTGGCTGAGGTTGGAAGTGATGAACATGTAGCAGTACCAGCTGGCATGTTTGTGATTCTTTTCAGTATCACCTGAGCATGACATTGAAAGCATTTCTTTCAATACCTTAAGTCATATCACACTGTTAATATCCTTTACCATGGGACCTTAAAGCTAGAAATAACTATTTTATAGTGAAGTTTTAACAAAAATAATAAACCATATTTTTTAAAGTTAAAAATTGATTTTATTGAAGTATTATTTGCATATAATAAAATGCAGAGATTTTAGGTGTACAGTTTGAGCTTGACAAATATGTCTTGTTTTGGCTCTTAATGAATAAAGCTGCTATGAAATCTGTGTACAAGTCTTTTATGGACATAAGTTTTCAGTTTTCCTGGGTAATTATACACCGAATGTCTGGGTCATAGAGTAGATGTGTGTTTACCATCATAAGAAGCCGCCGAATAGTTCTCCACAGTGGTTGTACCATTGTAGGCTCCCATCGGGAACAGATGAGGGCAGCAGCTGCTTCACGCTCTGACCAAACTTGGTGTTGTCTTTTTAATTTTCGCTACCTTACTTGGTGTTCATTTTGGTTTTAATTTGGATTTCCCTGATGACTAATGATGCTGAGCATCTTTTCGTGAGCTTATTTGACATTTGTATATCTTCTTTTTTTGAAGTGTGTGTCTTTCTAGTTTTTTTTTTTTAAGTGATTTTTTAAAATTTTAGTTATTTATCTTTGGCTCTGTTGGGTCTTCGTTGCTGCGTGTGGGCTTTCTAGTTGCGGTGAGCAGGGGCTACTCTTTGTTGCCATGCGCGGGCTTCTCTTTTTGGTGGCTTGTCTTGTTGGGGAACACGGACTCTAGGTGTGCGGGCTTCAGCATTTGTGGCTCGCGGGCTCTAGAGCGCAGGCTCAGTAGTTGTGGCACACGGGCTTAGTTCCTCCGCAGCACGAGGGATCTTCCTGGACCAGGGATCAACTCATGTCCTCTGCATTGGCAGGCAGATTCTTAACCACTGCACCACCAGGGAAATCCCTGTGTCTTTCTAGTTTTAGAGTTAGGTTGTTTGTCTTATTGAGTTGTAAAGAGTTCAGCATAAATACCAAAATTAAAAATTTAGAGAACATTTTGAAAAGCTGATGATCAGTATCCCTTTGTCTGTTGTTTGTAGTAAAAATGTGTAAAAACCACTGTCTCTTTAGTCTTCCCTTTTTTTAAATAAGGGCACATTTATACCTGGAATTTTCTCTTTGTTTTTTTTTGGAGGCAAAACATTCATAGTATTAAAATATCGCCATCTGGTGGCCAAAGGATAACATTTTATATACTATTAACTGTCAACATGTAATATTGGATATATGTAAATATACACATATATAGTGATTTATAATAAATGTATGTAGTGTAAATAATATATAAATATATACTTAAATACGTATGTGTAAAGCATAATAATATAGTGAACAATTCATGAACTTACTCCCCAACTGCAGATCCAGAATATTTCTAATACTGTTGAAACCGCCTGTTCGTTCTTCAGTCCTAGCCCTCAGTCTCCCATATGCCATGTTATCTAGAAAAATACCTTTCTAACTTCCATCATTTACACTTCTGACAAGTGTGATCAGTAGTAGATCGGATCCTTTGGAATCGCCAGTCAGGCACTTGGTGCGCTGCCACTTACTGTGACCCTGTATCTCACTTTCACATTGCGGTTTGGTACAATATTAACGTTTTATATTAATTAAAGTTTTTTAAAATGGGAGGGAAGAGTAAGAAAGAACAGGCTCTGGTATTTAATTTTCATATTCTCCAAAATGGATTTGTCAGTCTCAGTAAGGCTTAATGAAGCTGCTAATAATGGGCAAATGTGGCTTGCATACACAGCACCAAGAATGGTCCATACCATAGAATTTCAGAAAAGACCACACTGATTGGGTGATTTTATTTATTTTCAATTTTTATTTTGAATATCATGTCTAATGAAGAAAATGTTTAAGGCAACATAACATAGTGGTAAAGGCAGAAATAAGACATTAAGAACTTTTAAGGCACATCTGAGTATCCAGTACATGCTAGCTGCTGTTATTGTTTAGTAATATCACTGCTACCAATTCAGAGTGAGAACTAATGCCAAATTAAGAATGAGACTACTATATTTCTAAGAAAACCAAAATGTACTTTGATTTAGAAATAGCAGTTTAATTTCTAACTTATCTGTCGTAATTTCTGCATCTATAAATTAATTTTCTCCGAGTTGTGAGAATTAACAAGGAAGTGTATGTGTGTGTGTGTGTGTGTGTTTATGTGTGAGAGAGAGGGAGAGATTGAGAATAGGAACAATGCTTGACACAGAGTAGGGACTGAATAAATTATAGCTGTATATGAACAATGAGTGAAATATAAGACTTCAAGACACTTCGTTTCATAGTTTTAGAACCCTTTAGATATAATTACATCTTTCAATTTTAGGATGCCTTGTTCTTCCTGAAGGATTTCTTCACAAGTGTTTCCACAGAAGTAGAGCTTCTCATGGCTCCAGATCCAGAAGGTATTAAATATGTAGAGTTTGAAAAAGTCTATAACAAGTACTTGGATTGATTTTGATTGTTATGAGGCCTTTTTGAGAATGTACTTACAAATCTTTATTCTCATTTATATAAATGTGTTCTGTGCTCATTTTTGTTAAGTTGTACAAATGTAGTTTATGTAAAAGTACAGGAGTCCCCCCTTATCCTCCAGAAGTACCTTCCAGGACCCCCAGTGGCTGCCTGAAACTGCAGATAGTACCAAGCCCTAAATATACTAAGTTTTTCTTTCTATACGTACATGCCTATGATAAAATTTAATTTATAAATTAGGCGCAGTAAGAGATTAACAACAGTAACTAGTAATAAAATAAAACAATTATAACAATATACTGTAATAAAAGTTAGGTGAGCATGATATTTCTCTCTCTCAAAATGTCTTGTACAAATTTAATGCCTTTTCCGTCTTAACTAAGCACTTATCTTGCACTGTGGCTGTAACCTTTGAGGTACGACAGCAAAATGAGTGCGAATTTCTTTTTCCTTCATCACAGTTTTACAGATTTGTTCTTACTGTAGATCTTAGCGGCCTGAGCATACAATTTTTTTTTTCCTTATTAAGTCAAGAGCTTTCACCTTTTCACTTAGAGGAAGCATGCTGCGGCTTCTCTTTGGTGTATCCGAATGGCCAGCATCGCTGTTCTTGTACTTTGGGGCCATTATTAATAAAATAAGGGTTACTTAACACAAGCACTGCAATACCCCAACAGTCAACCTGATAACTGAGATGGCCACTCAGTGACTCACTGGTGAGATATGCTGGACAAAGGGATGATTCACATTCTGGTGGGATAGAGTATGACGAGGCAAGATTTCATCATGCTACTCAGAATGGTGTGCAGTTTAAAACTTAGGAATTGTTTATTTCTGGAATTTTCCATTTCATATTTTTGGACCGCAGTTGATCTTGGAAAGTGAAACTGAAGATAAGGAGGGACTACTGTAATAATTTAAAAGGTGAAAGGTTTCTCTAGCAGTAGCTGTATTTATTAAACGAAATGTAGCAAAGCAAGTTAAGTGTAGATTGACTTAAATTGTTGCTTTAAAGACGTATAGCTAATTTTTCAAATGTGCACTTTCAGTTAAAAAGTCTCCTGGAGCTGACGTCACCTGCAGTTTGCCAAGGCATTTAAGCACCTCAAAGGAGCCAAATCTAGTTATTTCTTTCCCTGGGCCAAAGCAGCCATCCCCAAATGGCAGTGCCAATTCAGTGCAAGTGGTCAATGGGGAAGAAGAGAAGGACTTCTCTGCTGAAGAAGCATCGTTTAGCGATCAGCCTGTGTTTTTTAGGTAAATCATTTAATTTTGATAACAGATGAAGTTATTGTAGAGTATGAAGGTTGTTCTTTCATGTGTCTGTGTGCGGGAGATCAGGAGGTCGCGTCAGCGTCTCTGTGCACTGGCAAATCATCACCCGGTGTATCTATTTGTATGCGGGCCCCACCTGCTTGCACCTCCCATTTATACACATTGCAACCCTGGCTCAGGATTCATCCTCCTATTGATTCTGTAGCAGGAATTTTCTCTTCCCCTTAGATTCTTCCTTCTGTTTTCCTTCACCTGTCCCTCGCTTTCCAGTCACTTATTATGGCCTGTTTGTGTGTCCTTGAGCGTGATGCTGTCCTTTTCCCTCAAACGCCTCACCTTCAGCATTCCTCCCTTTTCCCTTATGGGGATTTTCTGTCTACTTTCTCTGCCCTTCTCTATCACTGTTGTGTCCTTCCTGACCCGCCGCTAACTGGCTGAGTTGGAATCACCAGGAAACCCATGTCCCTGTTGACTACAGCCAACAACTAGCTGGTTGTACATTGGAGTTTATCCTCATTTCCAGATCCATTCATTCTAACCGTTTTCTTTCTTTCCCAGCCCTTGATGGTAGGGATGGAGCCTTGGCTCTATTGGAAGGAGAGAGGTTGAAGATCGAAACCACCTGTGTTGTGAGGGACCGTTAGCTCCTTTCCCTGGTTTTCTATAGTCCTCTCTTGTTGACATCAGTGGTCCCCAAGTTCTGTCTTTCTAAGTTCTGAGTTTAGAATGTGACCCAAAGTAGGCAGTATAACTGTTTTAAAGTGTTTTCATGTTTTAAATATCTTGTATATTGATGAAAATAGTTAGAAAATAGAATGTGAGAATTGGAACGATCCTGGGAGAGAGGATCTCTGGTGGTTCTAAACTTTTCTACCATAAAAGAAGAATCTCTTTTATTATTTTCCCACATTTCTTTTTTATTTAAAAATTTTTTTCTAGCAAAAACATTGTGTATCTTAAGTAATAATTTGAATTCTCATTTCATATAAGCTACCAATTTGGTTTTTGTGAACACTGGATATCCAGTATAAAAGAAATTGAATTGTTATAATTCTGGCCTGAAAGCACAGAAATTTGACACTTTTTAGTCAGACTAGGTAACCTCACTTACTTAGGTAAATATTTGTTTTTTTCCATTTAGACTACTTAAAATAGCTTGTAGATTTCTGTTTCTACTCTCAAAAGCTCCTAGTGTATCTAGGACCCTGGGGTGGTACTTGGTGATATAGTTCAAATTACTCACTTTACAGATGAGGAAGTTAATGCACAGAGAGGAGAGGTGACTTGCTCAAGGCCACACAGTTAGTTAGTGGCCAAGCCAGGACTAGAACAGAGGTCTTCTGAATCCCAAATCCAGTGCGTTTTCCAAGTAATGGCATAATAGTCCCCTCTCCTGCAGACATTTATTCATCCCACGGATATTTATTGAACATTTATTATATGTATGTCAGATTTTGTTCTAGGTGAACAAAGTAGAGAAAAATCCCTATTTAATTGAGCTTATAGATAATAAAAATATATGATTTGGCCTATTACATACATGCCATGGAGGAAAGAGTGAGAATGGAGGAGGCAGATGTCGAGGGGCTGTCGCCCAGAGAACCCAGTGCAGATGAGTGTTCGGAAGATGAGGGATGACCTGGGAACCCAGACTTCTTGTAGTGATTGATATTAATACAGCACTTCCATTTTACTGTAGGTTAAATGGACTTTTGTGGGATGACTTGGGATGACTTAGTATATAACCACCGACATTAATTCTGTAGTAAAAATGTGTTTCAGCTTCCAATTTACAGTCCAACTTTTGGAAGCCAACTGCTTTTGTTTGATGTGTACCATCAATGTATAATTATAATTTCACTTAGAATTCCCAATATTTGTGTGTCAGTGTCCTATTTGCAAGCGTTAATTTCATGACTGTCCACTAAAATTCACCAATGTAGATGGCATTTAAAAATTTACTGATGAAGACATTTAGGCTCAGAGAGTTTAAGTTACTTGCCTCGACTGCATCCCATGTAACTGATAAAACTAGGGTTCATGTCTAGGTCTTCTGGATCTTTCTGCTCTATCACAGAGCTAAAATGAATACCTTAGCCCTTTTTTACTTTTCGGTAATGATTATGTCATTTGGTTTAATCTTGAAAGTTGTCTTTATTAGTTCGTTCTCTGTATGAATGGAATATGTGCCAGAATAAATTTTCCTAAGATAAACATTGTTTAGTAAACTAGGAAAAGGTTTTTGTGAGAAATTTAATATATAATGAAATAAATAAGATTTATAAGATGATTAACATCTGTTTAGTCGTTACATTGCCTTAAGAAAAGGTAGAGCTAAAAGACATTCTCTTTTATTTAGGCCTTAATATAGTCACATTATTTATTTTGTGGCTTTGTTTTTATTCTCCAGTTGAACAAATTCATTTATATCTAATTTCAGCTCTTAGTAATTTTGAATATAAATAACTCCCCTCCTTTCTTTATCTTTAGAGAATTTAGATTCACATCAGAAGTTCCTATTCGACTTGATTATCATGGCAAACACGTATCAATGGATCAGGTCTGGAAACTTTGCACAAATATACTCTACAAAATTATCTCATTTGTGGACTCAATTTTTTAAAAACTTTTTTCCGTTATAGTTTGTATATGTGAAATGCAGTGTAAGATTTTAAAATTTAATTCTGCTTTTAAAGTAAATTAAGTATAATTTTACTTAAGAACCCATGAGTAAAATTTGATATAAATTGGGTCATATAAAATACATGTACTTTTTTGCTCTAAGTATTTTAGGTGTTTTACCTTTAATAGCGATTTTTTTTTTAATTTAAAGGGTACGTTAGCTGGGATTTTGATTGGTCTGGCCCAGTTAAACTGCTCTGAACTGAAGCTGAAGAGGCTTTTCTATCGGCATGGGTAAGTTGACTTATTACATGAGACTTTAAGATGTAGTTACTAACGTTAGTTTACAGCAAACTAAAAATTGAGTTTTCTTAACAAGCATACATAATTTATTTTACAGTGTTGTTTGCAGAGACCTCATTTTTAGAGGATTTTTACTGGCTAGGGACTAATTTTTATTCTGAGAGAATAGAAGTAGTTTGAAGAGAGTAGTATTTTTCAAAAAACAGCTATAGTTAGGATTTTTAAATAATTTCCCGAAGTTATAAATTAGCCTATTCAGTGAAAAGACTGGAAGTTCACAAGGTAAACGGTTCTTAGTAGCTAAGAACTGTCTGGCGATTTATAGACACTGAGTCAACCCTGTGCCAAAGCTTTAGATGTTGAAGAAGTAAGAACAGTGGAAAAGCACACTTATATATACTACCTAAGCCTTATATAGAAATTATTAGCATTATAAGTGCTAAATTATTAGCACTTATATATACTGCCTAAGCCTTATATAGAAGTGATTAGCATTAGCATTGGGTTAAATGTATGTGTATACATAGATATATTTATATACTTAAATTGAAAATCTATAAAATTTTGTCCTTATAATTTGTACGTTTTCTTTTTTGTCTTTTTTTTAATAAACTTATTTATTTATCTATTTATTTATTTTTGGCTGCGTTGGGTCTTTGTTGCTGCACCACGGGCTTTCTTTAGCTGCGGTGCGGGGGGGCCACTCTTGTTGCAGTGTGTGGGCTTCTCATTGCAGTGGCTTCTCTTGCTGTGGAGCACGGGCTCTAGGTGCGTGGGCTCAGTAGTTGTGACTCGCGGGCTCTAGAGCGCAGGCTCGGTAGTTGTGGCACACGAGATTCGTTGCTCTGCGGCATGTGAGATCTTCCCGGACCAGGGCTCGAACCCATGTCCCCTGCATTGGCAGGCGGATTCTTAACCACTGTGCCACCAGGGAAGCCCTCTTTTTTTGTCTTAAGTAAAAAAATTCCCCAAACTTGTCTAAACCTATAAATTTCATTTTCCTTCCTGTATACTTACAGTCATTTGCTCTAGTTTGCTAGGTGTTGACAAATTATTCTCATATGCAATCACTGAATGGCTTACTGACATTAAGAAGAACCAGCTGCCAGGAATTCTGGGAGGCGTTGGGCCTATGCACTCACTAGTGCAATTAGGTGAGTGTTCTTTTTTAATTAGAAGATAATTTATTTTGCCTGATCAGTGATTCTTAACTCTTTTGGGGTTATGGATGCCTTTGAGAATCTACGTGAGGATCATCTTTCTAGAAAAACCTACATGTTAGTCGTACAAAATTTTGCCTCCCATTTTAGGAGTTAAAAACCCGAGGGTTGGAATGATAGCAGAGATCTAAGCTCCAGCACGCCTCTTGATTTCTGTGTGTTGGCTGCTGTTCTAGTGCAAGGCCTGAAGGACTTGGTCTGGTTGCCAGTTGAGCAGTACCGGAAGGGCGGCCGCATCGTCAGAGGGTTTCAGAGAGGCGCCGCCTCCTTTGGCACCTCGACAGCGATGGCTGCTCTAGAACTCACGAACAGAATGGTTCAAACCATACAGGTATCTTTCCAAAGACCAGCTTGATCTGTACAAAGAGGAAGAGCTGTTGTAAGCAGTTGGGTTATTTTGTTCTCAAAATGTACTGTGAAAGTGTATAAAATATTGAGAATATTTTATTTGTAATGATTTCATATCATTAACTTTTTTTTTGATTAGCTGTCCAGTGTTAAATAAGTAGTTAAATAATAAAGCAGTGGACTACAGTGTCAAATTCGTTTGCCTCTTTCAGGTAGATTATAACTATTAAGTTAGCCAAGGATTTATTTCACCACATTTATGTGAAAAGATCATAGCTGAATGTAAAGAAGGCATTAGAGATCTAATAGTGGTCGTATTAAGGTTTGTTATATTAAGTATTAAGCTCCATTTGGCCTTATCCAGTTGTTCACAGACATGCATTCTTGTCTAACCTTGGTAACAGGGAGAGTGTTCTCAGAAGGCAGAGGAGGGGCTGAAAAATTCAGCTCAATCCAGATATGAGTTATTAGTGTACACTTTAACATTCTTGTTATAAAAGTGATACATTCTTGTAAAGAATTCAAATGCTGCAGAAGGGCCGGTCTGAGGGTGTGTGAGTCCCTCTCCTCTTCCTCTCTCCCCGTAGGAAGTGCACTGTTGGAGCTTAACCCTCCAGACTTTCTTCTGATTCACTTTTTTGTTTTCTGATTCACTTTTCACTCTCTGATAAAATGATCCAGGCGGCGGCAGAGACTGCTTATGACATGGTGTCTCCTGGTACCCTTTCTATCGAGCCCAAGAAGGTCAAAAGGTTCCCTCATCACCGCTTAGCCCACCAGCCAGTGGACCTGAGGGAAGGTGTGGCCAAGGCCTACAGTGTCGTGAAGGAGGTGAGTGGGCACCCGAGGGGACAGGCCAGAAGCAGTTTGCGTGCTTTCCTGACGTTCATCTAAAGAGCAGCGGCACTTGGGCTTTGTCCCAAAGAAACCCCTGGGGTGGACTTGGGACTGTTCTGTCGCTGGTGAGTGCAAATATCTGCATGAGGTAAGAGAGGAGGCTGTGTCCTGACCTGCAGGCTCACGAGAAGAGTAGTGATCTAGTGGGAAGACTGACCTCTTTACATACAGAAGCAAACAAGGAGTAGTAGAAACACGCCACGGACTCACCAGTGGAGTTAACATATGTTTATATTTTGCTGTATTTTCCGCAGATTTGTTTAAAAAATAAAATTTTTCAGGTTAATCACAAATGCTGACCCCATTCCCATGCCTTCACTATCCTGAAGATGGTAGATATTTTTTCTGTGCATGTTTTTTATAGTTTCATGTAAGTATGTATTCATAAGCAAATAATTGCTTATATTTTAAAAGTTAACATAAATGGTATCATCTGTACCATTCTGTAACTTTTGTCTTTCAAGATGTATCCACATTGATATATGTAGATCTAATTTAAACTTTTATAGTATTTCACTGTATGAATATAGCATAATTTATTTATCTTCCTATTAGTGGACAGTTTCCTTTTTTAAAAAATTAATTTATTTACTTCTTGTTGGCTGCGTTGGTGTTCGTTGCTGCGCGCGGGCTTTCTCTAGTTGTGGCAAGCGGGGGCTCCTCTTCATTGCGGTGCACGGGCTTCTCACTGCAGTGGCTTCTCTTGTTGCAGACCATGGGTTCTAGGTGTGCAGGCTTCAGTAGTTAAGGCGTGTGGGCTCAGTAGTTGTGGCGCACAGACTTAGTTGCTCCATAGCATGTGGGATCTTCCTGGACCAGGGATTGAACCCATGTCTCCTGCATTGGCAGGCGGATTCTTAACCACTGCGCCACCAGGGAAGTCCCAGATTCCATTTTTTTCCCTGAAATACGGCTATTGGAATGTTCATATAAACGCCCCTTTGTTTGTATGTGCAAGAAGTTGTTAAGGGTGGAATTGGTGATTTGTAACTATTTGAATCTTGACACTTATTAAGCATTAACAAATTGTAATTTAGTTGCACCAGTGAATCCTGGTTCTTTATGGGTGTTGACAGGAGCATTCCTTGTCTTTTTTTTCTTTCTTTTTTTTTCTTATTCAAACAAAGTCACAAAAATTATAATCATCCTCATCAGTTCACTCAGTCCCATGTAATTAATTTGTTTTTCATCTTGATCTTTTCTTAGCACTTTTGTGAATTCATCAGTTTTCCATTAGAGTTCTGAGAATACTTATTCATTCAATTCAGCAGTATAGTCAGTTACCAGAAACCTGTACTTGTCAGAGTCTTTTCCATGAATTCCTTGAAGGTGAAACCCTTTTATAGGAACATTTTTGCAAAAGCATCAGAGTACACCCAGAACCGTCTGTAAATGACAAAAGACTTAAAAATGACCACGGTTAAAGATTTGACGAAAGTTCATAATAATGCAATTGACAAGGAAATTTAGTTATTTCTGAGATACACATTTTAAAATAATAACTAGAATTATGACTTATAACATTATACCAGAACGTATAAGATTTTTAGGAATTTCATGTAACATCTGAAACGTTTATATTAACATATTTCCATACAAATGACCCAAAGAAAGTTTAGTATTAGTTTTTTTTCCTTTTTTTAGCATTCCTTGTCTTAATCTTTTTTTTTTTTTGACATAGGACATGAAGTTTGAGGTCATTTTACTTATGATTTGTGTGTTAAGATTTCATTAATGATATTTTTCCCTGTCATATTCTGACAGGCAGAAGTGCCTTAGGACAGTCTTTTACGTGACAAAAGAAGCCCATGTGGTCCCAAGTGGTGGGAAGAAGACTGAAGTGAGGCCCCCAAGAAATGTGTTAGTGGATAAATAAAGGCAAGACCACGGATCACCTCTCTTAAAAAGAGGTTTAGTCGGGAGAATAAAGAGAGAGAATTACCAGTCAGACCTGTTCCTACAGATGTCAGGATTGGGCCAGTAATCAGCAGACATGTTAGAAATCAGGTTTGTAAAAATTATCCTGGGCTTCAAGGCGTAGCAGGGGCAGTTTGCAGCAGGATATAATAGCACTTGGGTACCTAGCACTTTGCAGTTTCACAAAATTCTTCCCTAACTTAATCTATGCTCATTTAAATAAAAGTATTTGTGTGCTTACTCTGTGCCAAGAGGATAGTAACCCTTAAAAGATAGGTGGTTTTCCTGACTTAGAGATGAGGAAACGGGGTCAGCAAGAATGGCTTCCCCACTGTACCGTGGCGAGACGGTAGTGGAGCCTGGATCGGAACCCAGGTATTTGGGTCTAATGTTTAGTTCTCTAAAACCATCTGTGTGAAGAAGGGAGGAAGGAAGGTGAGCATGATTTGATATGGTAGGTGTGCTTGATTAGACGGAGTCTGAATTCTGTATTAGAAAACTTTTAAAATAGACGTTCCTAGGTGGTGATAAATACTATCTCTTGGGCTTCCCTGGTGGCGCAGTGGTTAAGAATCTTCCTGCCAGTGCAGGGGGCACGGGTTCAAGCCCTGGTCCGGGAAGATCCCACATGCCATGGAACAACTGAGCCCGCGAGCTACAACTACTGAGCCCGCGTGCCACAACTGCTGAAGCCTACGTACCTAGAGCCTGTGCTCCACAACAAGAGAAGCCACCGCAGTGAGAAGCCCATGCACCACAATGAAGAGTAGCCCCCACTCACTGCAACTAGAGAAAAACCCGCGCACAGCAACAAAGACCCAACGCAGCCAAAAATAAATAAATAAAATAAATAAATTTATAAAAAAAATACTGTCTCTTTTCGTATTATATGTTGGTAACTCAGAGATCAAGAGGAAACATCACATGTGTTTCACAAGATCAGGGGTTGGCAAATGATAGGTCTCAGGTCAGATCTGGCCCATGCCTGTTTTTATATGGACCATCTAGTAAGAATGATTTTTACAGTCTTAAAGGCTTGTAAAAAAGAAGAAAACAAGAAGGAAGAAGAAGAGTATATGACAGAGACTGTGCAGCCCGCAAATACTTACCACCTGGCCCTTTGCAGGGACAGTTTGCCGAGCCCTGCTCTGCATGATCAGGTCTCGTGGTGGTTGGGGAGCAGTGGCGAGGGAAGTAGTAGTTGTAGGAGCTGTTCGGTGAGCACTTAGTACCTGCTGAGTTGTACCGGGCTCTTTAGGTGCAGTATTTCATTTAACTCTAACAATCACTACAGCATTTTCATTCCCCTCTTAAAGCACTTGTGTCAGGTCACACAGCTAAATGATGGAGCTGAGGTTTGAATTTGCTTGGTGGTGCTGATCACCACGTTCTGACACACTAACAGCGACTGTTTGTGGGTTAGGGAGGGGACCTGGGAGCAGGCAGGAGGAGGATGTGGGCAAATGTGTAAATTGTAAGCATCTTCACTGTGGTGACGGTTTTACTTGTTGGCTGTTATTCTGTAGATAGTTTGAACAATAGCACTTACATTTTTTTTTTTAGCTCTTCTGTAACCCCCTCCCCGCCACGGTATTACATGTTTTTTGCCTGCTGTGCTGTGTAAAAATGATACTCGCATCAGGTTGTCAAAGTGAGGGCTAGACTTTGGACTAGGGCAAAGCTCCTTGATTTCCCTGGAGAGCCCAAAGTTCCTCTCGTTGTGCCTGTCACTGAAATGGTCACAGTGGAATAGTGCCTCGTGGCCCCTAAGGGATTTTGAGTTAGCCAAATGGTAGAGATTTGAAAGTCATGTATGACGTTTTACCACTCTGGCTTGACCTACTCATTTACATATTCAGCTCTAAAGCTCAGCAGTCATGATTATTTTAATGTTACACAGTTAGAAGAAAGATGAAAAATGCTGCAGAAGCTTTGTTTCTAATTATTAAACATGTTCCTGCTTTATGTTCTCAGAATTTTCTCTGTTTAATCCAGTAAAATGTTCTATTTAGCCTTTTATCTTAATTGAATGTTCCACAGTTATCTCTTCTAGTACATAGCCAGTAATTTAAAACAAATTAAATTATTTTCTGGAGCTTAGTCAAATTAGGTTTTTTGTTACAGTTGAATCACAGGTGCTATCACCATATTCATTTAGTGATTATATTTATTCAAGAAGCTTTGTTTGCTAAGTTTGATTTAACTAGAGTGATTACTGGTGCCAGAAAAGCTGCTCTTGGATTATTGACTATTTCTGTAAGCTTCCCCACGTGAAATTGTAGTTTACAATTGTAGTGTACACAACTGTCACAATAAAATGCTAAATCATAATAATTGCATCTTACTTTCCCTTATAATTAGAATTGTCATAAAAATAATTATCCTGGCTTATCTCAAAAGTACAGGTTCTGTTTTGTTTTGTTTTTTGTCTAGTTACAAACCTGCTGTTGATTAACTCGACTAAAGTGTGTATTATGAGAGAATTTAGAGAGTTTTCTGACCAGTGATTTGCTCCCCTTCTCTCCCCTCCCCTCTTTCAGGGAATTGCAGACACGGCTCAGACCATTTACGAAACCGCAGCCCGGGAGCACGAGAGCAGAGGGGTGACTGGCGCCGTGGGCGAGGTCCTGCGCCAGATCCCTCCCGCCGTGGTGAAACCTCTGATCGTTGCCACAGAAGCAACATCCAGCGTCTTAGGTGGCATGAGAAACCAAATCAGACCAGACGTTCGGCAAGACGAGTCACAGAAATGGCGCCACGGAGAAGACTGACGTTTCAGACGTGGTTCTTCATGAAGATAATGAGGGTGGAAATAAGGAACAGAGTATCCCACTGGCAGCTTCAGGGGGAACTCGCTTAATTTTATTGTGCTCATCTCAGGAACAAAACCATTTCTTAGTGAAATAATTTAGTATCAAAACAACATGCAACCAAAACCTTTTGACATTTTAGGGCTAGTTTGGTACTTGCCTGTAGAATAGAAACGTTTGGTGGCTGGCGTCAAAAGTCCAGGAAGCATTTGCTGCCCAGTTAGTGGAATGTTTGCTTTTATTAAAATGACTGTACTGTTCCGTGTTACAGACAGCTGTCATTGGAAACCTCCTTTTACAGTACAGAGTGCTCAGAAACATTGGAGCACTTTGAAAGCACTATTTACGTTGCTCTAAGGAGTTGATTTTTCTCCAGGTTTGAAGAGAATCACAGCTTCGAAACTTTCATTGAAAATGAGAGACAGAAGCCACAGGGAAAGTAAAACAAATAGGATTTTCAATATAAATACCCGTGAGGGAAAAATAACCTAGTCTGTTGGATTTAGTGTTCCCGCACTCGCGAACAATGTCGTTTCCATTTGCTCAGAAGAGCCTTCTGTGGGAGTTTGAGAACGTGAATGTCGCAGACTTGTTCTGTTGTGTTGCACTTTATTGTGTGTGTGTGTGTCTGTGTGTGTGTGTGTGTGTGTGTTTAGATTAATACAAGTTATGTGCTATATTCTACGTGTAATTTATAGAGTTACACAAAATATAAAGAGGGGTAAGTCTGAAGGTTTTTGGCAAAGGAAGGTAACTCAAATGTAATAACTTTCATTCATTCTGAGTGTAAATGAAAATGTGCATTCTATAATGAACTGGGGCCCATCTCATTGTTTATATATTCAATTTTAAGCAGGTGTAGTGCAAGGTTATTAGGAATGTGTGGAAAGGGAGATTGAAAGTGGTTTTTACTCTTTTGAAATTAACCAAAAATCCTCCAAATATGCCCTAGTCAGCTATTTCGAAGTACCATTTTTACTTGGTTAACAATGTACATTTTGATAATCTGTCAGGAATGAATAAAATATTTTTATTTAAAGGTAAAATTGTTTTATGCTTCCATGAATATTTTGCTTCTCTTAGAGCATATTCATAGATGCAATACTAGAATTTATTCCAAGACCCTTGGGAACACTTTCTCAAAATTGATTTTGGTTAATATCAAGTAAATCATTACCTAGGAGTGAGAGGGAAATTGTTCTCAAGAACTCAGCCTCTAACTTTAGATTAATCTAGCAGAAAGAAAATATAGGACTTTGTATTCATCCACTGTTTAAAGTTGCACGATGTACATCCTCATTTTCTAGAGTGGGGGGATGTCATCGAGGTGAATTTGGATTTCACAGCTGCTTTCACTTTGGGGTTTGGAAAATGACGTATCAATTTCATTCTCTAAACTTTCTAAACAAGAAAGCAAATGTAAACCAAAAATCTGAACATTTAAAATTTATAAAATGATGTTAAATAGCATTTGATTTAATTTTGTTTTCTGTTTACTGCTGAAAAACTTAAAAGGATAGTGCTCAGAAAACCACCTGTTTAAGCATCACAGGACCGTTTATTACTCGGCCCTAGTTAGATGGAGTCCACCTAGAACGTGGTCCTGAACGCTAGCCATGGCTGTTTATTATATGAAGCTTCAGCCTGCTTCCGGGGTGCTTTCCAGGCACCCTCGCATTGACACCAGTATTTTCCCTTATAAGGGAACATGCTGTGTGTGATATCTGTGATGATCAATCAAACTGGAAAACACTTGCTCAAATTTAAAAATATAAAATCTCTTTATTAAATATATTTTCCATACTACATCTCATTGAACTTAAATAATTAGTATAGGGAGAAATAATCATCCTCTTCTTTGTACTCTGAGTTGCAAATGGATCTGTTTTTTTTGACAAATTGGGTTTATAAGTCCCATTTAAACATATATCTTTATAGTGTAATTTCCATGGCTCTCTGTTCTGCCCTCCTGCACCTGCTTTTAATAGAATCCATGTTTGGGAACAGAAACCTTGTGTCTCAGAAAGATTCAGTGTCAGGGTCTAGTCATTGTCAGTTTAACCAAGATGCTCTTTACTTGAGATGTTTACATAGAGGTCCTTTCTATATTTGAATACTTAGGCATTGTTAAATGTCCTTAATTTTTTCTATAGTGTCTTTTCGAACTTTTACGTCACCATGACACAGTAGAGAGTGTTGGCAGGATCCTCGTGTTGCCAGATCTGTGACTTACCAAGTGGATGCTTTTGCCAAGACATTGAGTTTCTTTGTGCCTCTGGGTCCCTCTCTGTAAATGAAGGGGTTTCTTACGACAAAGCCCAACAGAGATTTTCGGATGAGTAGAGCGTGTGTGTGTATGCATGTGAATGATGACGTGGGATGTGGCACTCCGTTGAGTGCCCCAGGCCTCTGGCACCTGGGACGGGTGGTGGTGTCGAACGAGAGCACTGGCCACATCACACCCACAGTAGCCACGGCTCCTTCAGATCTCTGATCTCTTAGAGTAACGTGTCTCTGAATGGCCATGGTGCCTTCAAGGCTGACTTCTGAATGGAGCAAACTGAGCATGTCCATGTACTGCTGCATTGAGTCCACGTTACGTTTCTCCCCGAGGGGTCCAGGTCAGCGAGCTTGATCAGGATACGTTTGTGAGTTTCAGAACCTCACAGTGTTGCAGGAACATGTTAAGACCACTTTACGTTATACAGGCAGCAGAGGCCATGGTGACATCTCCTCTTGATTAGGATCCCCCAGTTTCCCTTCCTGTCTGTCCACAGATTGCTGTTATTTACAGGTAGAATGTCCGCTCAGCATTTGCCTTTTAGGACAGATAGGATGCAATGTTTTTTTCTAGACATCATAGCGAAGACTTTCATTTTAGTAAAGCTTGGGTCCAATTTGGAGTCCCACTTAAGCACATATATTTAACATCAATATTTTTATAATGCAGAACTCCCTTTAAGAAAAAAAAAAAAAATCTTCCCAAATAGCAATGTGCCTAAAATGAGAAAAAGACTAAAAACCAGTATTTCCTGCGACATGCTATGCGTCACTTCCCTCTCCTTTAAAAACTGTGTTTTGTAGGTTTGGTGCCTTTGTTCAGTTCCCAAACAGTCCAAACAACTACGTCTGCTCCTCGGGGGCCGCTCGCCACCCTCGGGTACTGTTGATTCAGGTTCTGTGCACCGTGTGTGCTCTCACCAGAGACGGGAGACGAGAGACAGAGGGCAGAGGCAAGTTAAGCAGTTTTAAACGAGGAATCCACACTTGCACTAAGTAGTTTTAGGATTAACAATTAATTATCTTACCATGAATTTAGATCTTGTATATGTAAAAAGCTGCATGACTCAGCTTAAGAGAAATCATTTACCTTTGCCCCGCCTCAGTTTTCTCACACCTGAGTGGGGTGCAAATGAACTCTCAGCTTGTGGCAGTGTGGCAGGGCTAGTGGCCCGTGGTGAGCAGTCTGTTCCCTGTTTCCCTTCATATCCTCTTGACCTACTTAAGACACGAGAGAAAATGTCTATAAAGGTCTTTAAGCGTCGTGAAAGTAAGGGCCTGTGCAGATGCAAAGCGATACTTTGCATCTGCAAATGCATCAGCTGGACATACCCATTGGTACTAAATTGAATAACTCAAATATCAATATAAATTTGTGAGTCTTAGGTTAAAAAGGAAGGTTATTTGGGTAGTATATAGATAATGAAGGAAAGAAAAATTTTGTTCCATTACCAAGAAATCTTATTTCTGTGTCCCGGAAGGTATAGTCAGTCTTTTCATTGAGAATAACTGAGTGCTTTAATGCCAATTTAGTTTTATCTCAGAAGTTTCAGGATCATGCTAGGCATTGCTCCCTGCAGTAGACTTTACATGCACAGTGGCAAGTCAGCTAGTTTTAATCAGAAGTATTTTCCTTTCATCGTAGTGTCTGCAAATCAGAGAGAGAGAAGGCATTCTAACACACCACGATCGGCTTCTTTGGGGATGCGAAACTTGAGTTTCAACAATTCATATTTTGAAATGTCAGCAATTTTTAAAAACAGAGGTGTTAGACATTTTTGCTTCCTGTAACCAGTGTTGGCCCCTTGGTTTCAAGCATATTGCCTCATAAAAAGCACCAGATGGCTATCTGATGTATTTCAAGAGATTGTAGATGTGATGTTGGCCGACTCAGTGACATCTCTAATGCTCTGGGGGTGTTGAAATAGCAGCCCCTCCTTTAAGAAACATGTTTACTTTGCTGTTTCACATGTACTTTGTGTATATGAAATGGCAGCTTCCAATTTCTAGTTGGATTTGTCTTACATTGTTTGTGTAACTTGCCGGTCACACAGGACTGTTTGCTTTTTCATTGCGAAATTTGGTAGGGACGCCAATTCAGCTCTTATGTTAATCCATCCTGATTTATTTTAGACATTGAATTGATCTCACCAGAAGTAAAAAGCATATGTTGTATATGTTGACTGTCGTTGCTAAGTTTCCTAATTGAGGTAATTATGGATATGAATACTTTAAGAATACTGATGCTATATGAGTATTTTTGTGGAAATGTTAACTTGTTAGTGTGACTATTATGAATTTAAGAATATTCTTGAAGAAAATTAAAATATTTACTCTTTGGAGTTTGCTCTAAACACTATTGTCTTTCACCAAGAAATGTTCCCTGTATAAAAAGCCTGTATAAAATACTTTTTGAGGCAGAGGGCAGGTCTGTGTCAGATCCTGTTGCTGTGAAATGGTGTTCTTATGATCCTGTGCTGATAAGTACTTCTAATAGCAACTCTTGTAGCTACCTGCTGCTGCCTTCTGAGATGTATAGGGCATATAATGTTAGAATTTGCCACTCCTTCCCCTTTTGGGATATTAATCACTGCATTAGTTATCTTATCTCCACAATGTAGACTTGCAGCAAACACATCTTATAGTTTTGGTCTTAGGGACCTAGATAAATACTTGAAAAACCTGTTCTTTTTAGAGGAATATTATTATTTATAAAAGGAATATTTAAAAGAAATATTTATTCTTAAAGACAGTACTGTAAAATAAGTTTTGATGTGACAGATGTCATTATATGACCATCCACTGTGAGCAATCATGGAAAAATCGTGAGTCACAACACACTTCACACATGACTCTTGTGAGAGAGGGAAGGGAACCTTTGTGAGGTGCTTGCTGTGAGCCAGGTTCTTTATATAACCCCAATAGCCCCTCTGAGGGGTGCGTGTAATAATCCCTCTTTTCCAGAGGAGGAGACTGAGGTTCAGAGAGGTCAAGGAAGTTTCTTAAGGTCCCATGGTTTGATTCCCGAAGCCCATGCTCATTCTAGGATTTTATTTTAAGAGGAACTTGTACCGTTGTCTAAATTAGTGAAAACTCTTCACTAATTAGGAAACCAAGAAAGGAGTTTTGCTAGAAAATGGAGATTATAGGCTCTCAGAATACTTTAGTCAGACAAACTTGCTTATCTTGCATCTCCACCCCTCCCCCCTCTCCAGGCTGGGCTCCAGCCACAGTCGTTAAGTCTGGGAGCAGGGCTAAGTTAGATTCTCTCCACTTTAGAAATCTTACCCTTGGGGCTGGATAAGCCTTTGCTGTGGGGCTGTCCTGTGCACTGTAGGATGTTTAGCAGCGTCCTTGGCCTTACCCAGTACGTGCAAGTAGCACCCCGTCCCCACTTGTGTAAACCAAAAATGTCTTCAGACACGGCCAAGTGTCCCCTGGGTGGCCAAGGTCCCCTGGGTGGCAAGAGCCCACTGGTGCAAACCACTGGGCCAAAAGCTCCCCTGGTGAAAATCATGTGCGGCATGGAGCGAGCACAGCGCGTAAGAGCCTCCCCACATTCCTTTCTGGAATATTCTGCCTGGTTCCTCCTTATCTCAGCTTAAAGGTTACGCTTCTCTGGCCCAGCCACCCTTACCTCTTTATTACCTCATTACTCATTATAGCACACACTCCTCTCAACAAACTTTGTGGCATTTCTCTCATTTTAAATTCAACATTTGTTAAGTATTTACTGTGTGATTACTACTTTGTTCAAACCTCAACAACATGGCATTCACATTCCGTACCAGCCAGGGTCCTGGCCGGAAGCAGATGGCCGGCCACTGGGGCGACTGAAGGAGGTGTAAGGAAGGGACTTAATTTAGCACAGGTGGGCAGGGGCAAGGGAGATCCACTGGCACCTCGGGAGCTGGCTCGGCCTCAGCTCTGTGAGTCAGTGGTGGTGTCTGACTTTTTCCCGCTGACCTTGGACACAGGAACACGAGGCCGCTCCCCCTTTCCCATCCCATCTATCAGGAGACTGAAGCAGTGCTAAGCCTCACCACAGGCCTGAGGGGACAAAGGGATAGAGTGATTCACAGAACCCGTAGCTGAAGGGGAGGGCTGCCTGATACAGCTGTGGCCTTAGGTGGAGCCAAGTAGCCAGAGGGGCCCAGACTGCTAAATCCCCAGCCTCGGGCTCCTGCTTTCCCACCTCCTGCTGGAGCCTCCCATAGGTTGAGCCTAACTTACTGCAGTATCTCAGGCTCAGCCTCCCCGGCAAAGAGCAGGGGAGAGGGGGTGGAGAGTGGATCTGGAGGGGCAAATGAAAGCTGTCACTCGGACATGATTTGTATTTGTAATATTGTCTTCATTCTGCAGATGACAACACTGAGGCTTAGGATAAGTGACCTCCCCAAAGCCACACAATGTACTAGTTAAGGAACACTGGTCACTGATGACAGATAAACCCCCGAATCCCAGCAGCTTAACAAAAAAACGATTTCTCATTTACATCAAGTCCAGTCAGTGCTCCTGAATATCTGGCAGCTCTCCCCTAAGTGGTGCTGGAATAGCCCAGGCCCCTTCCATCTTGTGGCTCTGCCTCCCCATTCAGAATCTGCCTCACAGGAAAGAGGACAGCCTAGTGCTGGAGACTTTTGCCCACATTCTATTGGTCAGAATCCTGTCACATGATCACACTTGGCTTCAAGGGAAGCTGGGTAATGTAGTCTTGCTGTGCGCCTAGGCAGGAAGGAAATGGAGGTTGGTGGGCACGTAGCCAGACTCTTATCCACTGGAAAAAATAATGCACAACCTCAAAGTAGAGAATTATGTTTTATTTGGCAGTCTTTCTGAGGACTTCAAGCCCAGAAGACAGCCTCTCAGTTAGCTCTGAGGGACTGCTCTGAAGAGGTAAGGGAGGAGCCAGGATACATAGGAGTTTTTGCAGTGAAGACCAGGTAGTTGGACTTCAAAAGATTACTGTTAATTAAAGAAAATCAGGTATCTCAAGTTAAGGACTTCAGCACTTTTCTGTGTATGGGAAGATGCAAGAGTCTGGGGTCCTTGAAACCATTCCTTTGATGTGCACGTCAGCTATCTGGGACCAGTATCCCCTGCTTTCCCATCCTGATTCCCCTCAGGGTACACCACTGGGGGCAGATGCCATGGCTGAGGGCTGGCAGCGAGGTCATTTGTTCCCTCAGGGCTCACCATCAGGGCAGCTGTAGTGGCTTGGTGGCTGCAACATCCTTTGTTTAGTAATATGGCAGGCAACATTTTCCACTCACACTGTTACGTGCAGAGATGTTAATCCAAGAATGTCTTGACTCCAGACCCATGCTCTTAGCACAGACTCTGTTGGAATTACAGTCAGTTACACTCCAGGGTAATTTGATACAACCAAAGTTTGGATATTATTTTTTCCTCCTTGTTTGTTTACATTCCTGAAAGCAGGTCCTACTGTAGCAAACATATTCAATTCAGCAAACATTGCTGAGTAGTGAGGCAGGATAGTATAATGTAGTGGTTCTCAAAATGAGTCCGTGTATGGGAATCAGCTGAGGAGCTTTTAAAAATTCCAAAACCCATACCACACCCGAGACCAATTAAATCACAATATAATGTATTAAATGTACTTTTTGAAGGTGTACTTTTGAAGCTCCCTAGGTGACTAATTGCAGACAAGTTGGGGAACTGCTGGTATACTGGCTAAGAATATATATTTTTGAGTCAGACTGCCCGGGTGTGAACCCAGGCTGCATTACTTGTTATCTGTGTGGCCTTGGGGAAGTTGCTTAACCTTTCTGTGCTTCAGTTTCCTCCTCTATAAAATGGAGCTAATAATAGTGTTGTTATGAGGATTACGCGAGTTAATCAGAACAGTGTCTGACACAGAGTAAGTACCATCTAAGTGTTAGATACTGTTACTGTTTCTCGAATGCCTACTATGAGCAATGCCCTGGGCCAGAGATGAAAGATATGGTCCTCGATTTGGGGGAACTCAGAACCCAGTGGGAATACATCAGACTCTAATATAAAACAGCTTAGACACAGCTAATCATTCCAGCCATTTGTTCCTTATAAATGGAAATCAATTTGTTTTGCTTCTGGGAAATTGAATGGCATTTTAGGAAGCCGAGGAAAGGAGCAGAAGCTGCTCAGAGCAGTTTTAGAATTGGAATTCCTGGTTTTGAAGACACCACCTGGTCTCCTCTTTCACTGCCATCCAGACATCTGCTTCCCTGGCGTTAAACACAGATCCGGGGCAGGCTTGGGAAAGCTGGGGGAGCCGCTTCCCTTTTTAGCCTGATGTTCAGGATTGACTGGTTACAGGGAAATTTGAGTTGAAGGGGACATCTTGGGTAGCATCTGGAAATAAAAGTCAAGGAGGGTGCTGGAGGCAAAGTCTTTGGGGTTTTGGGTTTGCTGAGAAAAATGAGTATTAGCACAACCTTACAGTAAGAATTTCTAAGGCTGTCAGAAGAGGGCAAAACATTCTTTTAAATTTAGATTTCACTGAGGTATAAAGGAAAACACGACTGCTCGTTGCCAAGTACTACCATTGCTTCCAAAACCTAATGTGAGCATTTGTCAGCCCAGATGTGGCCCATTTATTTTTAGAGTGATGGACCTCAAGGCTACAACTCAAAAAACACTTAACATTTAGTAAAAGTTAAGCACAATACCGCCCCCCCAAATATGCTATTTAAAAATCAGTATCAATGTCATAGCTCTATAGTTAGACATCCTCTTTCCATTTACAACAAGCACTTCTAAGGCCAATTAAATACCTCCCTTCCTTCTCCATTTCAGTTTAAACTTGAGCCTTACTTACTTCCCCTCACCCCACCCCCATTTTCTTTAAAATATTCTTTTCTTCAAAACCCTCCTTAATCCTTCATACCAGATTTCATTTTGAAAGCCATCTTCTTAGTCTTTATGTCTTATTTGCTGAGCTGGGGTTTCAGCCAACTCGCTACCCCAAGGATTGACCTTGAGCAAATCACTGAACTTGGCTCCACCTCAGTTTCTCAGTAGTTTTGATACCAATCAGGGTTCTTGGCCTTCTCCAAGCAACAGAAATTGACAAGAGGCCAGACAAGAAATTCGGGCAAGGTTTATTGGGGCCCATGTGGTCACAGGAGGGACTGAGAACTAGTAACAGGTTCCCTTGTTTGCTCCCTGACCGGAGGCAAGCTCATTCCTTACATGCGGTGAGGGTAGGGTTGTGTCCAAGGGTCAGGCTAGAGGGTGGCTTAGGTGGGTTGCCCACCCCTTTGGTGGTGTTGAGTGCAGGGGGCAGTACCCTGCTTTTGCTCCCAGTTCTTCAGAAGTGGCAGTTGGGTTTTTTGGTCTTTTTGTATCTTTTGTCCAGAATTTGCCCCAACTGTGCATACCCGCAGTTATTTTTTAGTCTCTTATAGATTCTTTGTATTTTGTAGCTCAAGGAGATGTTTGTCCAGGTGCAAGCATTGCAGCACTGCAGCAAAGGGTCCCAGGTTCCAGCCTTGAGGCAGGAGATAGATGGGCCCCCGGGGCAAACAGTTTGAGTTTGGTCCTGTGGACCTATACTCCGAGACAAGAATAACAGGACAATTGAGAGAGGAGGCTGGGCCCTGCCCAGACAGAAGTTAAGAGGCCACATATTCCTCATTCTCAAAGTCAGGAGACCTCCCCAACTACACATGAACAGAAAGGCTCGTTGGAGGTCAAAAGGGAAGTGATGCTAAGTGGCTAAATCTACCCATAGTCCTCTTCAGTAGAATCCATCTTAGCTAAGAGATGCACACGCACACGTGGGAAGATACTGAGATACACCAAATACGGACTTTTTGAACTAAGCAAATCAAAATGATTGGCAAAAGGAAACCCAGAAGAAATGCCCCATAAAAGTGATTCAAACTGCCACAAGGGCACGACTCTCTCTTGGAGCCTGCCTGTGTGTCTATCCACATGTACTGTACATTTTTTTTCCTAATAAATAATTTACTTGTTTCACTACTTTCCTTCTTTGTGGGAATTCTTTTTCTGCAAAGCCGTAGGGCCAGAGCCTTGTCGCTGACCACTGGTCTAGTGGCTAGGATTCGGTGCTCTCACTGCCGCGACCTGACCTCAAGCACTGGCTGGGAACTGAAACCCTGCTTCAAGCCGCTGCTGGCCGAGGCCACCCAAGATCAGCCTGCCTCAGTTTATCTGTTGGATGGATCACTACAAGGGGAAACACTGAATCAATGATATGTGACACCCATTTAAAATTTGAGTGGCTCTTACCAACTGCCCTCTTATAGAAGTTGTACCTACTGACGTACCCACCAACAGGGCTCAAGAGCAATTGTTGCCTTTCCACGTTTCCATGTTTTGTTAAGCTTTGTAACCTATCTGTTGTAACCCATTCAAGGACCTGCTTTGAAATTTTGTGCAGAAACATTTCTGGGGAAAGAGCACTCTTCTTCGAGGCCAGCAGGAGGCGCCCGCTCCCCTCCTGAGTGGAACTTTGGTTTCCAGCATTTACTCCCTACAAAGCCTCTGCAGCCCGTCTGAGCCTGCGCAAATTCTGACCCCGCACACGGTGGGAAGGTTTCGGAAAAATCCTATCCCTACCCTTTCGCAAGGCTAGTCTGTGGCAGCGTCCTCTTGGTCGAGGAAATAGCTTAAATTTAAAATGAAAATGTCATTTGATTTCACAATTAGTTTCTCCCTGTAAATACTGGTTTGAGCGGTAAAGCACAGCCAGCCCCTCTCTCAATCCCCAGGCTTGTGAAAGTTGCCCTGGTGCAATTTTCACAACAGGTTGATAAGGGAATATTTGAGACCTGAGACAACAGAAATGTGCTTTATATTCAGATAAAGTTTTTTTTTTTTTTTTGCGGTACGCGGGCCTCTCACTGCTGTGGCCTCTCCCGTTGCGGAGCGCAGGCTCCGGACTCGTAGGCTCAGCGGCCATGGCTCACGGGCCCAGCCGCTCCGCGGCATGTGGGATCTTCCCGGACCAGGGCACGAACCTGCGTCCCCTGCATCGGCAGGCGGACTCTCAACCACTGCACCACCATGGAAGCACCAGATAAAGATTTCTGTTGTGTTTTCCCAGCAGGCGGTATGTAAAGGTGAGTCTGAAACAGAAGCCTATTTAAGCTTCTCTGCTAATTCATTCCTCTACTGGGAATGCAGCCCCAGCCCTGAATCCTGCCACTCAAGGCTGGGGCTAGGGTGTGGCGGCTGAGGCCCTCGCCTTGGGCACAAAGTTTAAGGAAGGCGGGGTGAGTATAGGAGCACAGCGGTAGTCAAGATAATAATTCAATGCAATGCTTTTCAAAACTCAAAATGAATGCCAAACACCCATGATGAACAAAAGAGTGACATTTTAAATAAAGACAGGATGACCCATGCGCCTCCATGCTCATCTCAGTGGCCTCCCTCTCGGCCAGGTCTGCTGGACCCTGTCTTTCCTTAAAATGTGATGTTTTGCTCATTATGACTGAATCACATTCTTCCCTTTGCTCCCTCTTTCCCAGTCTTACCCGCCCCTCCACCCCCATCACAAGGTTGGCTATAGTATCATGTGGGGAAAATAACATTGGAAGAAGCCACAGGGCGAAGGTGAGGGGTATTTATTGTTAAACACTGGGAATGATGCCAGAATCAATGATGGCTAGTTGCTATAAACGATGTCACTGTTTGGACTGGAGGAGAGCTTCTGCTGATATTAGCAAACATTTATTGCATGTACAATGCTGAGTGATTCTCTGTGTTTGGCTATTTAATCATTCCAACTGTTGTTTGTGCAGAGTCCCCACTCCCCACCGCCCCATCTCCAAGCGTGCCGGCCTCCAAGCCTCCCTTTGCTCACACTTTCCTAGCGCAATGGCTTCTCCCCTTCCCTTTGTTAAGTTCAATCCTTCAAGGGCTGAAATTCTACCACCTCCAGGAAGTCCCCCCAGATCACTAGCCTTTCCTAGAGGTCTTTGTTGAGTAACTGGATCAGATCAGCCAAAATGTGGTTCTCAGCTGGGCATGGGGGATGATTTGCTCCCAGAGGACATTCGGTCGTATCTGGAGACATTTTGGTCGTCACACTGGGGGAGGGCGGATGCTCCTGGCGTCTAGTGGGTAGAGTCCTGAGATGCTGCTAAACTTCCTACAACGCCCAGGCCAGCCCGCACAACAGAGAGCTATCTGGGCCCAAATGTCCTCAGGGCCAAGAACGCTGCATCAACCTTGCTAAGGTATTTTGTGAAAACTCAAGAATCAGATTTGCATTTCACCAACAGGCTTTCATGTTTTTATGCAAGATGTTTGGAACTTGAGTCCCGTGGAGTAAGGGATGGGCAAGGTAGTAGGAGCTGGGGTTTGAGGACACTCCTGTCTTCCTGCCTCAGTTCTGAACTAAAGGAGGCAACAGGGCTCAGCAGATGGGGCCACCACGTTATCTTTTTTTTTTTTTTTTTTTTGCCGTATGCAGGCCTCTCACTGCTATGGCCGGACACGCAGACTCAGCGGCCATGGCTCACGGGCCCAGCCGCTCCGCAGCACGTGGGATCTTCCCGGACCGGGGCACGAACCCGCGTCCCCTGCACCGGCAGGCGGACTCTCAACCACTGCACCACCAGGGAAGCCCGTTATCTTTGTTACTGAGAAGAACTCACTTGGACAGTGTCACTCAGGCATGTGACAACAATGGGCTTCTTAGTTCTGAATCCCAGGATCAGGCTGACTTACCCACACAGGCCCAGAGAGTGCTGACAGTTTCCCGCCTCTGAGGAAGAACCTCATGGCTGAGAGAAGCCCGGGGTCTGCAGACAGCACTTCCCAAAGAGTGAGTACGGAGGAGGGAACTGCACTCTGTAGGCTCAGTTCTTTTTTTATGAAACTGATCAATCAGATAAATCACTTTTCTTCCTTGGAGAGGAGTAAGGGGTGGGCAAGAGGCCCAGAGTTTAGGGAGCAGTCCCTCCTCATTGAAACCTGCTGAATCAGTGAGGATGAGCTAGGTTCTGCTGCAGTAAAAAACATCCCCCAACTCTGTAGCTTAAGAGCAACAAAGGTTGATTTCTCACTCATGCTGCATGTTTAACACAGGGGCCCTGCTCTTCTAGTCCTTCAGGGGTCCAGGCTGATGGGCTGTACATCTTAATGACACCACGGTCTTGACACAAGTCCCCAGGGTTCGCTATGGCAGAGGAAAGGAGGTCACAAAGAATTCTGCTCTTAAGTGCTCCTGCCTAGAAGTGACACACGGGTGCCCTCACATTGGCCAAAGAAGTGCGAAGGCAACTCTTAGCTTCAACAGGGTGAGGAAGTTCAGTCCTCCCACTTCCCAGAAGGACAGGGAACTAGAATTGTTGGAGAGCAGCAGTCATGTCTCGCGCAGAAGAGTGACGAAGGGTTTCCTGCCCCTCCCACTGCCTCCATCAACACTGGTCAAAGGCACTTCCATTGGAAAGACAAGGTTATCTCAGGGAGTGTTTTCCAGGGAGCCACTTGACAGGGCTGGAGGACTAGACATGGCAGGAGAAGAGCTGGCCCTGATCCCAGACCCCACATGGATGGTGTCACCTTGGGACGGGCAAAGCATTCTGGGCCTCAGTTTTTCCGTCAATAAATTGAACAGGCTGCACTGGCTGATCTCTTCCACATCCTGTGAACTCTCCGAAGGGACCAAAAGTCTTATTTACTCTGCACCCCTATGCCTCACACAATACCCGCCCTGGATTGAACACTCAGTATGTGTAGTCAAAGCACTGAATGAATTAGCTGCTCTGATTCCATCTGAGTTTGGGAAGGTCACGGTTGGGGTGCTCCCAGCCCACCATCATTACGCCTATCCCACTGTGGTTTTTAACTCTACCCAAGGTCAGCTCTGTGCCTACTGCTCCCCCCTGCTCGACCCCCAGAAGCAGATCCACTAGCTGACTGGCCGCTTATCGCAGGTGGGTGGGTGAACCCAGCCAAGACCAGCGGAAGAACCGCCCAGCTGAACCCAGCCCAAGTGGTCAACTACGGAACTATGAGCTAAGGTGCTTGTTTTAAATCATTAAGTTTGGGGGTGGTTTTTTTCAGCGATAGATGACCGATATGCTCTTCAGGCTATCGTCCATGTTCTAGTGAAGTGATCTCTCTGAAACGCAGGCCTGAATGTGACACTCCCCTGCTCAGAGCCTCCATTGACTGGCATGGCCTTCTGATACTTTTCTGTCTCCCGAAACTCCTGGAAAGTAAGCCTGGCCTCTTGCTCATTGCCTTAAATCCAACCCCAGACACAGGGAGCTCTGCCACCATCAAGGCAACTCAAATGGTGGCGTCCCTGGCACTCAGGTCTCTTCTCTGAACTCCCAGCCTCGTGGGCATCCCTGGTCTGGACAGAGCCCTGCCCCAGGAGTCCAGCTCACTGGGTAACCTTGGGTAATTCTCCACCCATCTCCGGGCCTTGGTGTCCTTGTCTGTGAAATGGAGGGGCTGAGCTTGATGATATTTTCTTTTTAAAACTTGTTATTAGATTCATAGCTCCCTCGTTCTCTTTACTCAGTATCCCTCAGTGGTACTGTCTTACCTCAGTATGGTACGATGTCACAGCCAGGAAGCTGACGGGATATAATTGTTCAGCTTTTATTCAGATGGTACCAGTTTGACATGCACTCATATTGATGATATTTAAAGCCTCTTCTAGGTCATAGGAGGGAAATTCCCACCTGCTCTTTATCAAACTTGTGACTCACCTCCGGAGAACAAGAAACTGCCTGTGACACCGGGGAGTCTCCCCAGGCTGGGATTTAGTGGGGCTTAGCGCTTCTCAGTGCCCGTGATGGATGGGATGGTGGATGCGGCAGGGGAGGGAGGCCAGCAGCCGTGGACCCACATGACAGGCCCAAAGCTGAAAGTGGATTGGAGAAGAAGCTCCATGTCTGTACTCGGCCCTTCAGAGAGAGAGAGAGAGAGAGAGAGAGAGACAGAGAGACAGAGAGAGTGGGAGCTGGGGCGCTGGAGCTGGCGATGCTAGGAGACCCTTTGCTAACCCGCCATGCCAGGTGTTCGTTAGCCCTACAAGGTGAGGTCTGGGCCTGGACCCAGGTGTGAAATATTCCAGGCAGGCACGTCCACTCATGGGAACTCAAAAATATTAATGTCTCCCTCAGCATTGATCCTCTTAACCAAGGCAGGAATTTCCTCATCTGCAAATGAATAATTGACCTTCCCAGTAGAAGAACAGAATCCTAACTGTGGGGTTTGCCAATTTCTGTCCTGCTGTAGGACCGTGCACTGTGCTTTGGTAAACGTGACGGGCATTCCATAAGTCAGGTGTTTGCTTATCAGAGCCCGTGTTGACAGTCTACTGTCGAACTTCAGGCCGACGAGCAATGTTCTGATTTCTCAGGCCAGCACACTCTTCTAGAACGTGCAAGCCCTGTAAGGATTGTTGTAAGCTACAGCTTTAAAGCAGGGGCTGAGAAGGAAGGAAAGAGGGCATATTGGGGTCACTGCGCAAGAGACGATGTTATTTTCTCTTTCCAACTCTCTCTTCTTGCCGGATGCTTCTGCCTATTCTGGCCACTTTGCTATGGGGCTTTGCTCACTGGATTCCTGTGCAGGGGCTCAGAAATTGCACTGCGCTGGAGGCAAGCAAGCCCGGTGAGTGCAGCCTCCGCCCCCGGGGAAGAGGCTGATCTGTCAGCAGGGGCGCTGCTCCTCGGCTCCCTGGGGAAGCCCCAGGAGGTCAGCTCCAAGAGGACCAGGGATGCTCCTCTGTCTTGTGTCCTGCTTAAGTTCTTTACTTAAGTGCCTGGCAAAAGCAGATGCTCAATAAATATCAGATGAAGGAATGAGCGCAGATTCAGCATTGCCAGAGCTTCCAAGTGTTCAAGGGAAGCCCCGAAGATGGATTTTTAGTATGGAATTTAACTATTTGTTAAACCCCGTGTGGTCCAGAGTAGATACGTGTGGAGGCGGGATCCTGCTTGTTGACCTAAATCCAGGCCACCTGAGCCTCTCTCTGCTCTCCAGGAAACCTACAGGGGCTGGGGCACTGATCAAAGTGTTGTCTCTGATAGCTTATGAGGGCCTGGTGGCCCAGCCCCGCCAGCTTCTCCATCACCAGGCTCCAGCAACACCGGCGTCCTTTCCATTTCTTGAATGAATCTGGGTCTTTGCTGCTATCGCATAAGGACAAGTCCTTCCCGTGCAGCAGGAGAGGCGGATCCTCCCCCGTCCCGCACTGTTCCGTGGAGACTGGCCTTGGCACCTGGCCTACTGGCCTCTCCTCCCCAGGTCCTTCCATCATCTTGCCTGCCTGATAACCCATCCCTCACCTCGCTAGTCTTTGACTGTCTGGTCCTTCTATTCCAACCGTGCATTGCCATGGCTGTCCTTGGTCCTTGTCATCTCCTGGGATGGCCCCACCTTTGGAAGGTTCTGTGCAAACATTCTTACTTGTGGCCACAGCCTCCTATTTTTCTTGCCCTCTCATCTAGGTACGCCTGCTACGCCTGTGCTTTCACCATATCAACAGTACTCCGCTTCCCTCATCTCCTATGTTCATTTTCTTCCCCAATTGAGCCACTTCCCATAGTATAACCAGAATCCCCAACACCCTTGAACGTTGGCTGCCCATCTGGCAAATCGCCAACTCTGGAGCAATCCACTGTCTACTGTTCTTGGGCCCACTGAGCTTGGCTAGAGTAATTCACATAAGAAATGCATGCCTCCTGGCTCCAGCCGGGCCCTCAAAGCCGCTGGAAGACCTTCAGGCTTCCCTCCCTGCCCTTGACCATCATGTATCCTCTCAACACCTGCATCCTCCTCAAACCTCGAATCCTTCCAGGGCTGCCTCATCCTTCCTTCCTTCCTTCATCCTCCTCCTTAACCTATGAACCATCCTGTCTCCGGATCTGATTAGTTTCTTTTCTCTGGAACACTCCTTTCCCCCATTTTGCTTGTCCTTTGGGACTCAGCTTCTATGTCTCTTCCTCTGGGAAACCCTCTCGAGCCGTCCCCTCCCAGCACCCCAGGCTGGACACCCCTTCTCTCTGCTCCCAGAGCACCTGCTCTCACCTGACACTGGATCACCCTACTCTGTGACACTGTCCTAATTATCGTTCCTGTTGCCACGGCCTCCTGGAAGACAGACTTGCTCAGGTTCACTGCTGGGACCCTCGCAGCAAGAAAGATACTGAAGCATTAAGTGTTCAGTAGATATCCCTTCACCTGCAGCCTACGCTTTCTACCTGTGTATGCGGTTCTGCCTCTACCAGCCCTTCCTCCCTCTCTCCATGTACCAGATTCTAACCCCTGTCAAACTCAGCTCACAGTTCACTCCCTTCACAGCCTCTTTTTTATTTACATCTTTATTGGGGTATAATTGCTTTACAATGGTGTGTTAGTTTCTGCTTTATAACAAAGTGAATCAGTTATACATATACATATGTTCCCATATCTCCTCCCTCTTGCGTCTCCCTCCCTCCCACCCTCCCTATCCCACCCCTCTAGGTGGTCACAAAGCACTGAGCTTATCTCCCTGTGCCATGCGGCTGCTTCCCACTAGCTATCTATTTTACATTTGGTAGTGTGTATATGTCCATGCCTCTCTCTCACTTTGTCACAGCTTACCCTTCCCCCTCCCCATATCCTCAAGTCCATTCTCTAGTAGGTCTGTGTCTTTATTCCTGTCTTACCCCTAGGTTCTTCATGACATTTTTTTTCTTAAATTCCATATATATGTGTTAGCATATGGTATTTGTCTTTCTCTTTCTGACTTATTTCACTCTGTATGACACACTCTAGGTCCATCCACCTCATTACAAATAGCTCAATTTCGTTTCTTTTTATGGCTGAGTAATATTCCATTGTATATATGTGCCACATCTTCTTTATCCATTCATCCGATGATGGGCACTTAGGTTGTTTCCATGTCCTGGCTATTGTAAATAGAGCTGCAATGAACATTTTGGTACATGACTCTTTTTGAATTATGGTTTTCTCAGGGTATATGCCCAGTAGTGGGATTGCTGGGTCATATGGTACTTCTATTTGTAGATTTTTAAGGAACCGCCATACTGTTCTCCATAGTGGCTGTACCAATTCACATTCCCACCAGCAGTGCAAGAGTGTTCCCTCTTCTCCACACCCTCTCCAGCATTTATTGTTTCTAGATTTTTTGATGATGGCCATTCTGACTGGGGTGACATGATATCTCATTGTAGTTTTGATTTGCATTTCCCTAATGATTAATGATGTTGAGCATTCTTTCATGTGTCTGTTGGCAATCTGTATATCTTCTTTGGAGAAATGTCTATTTAGGTCTTCTGCCCATTTTTGGATTGGGTTGTTTGTTTTTTTTGTTATTGAGCTGCATGAGCTGCTTGTAAATTTTGCAAATTAATCCTTTGTCAGTTGCTTCATTTGTAAATATTTTCTCCCATTCTGAGGGTTGTCTTTTGGTCTTGTTTATGGTTTCCTTTGTTGTGCAAAAGCTTTGCAGTTTCGTTAGGTCCCATTTGTTTATTTTTGTTTTTATTTCCATTTTTCTAGGAGGTGGGTCAAAAAGGATCTTGCTGTGATTTATGTCATAGAGTGTTCTGCCTATGTTTTCCTCTAAGAGTTTGATAGTTTCTGGCCTTACATTTAGGTCTTTAATCCATTTTGAGCTTATTTTTGTGTATGCTGTTAGGGAGTGATCTAATCTCCTACTTTTACATGTACCTGTCTAGTTTTCTCAGCACCAATTATTGAAGAGGCTGTCCTTTCTTCACTGTACATTCTTGCTTCCTTTATCAAAGATAAGGTGACCATATGTGCGTGGGTTTATCTCTGGGCTTTCTATCCTGTTCCATTGATCTATATTTCTGTTTTTGTGCCAGTACCATACTGTCTTGATTACTGTAGCTTTGTAGTATAGTCTGAAGTCAGGGAGCCTGATTCCTCCAGCTCTGTTTTTCGTTCTCAAGATTGCTTTGGCTATTCGGGGTCTTTTGTGTTTCCATACCAATTGTGAAATTTTTTGTTCTAGTTCTGTGAAAAATGCCAGTGGTAGTTTGATAGGGATCGCATTGAATCTGTAGATTGCTTTGGGTAGTAGAGTCATTTTCACAATGTTGAATCTTCCAATCCAAGAACATGGTATATCTCTCCATCTATTTGTATCATCTTTAATTTCTTTCATCAGTGTCTTATAATTTTCTGTATACAGGTCTTTTGTCTCCTTAGGTATGTTTATTCCTAGATATTTTATTCTTTTTGTTGCAGTCGTAAATGGGAGTGTTTTCTTGATTTCACTTTCAGATTTTTCATCCTTAGTGTATAGGAATGCCAGAGATTTCTGTGCATTAATTTTGTATCTTGCTACTTTACCAAATTCATTGATTAGCTCTAGTAGTTTTCTGGTAGCATCTTTAGGATTCTCTATGTATAGTATCATGTCATCTGCAAAGAGGGACAGCTTTACTTCTTCTTTTCTGATTTGGATTCCTTTTATTTCCTTTTCTTCTCTGATTGCTGTGGCTAAAACTTCCAAAACTATATTGAATAAGAGTGGTGAGAGTGGGCAACCTTGTCTTCTTCCTGATCTTAGTGGAAATCCTTTCAGTTTTTCACCATTGAGGATGATGTTGGCTGTGGGTTTGTCATATACGGCCTTTATTATGTTGAGGAAAGTTACCTCTATGCCTACTTTCTGCAGGGTTTTCATCATGAATGGGTGTTGAATTTTGTCAAAAGCTTTCTCTGCATCTATTGAAATGATCATATGGTTTTTCTCCTTCAATTTGTCAATATGGTGTATCACATTGATTGATTTGCGTATATTGAAGAATCCTTGCATTCCTGGAATAAACCCCACTTAATCACGGTGTATGATCCTTTTAATGTGCTGTTGGATTCTGTTTGCTAGTATTTTGTTGAGGATTTTTGCATCTATGTTCATCAGTGATATTGGCCTGTAGGTTTCTTTCTTTGTGACAGCCTTGTCTGGTTTTGGTATCAGGGTGATGGTGGCCTCATAGAATGAGTTTGGGAGTGTTCCTCCCTCCGCTATATTTTGGAAGAGTTTGAGAAGGATAGGTGTTAGTTCTTCTGTAAATGTTTGAAAGAATTCGCCTGTGAAGCCATCTGGTCCTGGGCTTTGGTTTGTTGGAAGATTTTTACTCACAGTTTCAATTTCAGTGCTTGTGATTGGTCTGTTCATATTTTCTATTTCTTCCTGATTCAGTCTTGGCAGGTTGTGCATTTCTAAGAATTTGTCCATTTCTTCCAGGTTGTCCATTTTATTGGCATAGAGTTGCTTGTAGTAATCTCTCATGATCCTTTGTATTTCTGCAGTGTCAGTTGTTACTTCTCCTTTTTCATTTCTAATTCTACTGATTTGAGTCGTCTCCCTTTTTTTTGTTGTTGTTGTTGTGGTATGCGGGCCTCTCACTGTTGTGGCCTCTCCCGTTGCAGAGCACAGGCTCCGGACATGCAGGCTCAGTGGCCATAGCTCACGGGCTCAGCCGCTCTGCGGCATGTGGGATCCTCCCGGACCGGGGCACGAATCCGTGTCCCCTACATCGGCAGGCGGACTATCAACCACTGCGCCACCAGGGAAGCCCCTCCCTTCTTTTCTTGATGAGTCTGGCTAATGGTTTATCAATTTTGTTTATCTTCTCAAAGAACCAGCTTTTAGTTTTATTGATCTTTGTTATCGTTTCCTTCATTTCTTTTTCATTTATTTCTGATCTGATCTTTATGATTTCTTTCCTTCTGCTAACTTTGGGGTTCTTTTGTTCTTCTCTCTCTAATTGCTTTAGGTGCAAGGTTAGGTTGTTTATTCAAGATGTTTCCTGTTCCTTAAGGTAGGGTTGTGTTGCTATAAACTTCCCTCTTAGAACTGCTTTTGCTGCATCCCATAGGTTTTGGGTCGTCGTGTCTCCATTGTCATTTTTTTCTAGGTATTTTTTGATTTCCTCTTTGATTTCTTCAGTGATCACTTCGTTATTAAGTAGTGTATTGTTTAGCCTCCATGTGTTTGTATTTTTTACAGATCTTTTCCTGTAATTGATATCTAGTCTCATAGCATTGTGGTCGGAAAAGATACTTGATACGATTCCAATTTTCTTAAATTTACCAAGGCTTGATTTGTGACCCAAGTTATGATCTATCCTGGAGAATGTTCCATGAGTGCTTGAGAAAAATGTGTATTCTGTTGTTTTTGGATGGAATGTCCTATAAATATCAATTAAGTCCATCTTGTTTAATGTATCATTTAAAGCTTGTGTTTCCTTATTTATTTTCATTTTGGATGACCTGTCCATTGGTGAAAGTGGGGTGTTAAAGTCCTCTACTATGATTGTGTTGCTGTCGATTTCCCCTTTTATGGCTGTTAGTATTTGCCTTATGCATTGAGGTGCTCCTATGTTGGGTGCATAAATATTTACAATTGTTATATCTTCTTCTTGGATCGATCCCTTGATCATTATGTAGTTTCCTTCTTTGTCTCTTGTAGTAGTCTTTATTTTAAAGTCTCTTTTGTCTGATATGAGAATTGCTACTCCAGCTTTCTTTTGGTTTCCATTTGCGTGGAATATCTTTTTCCATCCCCTTACTTTCAGTCTGTATGTGTCTCTAGGTCTGAAGTGGGTCTCTTGTAGACAGCAGATATATGGGTCTTGTTTCTGTATCCATTCAGCCAATCTGTGTCTTTTGGTGGGAGCATTTAATCCATTTACATTTAAGGTAATTACCATTATGTATGTTCCTTTTCCCATTTTTAAAATTTTTTTGGGTTTGTTATTGTAGGTCTTTTCCTTCTCTTGTGTTTCTTGCCTAGAGAAGATCCTTTAGCATTTGTTGTAAAGCTGGTTTGGTGGTGCTGAACTTCCTCCGCTTTTGCTTGTCTGTAAAGGTTTTAATTTCTCCATCAAATCTGAATGAGATCCTTGCTGGGTAGAGTAATCTTGGTTGTAGGCTTTTCTCCTTCATCACTTTAAATATGTCCTGCCAGTCCCTTCTGGCTTGCAGAGTTTCTGCTGAAAGATCAGCTGTTAACCCTATGGGGATTCCCTTGTGTGTTATTTGTTGTTTTTCCCTTGCTGCTTTTAATATGTTTTCTTTGTATTTAATTTTTGACAGTTTGATTAATATGTGTCTTGGCATGTTTCTCCTTGGATTTGTCCTGTATGGGACTCTCTGTGCTTCCTGGACTTGATTAACTATTTCCTTTCCCATATTAGGGAAGTTTTCAACTATAATCTCTTCCAATATTTTCTCAGTCCCTTTCTTTTTCTCTTCTTCTTCCGGAACCCCTATAATTCGAATGTTGGTGCATTTAATGTTGTCCCAGAGGTCTCTGAGATTGTCCTTATTTCTTTTCATTCTTTTTTCTTTATTCTGCTCTGCAGTAGTTATTTCGACTACTTTATCTTCCAGGTCACTTATCTGTTCTTCTGCCTCAGTTATTCTGCTATTGATCCCATCTAGAGTATTTTAAATTTCATTTATTGTGTTGTTCATCATTGCTTGTTTCATCTTTAGTTCTTCTAGGTCCTTGTTAAACGTTTCTTGCATTTTCTCCATTCTATTTCCAAGATTTTGGATCATCTTTACTATCATTATTCTGAATTCTTTTTCAAGTAGACTGCCTATTTCCTCTTCATTTGTTAGGGCTGGTGGGTTTTTATCTTGCTCCTTCATCTGCTGTGCATTTCTCTGTATTCTCATTTTGCTTAACCTACTGTGTTTGGGGTCTTCTTTTCACAGGCTGCAGGTTTGTAGTTCCTGTTGTTTTTGGTGTCTGTCCCCAGGGGCTAAGGTTGGTTCAGTGGGTTGTGTAGGCTTCCTGGTGGAGGGGACTAGTGCCTGTGTTCTGGTGGAAGAGGCTGGATCTTGTCTTTCTGGTGGGCAGGTCCACGTCTGGTGGTGTGTTTTGGGGTGTCTGTGGACTTATTATGATTTTAGGCAGCCTCTCTGCGAATGGGTGGGGTTGTGTCCCTGTTTTGCTAGTTGTTTGGCATAGGGTGTCCAGCACTGTAGCTTGCTGGTCGTTGAGTGAAGCTGGGTGTTGGTGTTGAGATGGAGATCTCTGGGAGATTTTCGCCATTTGATATTATGTGGAGCTGGGAGGTCTCTTGTGGACCAGTGTCCTGAAGTTGGCTCTCCCACCTCAGAGGTACAGCACTGACTCCTGGCTGCAGCACCAAGAGCCTTTCGTCCACATGGCTCAGAATAAAAGGGAGAAAAAGTAGAAAGGAAGAAAGAAAGAAAGAGGATAAAATAAAATAAGGTAAAATAAAATAAAGTTATTAAAATAAAATAATAATTATTAAGAAAAAAAATTTTTTTAAGTAAAAAACAAAAACAGACAGATAGAACCCTAGGACAAATGGTGAAAGCAAAGCTATACAGACAAAATCTCACACAGAAGCATACACATACACACTCACAAAACGAGGAAAAGGGGAACAAATAATATATCTTGTTCTCAAAATCCACCTCCTCAGTTTGGGATGATTCGTTGTCTATTCAGGCATTCCACAGATGCAGGTACATCAAGTTGATTGTGGAGATTTAATCTGCTGCTCCTGAGGCTGCTGGGAGAGATTTCCCTTTCTCTTCTTTGTTCGCACAGCTCCCAGGGTTCAGCTTTGGATTTGGCCCCGCCTCTGCGTGTAGGTCGCCTGAGGGCGTCTGTTCTTCGCTCAGACAGGACGGGGTTAAAGGAGTAGCTGCTTCGGGGGCTCTGGATCACTCAGGCCGGGGAGAGGGAGGGGTACGGAGTGCGGGGTGGACCTGCGGCGACAGAGGCCATCATGACGTTGCACCAGCCTGAGGCGCGCCATGCGTTCTCCCGGGCAAGTTGTCCCTGGATCCTGGGACCCTGGCAGTGGCGGGCTGCACAGGCTCCGGGAGGGGAGGTGTGGAGACTGACCTGTGGTCGCACACAGGCTTCTTGGTGGCGGCGGCAGCAGCAGCCTTAGCGTCTTATGCCCGTCTCCGGGGTCCACGCTGTTAGCCGCGGCTCGCGCCCATCTCTGGAGCTCATTTAAGCAGCGCTCTTAATCCCCTCTCCTCGCGCACCAGGAAACAAAGAGGCAAGAAAAAGTCTCTTGCCTCTTTGGCAGGTCCAGACCTTTTCCCGGACTTCCTCCCGGCCAGCCGTGGCGCACTAACCCCCTGCAGGCTGTGTTCACGTCGCCAACCCCAGTCCTCTCCTGGCACTCCGACCAAAGCCCGAGCCTCAGCTCCCAGCCCCGCCCGCCCCGGCGGGTGAGCAGACAAGCCTTTCGGGCTGGTGAGTGCCGATCGGCCCTGATCCTCTGTGCGGGAATCTCTCCGCTTCGCCCTCCGCACCCCTGTGGCTGTGCTCTCCTCCACGGCTCCAAAGCTCCCCCCCCCGCCCCCGCCACCCACAGTCTCCGCCTGCGAAGGGGCTTCCTGGTGTGTGGAAACCTTTCCTCTTTCACAGCTCCCTCCCACTGGTGCAGGTCCCATCCCTATCCTTTTGTCTCTGTTTATTCTTTTTTCTTTGGCCGTACCCAGGTACGTGGGGAGTTTCTTACCTTTCGGGAGGTCTGAGGTCTTCTGCCTGCATTCAGTAGGTGTTCTGTAGGAGTTATTCCACGTGTAGATGTATTTCTCATGTATGTGTGGGGAGGAAGGTGATCTCCGCGTCTTACTCTTCCGCCATCTTCCGAGTAGAGTCCACAGCCTCTTTTTTGATAACTCTAGAAGGAGATCATCCCCTTTCCCTCTGAATGCTGCAGGTACTGGGTCTTTGTCACACGCGTGCGATTTCTCATTTACTTTTTTTTTATACTATAATTATTTTGATCTACGCAAGCTCCTTGTGGATAGGCTCTCTAGCTAGGTCATCTCTCTAGTCCTAGCAGTTAACTTAGAACATTTTGGATGGACAGGCAAGTGGAAATGTAACAAGAGATGCTTACTGGAAACTTGTTTCCTGCCGCTGTGACAAATTAACCATAAACTTGGTGACTTAAAAACAACACAGATTTATTATCTTCTGGTTCTGGAGACGAGGCATCACTGGGCTGAAATCAAGATGTCAGCAGGGCTGGTTCCAGAAGGAGGCTCCAGGGAGGATCCATTTCTTTGCCATTTCACGTCTCGACAGGGGACCTGCAATTCTTGGCCTGTGGCCCCTTCATTGTATCCCTCCAGCCTTCTCTGTGTCTGACACTTTTGCCTCCTCTTTTTATAAAGACCCTTGTGATGACATTGGGTCACCCAGATAACACAGGATAATTTTCCATCTCAAGATCCTTTGCTTAATTACATCTGCAAAGTCCCCATTACCCTATACACATTTACAGGTTCCAGGGACTAGGTCCTGGTGATCTTGGGGGACCATCATTCAGCTTATTACAGTAGTATTTATTACGTCAGTAATAGTTGATGAGGAAGTCACACTTCTTGGCTCCCTGATGCTTACTTTTTAAAATAAATTTATTTATTTTTGGTTGCGTTGGGTCTTCGTTGCTGCGCGCAGGCTTTCTCTAGTTGCGGCGAGCGGGAGCCACTCTTCGTTGCAGTGCGCGGGCTTCTCATTGCAGTGGTTTCTCTTGTTGCAGAGCACGGGCTCTAGGTGCGTGGGCTTCAGTAGTTGTGGCTCTCCGGCTCCAGAGCGCAGGCTCAGTAGTTGTGGCGCACAGGCTTAGTTGCTCCACGGCATGTGGGATCTTCCCGGACCAGGGCTCGAACCCGTGTCCCCTGCATTGGCAGGCGGATTCTAAACCACTGTGCCACCAGGGAAGTCCCTCCCCGCTGTTTTAATTCCGCCAGAAAAGTTGAAGGATTTCTTTTCTATGGGACGTGGATATTGGAGTCAGTCATCTAGGGATGCATCGTTTATAAAGTTCCCAGACCTTGGTCCTGAAAAGCCGGCCCAAAAAGACATAAATCACTGGATTCAGGCAGCTGTTCATGAAAGCAAAGAAGTTGGCCCATTGCAGGCCCAGGTCGGTGAAATTCTCCCAGAAGCAGCCTCTGACAGCCCGCACCTCGAACAGGAATTCCAGGAAGGCAAAGAAGTGGTAAGGGGTCCAGCAGAGCAGGAAGGCAGCCACAAGCAAGAGGATCAGGGCCGTGGTCTTGCCATCCGTGGGCCCCCCGTGCCTTGTCTTTCTGACCTCCCCCCGCCCTCGCAGGGCTGCCAGGATGTGACAGTTGAAGAAGACAATTGCAACCAGTGGGAGAAGGAACCCCAGCACGTTTAACTCCACCATCCTTGCAAAGGGCCAGGCCTCGCTGGGGTACAGCAACACACAGGCGGAGATGTTCAGTTCCGGGACAGCTTTGACGGAGCGCAGCAGGAACGTGGGGATACTTAGGAGGCCCCCCATGGCCCAGATGAGCACGCAGGTGGCCTGAGCCCACCGCCGTCGCCGCCGCCTCCAGCTGGCCATGGGGTGCACCAGCACGCGGTAGCGGTCCTGGCTGATGGCCACCACCAGGAAGATGCTGATGAAGAGATTGGCCTTGATGACACCGTTGACCACGCGGCAGAGGAGGGCTCCAAAAGGCCAGTTGAATTCCTTCCAGATGTTCTCTGCCCAGAAGGGCAAGCCCAAGATGAACACCAGGTCGGAAGCCGCCAGGTTGGCCAGGTAGATTTCTGCCGCGTTCAGACGCCATCGGGCCAGGAGAAAGACGGACAGCACAAAGAGGTTTCCCAGCAGCCCACAGAAGCAGATGGTGATGATAAATGTGGGTAAGACTCTATGCAGCAGGTCCCAGGCTTCCTGAGCGCTGTCGCAGGACGTGGCATTTGGAGGCAGGAGCTGGCTCTGGTTGGAGGACTGGAACTCCAGGAGGGTCCGGGAGGCCATCCACGGTGACCTGCAATGAACATCACAGAGCATCACACGGGAGGCGGCCATTCTAGCCCGCAGCCCAGCCAGTGTGTCCCCAGTTTTGGAAAATAAAGTTTTATTGGCACACAGCCGCATCCATTCATTTACCTTTTGTGTTAAAACAGCAGAGTTGAGTGGTTGCAACAGTGGCCCTTTGGCCTGCAAAACTGCAAATACTTACCCCCTGTTCCCTTAGAGGAAAAGTATGCTGACCCCGGGTATAAAGGAAAGGACCAGGGCTTTTGAAACCCGAGTTCAAATCTTGACGTAACTACTTGTTGTGGGCCACTTACACCAACTGACTTTTATTGTCCTTTTTGAACATTGGACCTAATTGTATCCCTCTTGTGGGATTGTGGCAAGGACTGGCGAGTGTATCTGTGGAGAGCTTGGCCTGGTCGCCTGGCTTAGAGGAAGCGCTCAGTGGAAAGGGAGGACGAGTCTTACTTACAACCATACCATTATTATCAGCAGTGTTTCATTACACAAAGTACTGGCACAAAGTAGGTGCTCGTGTTTGATTGAAGGAGCACCTACTTTGCGCCAGTACTTTGCCAGGTGCTGGAGATCCGGGGAACGGGGCCCAGCCCCCTGGAGGTGCTCACCATCTAGAGGGAGGCAGACATGGAGACAGTGGTCGATGACCGAAGATGGAATGAAGCAAGGAAGAGGCCCGGCCCTCAGGGATGCTGATCCACTGGGACGGGGACCAGTCAGGTGGAGGAGGTGAGGGCAGTAGTAGAAGGTGGGGGGTTTCTGGCACTCCACACCTAAAATCCCTCCTCCCACCTGGATGAGTTAATATATGCAAAGTGCTTCAAAGGGTTCCTGGCTCTTTGTAGGCACTTGCTACCCGTTAGCTACTGTTATCATCATCGTTATCCTTAGTGATGCCTAACAGTCCTTCCCTTCAACTGGGCGAAACTCATAGCATCCAACACAAGATATTGCGTAAGAGAGCTGATCTCGGGAAAACCTATTTGGCTCTGCAGTCTTAGGCAATCACTTTGTGTCTCTGAGCCCGACTTTCCTCATCTGCGGAGGACGTGATGACCTTCTCGCTGTGACACTGCAACCCACACACTGTGCTATTCACATTGGGTAAAATCCACGGGTCCCTCCATTCATTCATCCACTGGACAAGTATGTACTGAGCACATCATGTGCTAGGCACTGTTCTAGGTGTTTGGGACATAGCCGTGAATCAAACGAGCAACACCCCCTGCCCTCAAGGTGCTTCTAGCCTTATGGGAGAAGAGAGGCGATGGCAATAAGTATACTGAATAAACCTGTTAGCCGGGGAGGGGCAGCCATGGAAGCGGTGAGATGCGATCAGGATCTAGGTATGGTCTGAAGGTAGAATCACCATGATTTCCAGTCAGATATGGGTTATGACAAAAGGGGAATTGCATGAAGCTTAGATGTTTGGCCTGAGCCCCCGGAAATAGGAAGCTGCAGTCAACTGAACTGGAGACGACAGAGTGACGATAGAGCAGGTTTCTTGGCGGGGAAGATGGGGGGTTCACATCTGGACATGTGAAGGCTGAGCCGTCTGTCGGACATCAGGTGGGGATACTGGGGCAGTTGGCTACACAGCACTGGTGTTGAGAGACCACGTCTGAGACAGTGATACATCATTGGGAGTTGTAATCACATGGATGGTATTTGGTATTTAAAGCCACAGGACTGGATGAAATCACCAAGGGAGAGTGCAGGCAGAGAAGAGAATCAGCTGCTGGGCTGCCAGTTGACAGGTCAGCAGAGGACACGGGAAATGAAGGGTTAGGAGGCTATGACATATCCGTGGCTTACAGGGTTCTGACCCAGAGCATATGGAGGAGAAAGGACACTCTTCTTCTGTCATTGATTTCAGGGCATAAATCCACAATGAAGTATTTATTTTGTTATTTGGCAATACTTTTCAATTTTGCAATGAGTCCTTCTGGCAACAATGAGCAAAAAAAGAACGTTTAATGACAATTTAAGTCCTGAACTTCTGTCTCTCAGGGAAGTCAATGATGAATGTGTAACTTTGCACACACAATTTGTAATTGCATATAAACGAGTTTCAGTATTTTACCAATTGATATGGAGGTTATATTTGACAAGATTTACAAAATCCTAAAACATAAGATTTGTAGTTCAGAATTACTGAGCTATGAACTTTTGTGCTGAAGTTGATGAGGAATTTTTTTTTGGCCGTGCCGTGAGGCTTGTGAAATCTTTGTGAAGTTCCCCAACCAGGGATCAAACCCATGCCCTCGGCAATTAAAGCACAGAGTCCTACACACTGGACCGCCAGGGAATTCCCTTGATGAGGAATTAAAGCAACTCTAGCGTGCATTTTCTTTCTCTGCCGCCCATCGTAAATCAATTTCAGAAGACACTAAGTGCTGTAAAATGTTACTCAACTATTTGTTACAGCAGAGTTGAGAAATTTTGTAGAATTTTGTTCCAAATCGATGAGGAATCTTCGAACCAGTATTCAATGAGTGGAGCACTGAAGCAGCAGCTTTTAGAGCTTTCAGCAGATTGTAGTTATTGAGAACAAAATTTTATGCAGAAAATAATCGAAATTTATAGCTAAAAAGGCAAGGGAGAAAATGATCAAACTAAGCGATGAGTGGTCAAATGGTGCACAAGATTTAATTGTTGAATTTTGTAACGAGCTCTGGAATGTCTCAATTTGTGGGAAGCATCTTTTCAATTGGAGAAGTTCATATTTTGTACAAAATTGAGATGAAATTGGGACAGTCCCTGATCTGCCACATCTAAATCTGACTAAGCAATCAAAACTTATAAATAGCTACAACTTATCTGAAGAGTTTAATGTGGTGAAATTATTTGCTGAAGGAACTCGAACTAAGGCAAAAAGACAGCACCCGTGAAAATATCTGGGCTGAAATATTTACATAATTCCATATGCAAAGAATTAGATTTGAGAATAGCCTCTGCTTGGCAGAATTTGCTCAGAGTTTATCAGATACCTCAACACCTGCAGAGAGAACATTTTCTTCATTAAATATATTCTAGTCCAAGAGGAGAGTCGATTGAAGGTGCTAATTTAAATTTATTAACCATAAAATTTGAAGGAAAAAAAGTTCAGGCAATTATATGGAACCATTAAAAATAATAAGACCATATTGAGAGAAAAATACATTCTCTGGAAAATGCCAAAGACATATGAGAGTCAGGTACAAGCCCAAGAAGCTAATGGTAGCACTTGCATATGTGCCCAAACTAACTATTTTGCTTATGTTATTTTTCAATGTTCAGTTAATTAGCATAAAGAAAATCTTTCATTTTGCCTTAATATATGTAGATGGATGAATATATTTAGACTTTTCTGGAAAAAATATTTTTGACTAGAGCTGCTTTATAGCCCCATTAATGTAATATAACCAATTAGTTGGGGTGTGTGTGTACATATGCATACATGCATATATAATTAAATATACATATTTTTTAAAAATAGCTTTTGATTAGAACTACTTGATAACTCCATCAATATAATATAATCAGTTTTAAGTGTCTTGTAGTAATTTGCTTTGGCAGCCACAGGAAAGCAATACACTCAGATACCTGGTGGCCCCTCCACGCCCCCTCCCCCTGGCAGCCCCCTTGTACTACACACACATGTGGGAACTGCTTCCTAATGGCCAACTGCCGTTGGGCCTCATGCCATTCCTTCCTGTGTGCTTCTCTGCACGTGCTAAGGAAGCTCTATGTGCCATGGAAAACCCGAGCATCTTCGTCTCGGCCCCAATCTCCCACCGACACTGGGGCTGCAGAGTAAGCCCCTGATGCCAGATCCGACCCTTCACTGTCAGCCACACCTGTGATCTGTGGGCTGTGCTGGGCTTTAGGTAACCTGATCCTGACAACATGCCTGGGAGGAGGGATGGCTGTCTTGTGCCCATTGTACAGATGGGCAAACAGAGGTGAAGAGAAGTGAAGTGACTTGCCTACATTCATACGGCGATAGGAGCCAGTCTGTTTATACATGGCTCTTCTTCCAGGCCCAGCTCAGGGTCAGGCCTCTTTTACCTAGCGTGCTATGACCGTAAAGAGAATGGGCCTGGTGTTAGGGAGCCTGGGCTTGGGTCCTGGGGTCACCAAACTGTGATTCTGGGCAAGTCAGATAACTTCTCTGAGCCTCAGTTTGTTCGTCTGTAGAATGGGAATAACGGCAGTTATTACAAAGAGTCATGGTGAAGCTTGAAGGAGATTATACCTGTAGAATCCCCTTGTAGGCTGCAAAGCATCAAATATGAAGCTCAAATGATGATGACCACCACGACAATAATAATGGTGATGACCACGGTAGTAATAATGTGACGATAAAGTGTCCTGGTCCCTCTGAGTGTAAGCAACCTCTCCTTCATGTGGGCTACTCTGGTGTCGGAACACGAGGTTGGAAAGTACCAAGAGACCCCTTTTCTGCTCTTCCTGAGCTGCGGAACAGTTCAGGGATTACCTGGCACCTAACACAATAGGAAACTAAGGAACTAAAATTCCGGAAAGCCGAGTTCCAGGAGGGCCTGGCTTCTTGGCAGTGGGATTCTCGTTCGTCTCCAGCCTTGGAGCTTTCACCACCAGGAGGTTTAAGGAGAAGCTGGAAGGAGGGGAGCGGTTCGTTGTGGATGCTGAGACAGACCCCGGATGTGGTCTGCTTTGCTTCCCTCCCTTTCCTCCTCCAGGTCACCTTGAACGTGTGAGACAGGGGTCGAGTCCCCTCTGAAGTGTGGGTGTCTGGGCAGGAAAGGGTGGCTTTGGGAGGCAGTGGAGGGGGCCCGGCTCCTGTGTGCTCCTGAGGGACCACAGGTCAGCAAGAGGCAGGGGCTGCCCGGGCACCGCCAGACCAAAACATGGGCTGTACCCCAGAGCCATGCAGTCGGCAGAATGATGGTCCCCAAAGGTGTCCACATCCTAGTCCCTGGAACCTGCAAATATGTTCCCTTACATGGTAAAAGGGACTTTGCAGATGGGGTTGAGGTAAGAATCTTGAGATGGGGAGATGATGCTGGATTATGGAGGTGGGCTTGACGTCATCACGAGTGAAAGTGATTTCATTTATAAGTAAAAGAGGGAGGTAGGGGGCGGTCAAAGGCAGGAAAAGAGTAGAAGATGCTATGCCATTGGCTTGGAAGATGGAGAAGGCGCCATGAGCTAGGGAACACTGGCAGCCTCTAGAAGCCAGAAAAAGCAAGGAACGGCTTCTCCCTTCGAGCCTCCAGAAGGAGAACAACCCTAGCCAACACCCTGGCTTTAGCCCAGTGAGGCTGATTTTGAACCTCTGACCTCCAGGAATATCAGATGACACATTTGTGTTGTTTGAAGCCGCTAGCTTTGTGCTAATTTGTTACAACAGCAACTGGACAGTAATACACGGGTCAAGGCTTCACCCTGCCCAGGAAACCAAGAACTGTCACCTATGCCACCAGCAGAAACCTCTTACTTCAGCTCGAATCTGATTGGTTCAGCAGACACGGCCCGCCATCCCATGGGACCCGGCTGGGTCTGTGGCCACGGCACGTGTTTGCTCCAGCCGAGCCTATTTTCAGGAGGTCGTCTCTACCAGCTGCTGCCTGTGTCTACGTAAAGTTGGCCAGAGAGGAGAAAGCTTCCTTTGTTGGTTCCGAGTCTTAGCTCTGATATTTGCCTGGCACGTAGTACATGGTCAAAACCCAGCAGCTATTGATATGATTAGTCATATTTGATCTTATCTGAAAAAGTCAAGAGTGACATTGGGCAGGTCTACTAGAGATGATGGATTCTGTAATTTCTATGTGATACTTTCTGAGTTCTGCACATGAGAACACTGGTGCGTGCCACTTCTTCAACAAATTAGCCTTCTTCAAATTAATTCCAATTTCAACAGTGAGGTGAGGATAAAGGCATTTGAAATACAGACATAGATATTAAAGGATGTCAACCCAATCACATCATAAGATACTGTTTTCAATCCACAAATAACCCAACCAGTTATTGGCATTATGAAATTTTGTAAGCAATCCTGGGGAGACCAATTTGATTTTTATAAATTGGAATTTGTAGACTGTAACTGGTCAGAGTCCACACGGAGCTCTGATGACTGTATTCAGCTTCTCCATGTTTCATGTGACCTTGAGGTAAAGAGCTGCCGGAGGTACTCTCCTGTTTCAAACATCCTTCCTCCTCCTCTTCTGGAAAAGCATCTAAAACCCAAAGTAGGCATGGAACACAGTCTCTTAAATGGATTCAGGATTACAACAACAGAAACAACAGAACAGAAAGCTGAAACAGAAAGCTGAAAACTCTGCCAATATTAGTTGTAAAAGGAAAATTTTTTCCCCTGAGATATGAATCTTCTCTTATATTTTACTCTGATAAGAGAGGAAAAAAAGATGGTCATTTACTTACCCAGACAAAGTGAAAGAGGTCACAACTTCAGCTGGGCTTTCTGATGGTGAGAGTGGCCTCTGGAGGTATCTTCTGTTCTGGGAAGCCCTGTGGGAGTGTGGTGGTCTTAAATTACATAACTCCTACTCCAGTGATGTCATCGGCTGGACTGCTGAAAAAATGAGTCAGACAGAGGAGACAAGCTGGAATTTTGAAAGAAAAACAACTTTGCACTTTAGGGCTGAAAAGTGATTACTCAACTACCATCTCCATCTTTAATTTCGTAACATCTGGGAAGGTCCCGCGATCCTGCCCAAGAATGATATGGTGACCAACATGCCCTTAAAACACATTTGGGCGTCGCTGAGTCCCCACAAGTCTGAGTGATGACTTTACCCATTCGCACTGGGGACCTGAATGCTTGGGGCTCTGCAGCAGCTTTTGTGGGAGCTGACTTGAATGTCCACTTTTGAATTTGGGTCACGAAGGGTACATCACCAAGAATCCATCACTGTGGACCCCATTAAACAAACAGTGAGCCACAAAGAGCTTGACTCATGCAACAGGCAGAGCTGAGTAAGGTCAGATGCACTTTTCCATCATCTTCCCTGGCAGTTCTGAAGTCTGTTTTTGATGTAAGTCTGCGGATATCAAGTTGGACCACTCAGGGCCTCGTGTTCAGACAGTCTGACATTTCTGGCCTTTTTGAGAGTCAGACCTCAAGAGCCTTTGACCGGATGCTGCCTACTTTCTATCTTAGCCCCTAAAAATGAAGATGTTCTAATCTCCCTCCCTAAGTGCAGGAGAATGCTTCCACACCAGGGCTTGATTCCAGCTTCTGGAAAGTGACTCCCAAATCTCAGGCCTCTGTCCTCCCTACACCCTAGTCCTGCCTCTTGGACGCTCTGCTTGTATTTCTTGATGTCACCTTGAGCCTGGCGTGTCTGGAGCAGAAAATGTCCCCTTTGTCCTCAGAATATGGCCTCCTCACCATGTTTCCCTTTTCTATTACTAACACCTCACTGGAGATAAACTGCACTTTTGAATTTCCTAGCAGTTTTCTCCCATTGCTGGACATCTTAAAATTGTGGAAGCAGGTTGAAAAAAAAAAAAAGGACACCCCAAGGATCAGATGTGTATTTTAGGGAGGAAGCTGGAATTTATCTCTGGGGAAGGGCCCTTCGTATCAGGAGAGGTCGGGGACTTTTTCAGTCATGCAGATGTTAGGTGAGTACCTGCCATCATTTTGGGGTAGATTTTAACTAGAGAAATGTCTCCAAATCCCAGTCGTCAGTCCTTCCTAATTAGTAACGTAGATCAGAGTCTCACCAGCCAGACCTGCCTTTGCAGAAGGTGGTTGGCTTTTCTCCCTTTGATGTGAGTTTATACAGGATTGTTTCTGAGAAGTATCTGCTCTCAGGAGATGTCTGCCAGCTCCAACACAGATTTACCCACAGGATATTATGACTCCAGCCCTGCCGGGAGGTGGGGTGCACAGGCCTGACCTTGGCTTTGCCTCACGTGGAGGACAGACTGAGAGAAGTGGCCTGTGCGTGGCAGGGCCACGTGGCCAGGACTGTCAGTATGTCACACGCCACTAGTGAGGGCTGAGTAAGTGGCACTGTGACAGCCCTGCCGAGGCCTTGGGGAGCCCCACCCTGTGGTGGAATGGAAAGTTCTCTGAAGAAAACGGATGCTTCCACTGTTGCTTTCCGGGATGGGAAAAGGGAAGTGGGCCTTGGTGCAGGGAGGAGAGGGTCTCCTTCTGCCTCTGGGGCTGTGGGGTGTGGGAGCCTGAATTCTGGGGTCTGAGGGCAGGGTGAGGGAACCCCACGTGTAGGAAGGGACCACAGATCCCTGGAACGTGGAGAAGATGGGAGGAGGCTGAGAGTGACATGGCAAAGGCCTGGTGTGAGCTGTTCTGGGTGGAAGTCCCCTGGGCACTGGGACCCTTGTGGGGAGGTGGGCATAGGTATTCATAAAAGCAATAGATAGAAGTCACACATATTAGTTGACATGGCTGAAATGAAGACATCTTCATAGATACCCAAGAAAAGTATAGTAACCCATCCCTAAGAGGTAGTAAAAGTAATGTTCATCCACGTTTACTAAATAATTAGGCCCCGTTTTGTGAACCATAGAAATCACAATTCTCCGATCATTATACCAGAAGAAGAATGCCTCCGAGTTCCTGTGAAATCTGTATTCTGATCGTACAGTGGACTGTGAAATGCTTTGTTCACTAAGTATGTGAACGTAATATACGTTAGTTAATAAAACTGATTTTTTTTAATTTTTTTTTTTTTTTGCGGTACACGGGCCTCTCACCGTTGTGGCCTCTCCCTTTGCGGAGCACAGGCTCCAGACGCGCAGGCTCAGCGGCCATGGCTCACGGGCCCAGCCGTTCCGCGGCACGTGGGATCTTCCCGGACCGGGGCACGAACCTGTGTCCCCTGCATCGGCAGGCGGACTCTCAACCACTGCGCCACCAGGGAAGCCCCCTAAAGCTGTTTTTTAATGCGTTAAAAATTATTTTAACAGATTTAAAATGATTATTTTAACTAATTTAAAATGATTACAGCAGAGACCGTTATAAGGCACAAAGAGGTGGCTGGTGGAAGAAACAGAGGACAGCCTGGCCAGCTGGGCGGGACAGACCGACCCTCCCTGAAATTGCCCTCAGTGTTAACGCAGCAGGACCCCAGGCAGGTACGGTTGGGCTCGGACTATGCTCGATGCAGATTCAAGGAAAGGATGCGCCGGAGTTGTAGGAACTTGGGGACGAAGAGGTTATGTCCCCACTCTGGCATTCAGGATCACTTTCCGGCTCTCCAGCCGCTAAGCCCTGGAGTCACTTGGTCTCTTCTCCTTTCTAGTCACATCCAGCTGCTTCTTCAAGGTCAAAGGCTCTGGTATATTTCATCCAGCGCAACTCTACGAATGATATCTATATGCCTAGCCTTTTGCACGGGGGTGTGGGCGAGGGTCCTACTCAGCCCTTAAAATAGCTGGCATCTCTCTTACAACCTCCACTGCAGTTAGGGAAAGAAAACTACTGCGGGGCGACTTCCCACCAGGATGAAAGGCAGCATTTTCGTTTCCGTCTAGCTAGTGCTCTTCCCCTCTGCCCAAGCCTTCCTTCCCATCTTGGTTTTAGACACTCATGCAGCAAATAAGCCTGCAACAAAGAACCCCAAACCAATCTCCTTGCTTTCTGATTTTTTCCCCTTCAGTTTATCCTTGGGCTAGATGAATATTCCAGAAAGACTTGGATTTTGTCACTTCAACCCCCCTGGAATTCACAGACTCCTTGGCAGTCCTGCGGTATCACCCAGAGCCACCTCTACCTGGTTCTTCCATTCTGGCTGAGAGGGAAGTCCCATGGGCCTAATGCATCTGGACTCACCGACCTGTGAGCGTTCGCTAGCAATCACCATCCTAATCCTCTCTTTCTGCTTCACGTGCATGCATCATTCAAATCCCATTGTAAGCTCTGCTGCTTTGTAAGCGCAGGTCTGAACGTTTTTCTTCCTGTTCTGCGAACACGTGGGGAGCAGCTCCATGGGGCCAGGGGCGAACTGGGGGCGGGGGGCAGAGAGGACGTCTCAGCATCCGTGCTGGGCCACTCACGCTCGGGTGGATCTAGCAGGTGAGCAAGCAGACACCTGCAGCCCTGTGTGGCAAAGGCCACGGCAGAAGAGCACCGCACAGCTGCAGCACGAAGGGGGCAGGGCGGGACAGGGCTGGAGTAACGGGTCATGATGCCAGGGAGATAAAAATAAACTCCTCCGTGTAGGTTTAACAAAGCGCAAAGATCCAGAAATCAACAGGGAGACAGCTGCCAACTTGAGTGTGTCCTGGGCATTCAGGCGGTGCAGGCACTGCCCTGGCCTGAGTTCATGGCCGTTTAGAAGCCAAGGGTTCTTGGGGCCTGTCACTCTGCAGAGAAAACTCCGCTGGGACAGGGGTTCCACGGACCACGAAAGTTTAAGAAAGTCCACAGAAAACTCTCCATCCCCACGTTGGTCTTGCTCTGGGAGATCAGGTTTTCTCAGCTGGGTAGTGGGCTCACTAGAAACCTCCTCTTAGGGAAGCTGGGAGGATCCCATGAGCTAACACAGCCTGGAGCTTGGCACATGCTGGCACTCAGGAAATGCCCCCCAGGGGCAACACTCAGAAGGGGTCTGCCAGAGGATGGTCAGCCATGTTCCTCGGTGTTCTACTGCCTAAGTCAGACCATGGCATGTCCTGTCTCGGGCCCAGGAGGACACTAAGATTGGACAGTGGCCCTCAAGGCCACAGCGCCCCACCCCCTGATGCATTTCTGAACACCCCTTTCACTCTTTCCACCTGTTCCCTGGCCTCCTCGCTCTCTTTTGAACAAGCCGTGCTGTCTCCTACCTCAGGGCCTTTGCACTGGCCATTCTCTCTGCCTGGAGCGCCCTTCCCATAGGGACCTGCACGCTCACTCCCTCAGGTCCTTCTGGTCCCCACACATCCCCCGCCTATCAGAGGGCCCTCCCCTGAAATAGCCTTCTCTCCGCCTGCCCAGCTTCACTGTTTGTTACAGCCGTTATCATCACCTGGATACGTTCGTCCGTTTATCTTTTACTTCCTGTCTCTCCCAGCAGAATGTGAGCTGCACCGGGCAAAGGGTTTATCTCTTTTGATTAGAGTCATGTTCCCAGCTCCTACAACAGGGCTCACATGCTTAATAAATATTTGCTGAATGACTTCATAACTCTATTTATTTATATACAAGAATATCAACAGCTTGTCTCTGTATCAACATGCATGTCCCAAACCCCTTGTGGGTGCCAGGTCCTGTGTGGGCACTGGAGGGACAAAGGTGAATGCTGTCCCCTTGAGCAGCTCTTGGTCTGGCTGAGCACAAAGACAGGCAGACATCCAATGACTATACTTTGTGGAATGCAAAGTGGCAATGAAGTGCCAAGCTTCTGTCTGAGTGTCAAGACTGTAAGGATTTAATTCTGCTCAAGGCAGAGTTGGGAAAGTTTCATGGTGGAAGGATATTTGAGTGGGGTTTTGAGAGACGAATAGGAGTTTGTAAGTCAGGCAAGCTGAGAAAAATATTGTAGATGGAAGGACCTGCATGCATACCATAAACACACATGTGCACAGATGTGTTTGTGGAACACTCACTTGGAACTTGCAGTCAGAAAGCCCAGGTTCTAGCCGTTCCCCTACCCCGCCCCATTTAGTCTTTCTTTATGTGAGATCACATAGCTCCTACCCTGGGGCAGGCCCTGTGCAGGTGTGCCCCCAAAGGCTCTTGGTTTGGTGCAGGAAAGGAATTAAACAGTTTCAGATCTTAGAGAGTGGGTACAGAGGGGGAGGCCGTCCACCTGCAATGCTCCTGGAAGGGAGCTGGGTAACCCACACAACCCTGGGAATGCTCTGACCCTCGGTTTCTTTATCTGAGATCATGCCCTACTTTGAGAGCAGTTCTGAAGGTCATACACATGCATGGAAACTGTCAACATCACTTTATACAGATGTTCACAGGGTAAGACGAATGTTTATATATTGATGTAGTTTTCCCACTTTTATGACTTTTCTCTGTGTAATCTAGGAGAAAGTACCCATTTTCTAGTCAGCCTAGATGCCTAACTGGCCCACATGTACCACAAAAAATGGGACCATAAAGTAAAATTCCTCTTCCTTTGAAACCAGTAGTTCTCATAGGGTGTATTTAATGGAGATGGAATTGATGCTGTGAGCGTTTGTCTTTAACATAGATCATGTTGGCCCCCATGATGGGGGGTGCTTCTTTGAGCTGCAGACTCTGGGTACAGGGGAACTGAATGCGGAAGATAACTTTTACCTTTCCTGTAAGACTCAGGGTCACCCTTGACAGACAAGCAAACAGAGAAAACCACCTGTGATTGTAATTGTGGTGCGTTCTATGAAGAAACAGCTCAGGATGCAGTGTTCCACAAAACAGAGAGGGTGTGAGGGCTTGTACCAAGGGAGGTCAGGGAGGCAGAGGGAAAACTGGGAGCAACAGGAGAAACCAATTGCAGAGCCAGAGGAGCTGAGTGAGGGCAGAGGGAACAGCATAAACAAGGGGCCTGAGGCTGTGACAGCTCCCTCTGCCTGAGGAACTGAAGAAGCGAACACAGAAGGTGGAAGGGCTGGAGCGGAGGTGGATGCTGGGCAGGGCCAGACCAGACGGAGCCTGGGACAGCGGCTGATGGAGTTTGGAGCTTCCCAGGTCCAGTGGCATTGCAGGGTGCAGGAGGTCCAAGGGATCAGGACCTGTGAGAGTAAAAGGAAGGAAGGATCTGGGGCAAAGGGAGAACGGAGCTGCAGCGTAGTCTTAAGAGAAGCCTCCGAAGACCTGTGAAAATTCCTGGATGGGATGACCCTTCAAAGCTGTCTGAGTTGGGGCAAGATGGCTGGGCTCCCTACCTTCTCTCAGCCACTGGATGCAGGATGCCCTGGAAGAAGTAGCGCTTAAGGTAAGCACTACCTGCCGGCAGCTTCCCTGGCAGCTGAGGTAGGAGGTTCCTCATTCCCTAAGGAGCGTCCGGGTGGCACATCGACCAGAAACAGGAAGCCACCAAAGGGTTCTAAACATCTAGAACGGTCAGCCTAGCTCTTGTGTGGCGGATGGGCTGGAAGGGTTCAAGGCTGGAAGGGGAGCCAGAGATGGGGATGGGTCTGAGATGCTGTTTGGAGGTAGGGCCGGGAGTGCCTCGTGGTGCATGGGGCAGAGGGAAGCGTCAAAGATTTTTCTAGGAGTAACTGGGTGGTACCATTAACCGAGATGGGGGAGATGAAGGGAGGAATATGTCTCTTAAAAAGAGAATCAAAAAGGCTGGTTTGGGACTTAAGTTGGAGATGCATGTGAAATACCTAAATGGCTTTCCAGTAGGCATTTGAATCAGAGAAGATTTTTCAGAAGAGAGTTGTTGGCATAGATGTGTATCAGTCAGGGCTCTCCAGAGAAGCAGAACAAATAAGATCTATCTATCATCCATCTGTCTATCTATCTATCTATCATCTGTCTATCATCCATCTGTCTATGTATCTATCTATCATCTATCTATCTATCTATCTATCTATCATCTATCTATCATCTATCATCTATCTATCTATCTATCATCTATCATCCATCTATGTATCTATCTATCATCTATCTATCATCTATCTATCTATCATCTATCTATCAATCTATCATCTATCTATCATCTATCTATTTTTTTATCTATCTATCATCCATCTGTCTATGTATCTATCATCCATCTATCTATCATCTATCATCTATCTATCTATCTATCATCTATCTATTTTTCTATCTATCTATCATCCATCTGTCTATGTATCTATCTATCATCTATCTATCTATCATCTATCTATCATCTACCTATCTATCTATCATCTATCTATCATCTATCTATTTTTCTATCTATCTATCATCCATCTGTCTATGTATCTATCTATCTATCTATCATCTATCATCTATCTATCATCTATCTATTTTTCTATCTATCTATCATCTATCATCCGTCTATGTATCTATCTATCATCTATCATCTATCTAGCTAGCTAGCTATCATCTAACTGTCTATCTATCTATCATCTATCTATCACCCATCTATCTATCTATCACCTACCTATCTATCATCTATCTATCTATCATCTATCATATCTATCATCTACCTATCATATCTATCTATCTATCTATCGTCTATCATATCTATCTATCTATCTATCTATGGATTTATTTCAAGGAATTGGCTCACATCATTGTAGGGGTTGACAAGTCCAAAATCTGTAGGTCAGGTCAGCAGGCTGGAAACTCAAGCAGGAGCTGAAGCTCCAGTCTTGGGGCAGAATTTATTCTTTTTCAAGAAACCACAGTTTGGGCTCCTAAGCCTTCCCACTGCTTAGAGGAGGCCCACCCACGTGATCGAGGATGATCTCTTTTACTTAAAGTCCATCGATGGGAGATGTTTACCACATCCACAGAATTCCTTCACAGCAGCACCTAGATTTGTGTTTGATTAAATAACTGGGTGCTGGAGCCCAGGCACGTTGACACATAAGACTAAGCATCACAGATGATATTTGGAGTCATGGTCCAGGCTGGGATTAGTTAGGTGGGCCATGTAGAGAGATGAGAAGAGGGCTTAGGATTGAAGCCTGAGGAATTCCAACCTTTCAACTTCACGTGGAGAAGGAGACACTGAGCAAGCAGAGTAGGAAGGAGTAGGCAGTGAAGACCAGGTTCTGTGCCCATCAAGTCCGGGAGCCCATGGGTTAGACAAAGCCCTGCATTAGACAAAGCAGAGTGACTGACCTCTTGCCTGCAGGTCTTCCCAGGGCCTTTAATATGCATCTATGCAGCCCCACAAGAAAGATGTAGTAGTTTCATTTCTCAGACTTTTTTTTTTTTTTGTGGTACGCGGGCCTCTCACTGTTGTGGCCTCTCCCGTTGCGGAGCACAGGCTCCGGACGCGCAGGCTCAGCAGCCGTGGCTCACGGGCCCAGCCGCTCCGCGGCATGTGGGATCTTCCCGGATCGGGGCACGAACCCGTGTCCTCTGCATCGGCAGGCGGACTTTCAACCACTGCGCCACCAGGGACGCCCTCTCAGACTCTTTTGAGCAATCAGGAGCCAGACTCTTCTGTTGTTGTTTTTGTTTTTGTTTTTTGAGAAACTTACGGAAACTCTGCAGAAGGAAATAATGGCATCAAAAGAGCTTAAACATTGGAAGGGGAGCCCTGCAGCTCTAGAAGAAAACGAGGTCAGGACTGAGTGGAAGAGAAAGAATTTGGGCAACTAATGGAGTGGGGAGGGGTTGCCAAATGAGAGGTTCTCTTCTTCCCGCTGGAGACCGAGGGGGAGGGGTCGGACTAGCCCAGAAGGCCATTCAGCTGTCCAGCTGTCAGCGGTCTCACTGCTTCGTCTTCCTCAAGGGGACTGGTCCTTTGTGAAAGAATCTGATTCCAAAGCAAGACCCTGGTCCTTGAGGTCTGTTGCGGAAGTCAGGGTGGGCAGGTCTGGCCGAGGAACCACGTCACGGGGGTTTAATCCCAGCTCCATCACGGTTGAGCTGGGTGACCTTGGGCCATTTTTTATACCATCTCCTGGGGCCTCGGTCTCTTCATTATTTTTTTTTCTGGATATTTAAAACCGCTTTTAAAAATTGAAGTATAGTTAAATTACAATGTTGTGTTAGATTCAGGTGTATGGCAAAGTGATTCAGTTATACACATAAATATGTCTATTCTTTTTCAGATTCTGTTCCCTTATAGGTTATTACAAAATACTGAATATAGTCCCTTGTGCTATACAGTAGGTCCTTGTTTTTTATCTATTTTATATACAGTAGTGTGTCTATGTAATCCCAAACTCCTAATTTATCTCTCCCCCAGCCCCCCAAGGAGACCCAGTCTCTTAATCTGTGAAGTGGGCCTCTTCTCCGAGTTTGGGGATCAGGTGAGATGGCGATGGAGCAGGCCCTTGGTCAGCAGCCAGCAGGAGGTTTCATCACTTGGTCGTTGCACAAGGCGGTGGTGGTGTGAGCACAGCAGGGTTACGTAAGCTGTCCTCTGCCTTGGCCAGGACTGGGGAGGGGAATAGGCAGGCATACTTGACCGCCCTGAGTGGGCCGTGCGGTGACTCAACGTGGAGGGGGGCGTCCAGAGGAGCCTCAGAGCTCCATCTTGGGCCATTTTTCAGGATTGTTTATAAACAATGTCCCACCAAGGTGGGCTTGGCGGTGAAGCTGTCAGGAAGCTGGGAGCTGGGCCCTGTGGCCTCTTCTTAAACTGGTCTGAGACTCCTGGAATTGGCCTGCCTTAGGGGGAAGGAGAGAAACAGGGCAGCCCCAGCCCCGGGTCGGTAAAGATGGTGTGTCGAGGCCTGTGGTGCACACACTCTGGGGGCCTGGGCAGCCCCCAACACGCTATGTTACCTTGAGAGAGGCCCCAGTATCTTCCCTGTGAAGAAATCTCTAAAATTCTGTAAGATGGTGTATCCCATTCTTTCTCAGGACACCTTCTATCACCAACTAGCATCTCTAAACCCCAGGAGACCCGAAGAAAGTGTCTGGTTCCCTCCTCCATTGCTGGGGGAAGGAGTGTGTGTTGGGACTGTGACGGGCACCTCGTGGGTGAGCACACACTCAGAATTGTTACAACATCTGTATTCGTCTCCTAGAGCGGCCGGATCAAAGTACCACAGACAGGGTGGCTTAAAGGAACAGAAATTTATTCTCTCACGGTGCAGGAGGCCAGAAGTTCAAAAGCAAGGTGTCTGCAGGGCTGGTTCCTCCTGGAGGCTCTGAGGGGGAGTCTGATCTCTGCCTGGCTTTGGGCGGCAATCCTGGGCATTCCTCAGCTTGTAGAAGCGTCACTACAATCTCTGCCTCCATCTCCTTATGGCCTTGTCTCTGTGTCTGTGTGCATCCTCTTCTCTTCTTATCAGGATCCCAGTCACTGGATTTAGGGCCCATCTTTATCCAGTATGACCTCATCTTAATTACTTCTGCAAAGATCCTATTCCCAAATGAGGTCATATTCTGAAGTTCCAAGTGGATGTGAATTGGGGGAGGGAGGGGACACTATTCAACCCATGAGAACACCTTTATCTCACTTAATCTTCACAAGGCCTGGATCCTCACTTTATAGGCAACACCCCTGCCACCCAGAAACTCAGAGATGTTAACTGATCTCGTCCAAATTCCCACAGCCAGGAAGCGGTAGGGCTGTGAACCAGGCACCTGGCTCCAAGTCCAGGGCAGTCCCTGCCACGCTGGTGCCACCCTTTACAGTTTACAAAGCCCCCTTTCCAGAGTCATTAGCTCTGTGCGACTCAGGTATACTTATTGTATTATCTGCCCATTTCACAGATGAGGAAACTGAGGCCAAAGGCCGGTGTGGGGGAAATGAGTCAAGTGGTTTGTAAAGATCAGACGGTGAGTAGGTGGCATGGCAGGGACTCAAGGCCTGGACTCCATGGTTCTTCCCCTCCAATTCAATATTATATCTCCGTGTGGGTCAGGTGAAAGACGCCAGACGCAAAAGACACATATTGTGTGATTCCATCTCTATGAAACGGTCAGAATAGGCAGACCTAGAGACAGAGAGAAAATGAGTGGCTACCAGAGGCTATAAGGAGGAAATGACTGCTCATGGGTGTGGAAGGATGAAGGTGTTCTGGAATTAGGGGGCAGTGATGGTTGCACAACCCTGTGAATACACTAAAAGCCACTGGAAGGGGCAAGGCACAGAACTCCTATCTCAATAAAGCCACTCTAGTAAAGATCTCACTGGAAGGTGTCAGCCCCCCGCCCCTGGAGATGGTTCTTCAGGAAGCAAGAACTCAGAAGCCCCAGAAGATGCAAAGTCTGCCTATCGGGGCAGACACAGCCCAAGCCGAGGCCGGATGCTCTTCCTGCAGGAAGGCGCCTTGGGAGCCGCTTCTGTGGCAATTTGCATCCCCCTGTTAAGGCACAAACACACAGAAAGCAGGTGGGCTTCTGACCACACTCCTGCAGAACCGCATGGCCTTAGCAGGTTATTTCCCTCTCTGGGCCTAAGTTCCCACATCCCGAACTGGCAATGATACAGGCACCTCCCTACATGAGTGGTCGTGAGGGTCAATTCCAAAAAGAGCTCAGCAATGGATAAACAACAAGGTCCTATTGTATAGCACAGGGAACTACAGTCAATATCCTGTAATTAACTATAAAGAAAAAGAAAATAAATAAATTAGAGCTCAGCAGAGTGAGAGATATTTTCATGGAGCCCCTTTGACCTCAGCCAAAAAAACCCCACGAACAAACCATTAAACTTTCAGCCACGGCTATTGCCAAATTGTGTCCTCCTTGCTCAACCCTGACGCCAACATTCTCAGGGGCTTTGCTCAGAGGTCAGGGCTGTGTGGGGCTCTGCAGCGGGCCCGGGGGTTGAGTAACGAGGAGGTATGGCGTGTGCTGTGCGGGTCACAGGTGGAGACTGCACCTTTGAATCATTAGTGGCTGCCTCATCGGCGGGAGCCTGCATCACCAGCACTAGCTCCCGTTGGGGCACCTGGTGGGCAGTTGGCACTCCTGCACTGGGCCCTCACCCGCTCTGGCCAGGACAGACTCAGGAGCTGGGCCCAGCGCTTGGTTCTGAGGCCACCACAGGCCCCTCTGGGCTTCTCCCCATCTCACCAGCTCGCTGGGGCCAAGGAGGGTCAGGAGTTGAGGGCCGCTCGTGCTGCCTGGCTGGGGTGGGAGGGAGGTAGGAGGGAGCTGAGAGGGAGGCCTTCCCAGCCTGTTTACACCTGCTGAGAGCCCCGCTCAGACTCCTCCAGATTGCAGACTTCCCTGAGTCATGCCCCATCCGTGAGCGAAGTCCCTCGGATGAGTTAGCTCCCTTGCGCACTTGTGGGCAACTTTCTTCAAGCTCAAGGCCTTGGTGGGGTGCAGGCTGGATGGGAAGTGTGGGCACTGGACAGAGAACTGAATATCTACCAGGCACCTGGGTCCAATGCGGCTGGAGGGTAGAGAATGAGCCAGGAACTGGAGAGAGGGAAAGAGACAAGGCAGGGGCCAGCTCGTGAAGGGTCTTGCGAGCCACCTTATGGAAGTGGAGCTTTATCCCAAGAGTGGTGGGACACTACTGAAAGGCTTCCTGTTAGAGAGGGCCATCATCACCCTCACCATCATCTTCATTACAGCCATCACCTTCACCACCACCATCATAACCATCACAGCCGTCATCATCACCATCATCATCACCATCACCAACATCATCACCATCATCATCACCACCATCAACACCATCATCATCACCAACATCATCACCATCATCATCACCATCATCATCACCATCATCATCACCATCACCAACATCATCACCATCATGGCAGCTCATGCCTGTTGACTGCCAACTCTGTACCAAGCTAAACACTTTCATACACTAATTCTGCTAACAGTTCTATGATGTGGATGCCATTACTATCCTCATTTTACAGATGAAGAAATGTAGACTCAGAAAGGATAACTGAGATGCCCAAGACCACACAGCAAATGAGTCTGAGCCAGAAGCAGAACTGGAATCCAGGGCTGCCTGATCCCAAAACCTTTGCTCTTAAACACTGTTCTTTACATGTTCTTTAGATGTATAGCTTCCCTATCATTGTCTTTGCCTTCTTAAAAGACGTCATTGGCTGCAGAGTGGAGAATAAGAATTGGGAGATGGTGGTAGTTAATATCAGAGATGGGGAGACCAATAAGAGATGATGGTTAGACATAGAAAGAAGCAGAGAGATCCAGGAAACACTTAGGTGGAACGTAAAAGAGGTGCTGATTCACTAGGTGTAAGGAATAACAGAGAGGGCTATTTCTCTTTACCATGAGCCCCAGGTTTCTAGCATGGATTGATGGGTGTGGAGACAGAGCAGTGTCATTTCTGTAAACACAGAAAGCAAGTTTTTTTAAATGAACGAGTGAATGAATGCATGAATAATGAAGGAACCTCAAAATGGAGTGGGTAATGAGTTCCCCATCACTGGTAGTATGCAAGCAGTAGTTAGACAACTGTTTGATCTAGACCTTGTCAAATGGAAGGCACCTAATAGATATATATCACATGCACGGATGATTGAATTACAGTCATCCTTATGATTCTAGGGCCTCATGGGGCCTCATGCACACATGATGGGTCCTTGGTAATGAGTCACCAATGTAGGAATATGGGATGGGAGAAAATATTCAAACGCTGTTGAAATTTCTTAGATTGTACTTGAGTATATTTTAGAGTGTACCTTTTAATACATGTAAATAAGTGTACATATTGGGTACGTATAATCCAAATTTTTTTACTTATATGGATATGCAATTACAATAGCTTGGACACCACTGATTTATAGGACAGAAGCCCTAAATTAGGTTGAGTGGAAATAAATGGAACCCCCAGGCCAAAGACTTCTAACCGCCACGGCAGTGTCTGTGACAAGACTCAGGTTTTCGGGAGCTGTAACGAATGAAAGAACTATGCAAAAATGCCTCATCCCTTTATTACGCTGGAAAAAACACATGTTTACGCCGTTCATCCATTTCTCCTTGTTTGTGAAATGCTCCCTCTTTACAATGTAGTAGCTCTTTGGACCTTTCACAGGACAGATGTTCTTTATCATGGTACCAACACAGCCCACGGGGCAGCTCCCTTCCCACAGACCGATTGCTCCTTAGCCCACGGGTCGACCCTAAATGACCATTAGGGGCCCAGGGCTGTGATGCGGCTCTGCTCATAGGAGACCTTCAGACCATACACACCCACTGATGAATGAGTGGTACACATTCCAAAGCCCAGCCTCCTTGTGTGTTACCCCACTCACAATATGCACATGGTTTAACTTCATTCTAATACTAAGTGGTTCCTACTTCGTTCTAATGCGAAATGGTTCCTATTTCTTATTTCTTCTGTTTTCTTTCTCCAGCTAGAAGTGTGTCTGTTTATTTGGGCAGAGGGGTATGCGTAGCAGAAAACAAAGGCTGGGATGGGGAAGAAATCTTCTGTGACTCTTTTTCTTTTAAAATCCAGAGCTGGATTGGGCAGTATTTATGGGCTCTTTGCCATCTAAATCCTCCTGGTCCCACAGGTTCTATGCTCTCCAGAGACGGCCCACTAACAAATCACCCATTTACTGATCGAGTGAGCGCTTCCAGGGCGCTGCCTGCATTACGCGTCCCGAGCTCCATTGCTACTGAGCGTGCCTCGCTGCCTTGGCTCTGAGGGCTTGATGTTGGCGCCTGGGTGGTGCGTTCTCCGGTATCTCCACGTGGGCCGGCCACAGAAGGCAGATTATAAAACGTGTAGAAAAAGAAGAAACGAATTCCGCCTGGAGGACCTCGGGCTTGGGGCTAAGGCTGTGTCTTAAGTCTCTGGCCAAGGATGCTGGTCCAGCTTCATCCTGCCTGACACCTGATACCGGCTTTCCGCCCCGTCCATCACTGCCCACCCCGCCCTTCGGCACAACGACCCGCCCCTGCCCCGCCCACAGGAGGCAGAGCCGCGGACCCCTCTGCAGTTGCTTCTGGTCTACGGGTTGGGGAGGGCGTTCTGCCACCTCCACTGAAGATGCTTGTGTTTGTGCGCGCGCGCGCGTGTGCGTGTGCGTGTGTGTGTGTGTGTGTGTGCACGTTGATGGGAAGGACATGTGGTGGAAGAGAGCTAACATATTGAGCACCTAGGATGTGTCAGACACTGATGGGTGCTTTACACCCCACCATTAGCTACCGATTCTCCTCTACGGACCTTTTGCTGAACCTGTGTCTTTCTCCTTATAATAAATTTATTCCTGTTCTGTGGGCGTAATAATGCCTCACATTTATATAGCACCTTTCATTTGTCAAAGTACTTTTATGCCTGTTAGCTCCTTTAATCCCCCAACAGCCTCGTGTTACAGAGGAGGAAACCGAGACAGGGACACAGCCACGTGCAGCCAGTTATAGGCTCAGCTGGGGCGGGCTCTCCTCACCCCTCTGCCCTGCCCCGCCCACAGTGCCTTGCTTGACCGCGGCTGCAGGTGCTGACTTATCCCCACATGAGTCTGCGAGTTCCTTCAAGGCCGAGACTGTACTTTCTTTTTCTTCTCTTACCCACAGTGCTCAAGGCTGCGTATACAGCAAGTGCTGGATAAGTGCTTATTGGGTTCTTCTTTGGCACAGACCACTTGTCTTTCCATGAGGGGAATGAAAGAATCCTGGTCTCCGGATTCACACCACGGAGCTCTCAGAGTTTAACCTTCATTAACCTGAGAAATCATCCTCCAAAGTCCTAGCTGAGTGGATTAAAGAAACCCAAGGCAGAACTTCAGCTGAGCCCTGCGTGGGCACTCAGCAGCTGCACCAAAGCTGGGTGGCATTTCTGGAGATCTGAGCTGTCGTGCTGGGGCAAGGTGGGACACCACATGGGAGGGAAGCTCGGTCACTCCTGTCCCTACCCCCAGGCTCCCTCCACTCCTGGGAAGCAGCAGACTGGTCTAGGGGTGGCAGCAAATAAGAACAATAATACTCTTGTGTTTCTGGAGCCCCTGGCTGTGTACCAGATCACTCCAACCTCACAGCCTTGTTATCTGCAACTGGAGCCGGGAAGGAATTTACTGGAGACACCGGCTCACTGTCCAAGGTCACACTTGGGATTCCTTCCATTCCTCCTGGGTCACATCCTGAGAATCACTGTCCAATAATCGTCACCCGCGTTAGTAGCCCTGGTGACATCTGCTCACTGGCTGCTTCCCACCCACTACGACAGTTTGTGAATCTGGCGTTCCACTGAGATGGAGGTCCGCAGTGTGCCCATGGAGGTCTCCGTCTGGCTGGGCTCTGCCCCGCAGCACCCTTGCCGGCACAGCCGCCCGTACACCTCCCGCGACTTCTTGCGGAAGCTCTTGCCCACGATCACGTACACCAGCGGGTTGAGGCAGCTGTTGCTATAGGCCACGTAGGACGCGATCTGCGTGAAGACGTCGACCACGTGCTCGTCCCAGCAGCTGGAGAGGATGCCGAGGCGCTGCAGCGTGTCCAGGAAGGTGCTGAGCTGGAAGGGCAGCCAGCAGACGACGAACAGTAGCAGCACGGCCAGGACCAGCACAGTGGCTTTCCTCTCCGTCTGGATCTCCTTGAACTTCTGCATCTCGTTGTTGCGCAGCACGCGTATGATGTGCACGGTGCAGAAGGTGATGACGCTCAGGGGCAGCAGGAAGCCCACGGAGTTCAGGAGGCTGTTGGTGAAGACCTCCCAGCTGCGGGACGGGTAGATGATGATGCAGGCGGTGACGTTGTGGCCCTCGGCCCCGTACTCCCGCATGGTCCGGAAGACCAGCATGGGCAAGCTCAGGAAGAGTGAGCAGCCCCAGATCACCAGGCTGTAGAGTCTGGCCCAGCGCACCCCGCGCATCCGGCCCATGGACATGGTCTTCACCAGGGCCAGGTAGCGGTCAATGCTCACCAGCATGAGGAAGCAGATGCTGCTGTAGAGATTCATGTAGAGCACGGTGTTCACCACGCGGCAGAGGACTTCCCCAAAGAGCCAGTCGAAGTTGTTGGCGATGGTGATGGCCCAGAAGGGCAGCCCGCAGGCCAAGAGCAGGTCGGCCGCGGCCAGATTGCCCAGGTAGACCTCCGCCACCGTGCAGCTGCTCCTGTGCAGGCAGAAGACGCTGAGGACGAAGGCGTTCTCGAGAGCTGCCAGTATGAAGAGGACCCAGAGGAAGGGGGGCTGGATGGTGTTCAGCGAGCTCCACCAGTCGGAGTGGACGCAGCTGCTGCTCTGGGGAGGGGTCCCGTTGAGGGCAGGTTCAAGGGCTTGCAAGGTGACGTTGCACATTTTGGCGCTGCAAGAAAGTGGAAAAGAGGCAGTTACACCTCAAGGTCACAAGAGGAAGGAGAAACGGCTGGTGCAGAAGGAGAGGGGGTGCTTCCAGAGGCAAAGTCAGGGCTGAAACCCAGACCCTTTCTGTGCGGTGTTCAGAGGCGGTTCAGGCACACCTGTGTCCCCAGGGGCTTAGAAAGGCGCCTCTGCTCCTTGGACTTAAACTGGGAGCTCTTGTTCTTCGCCTCCAGGCTCCACTGGGATGTGTACTTGACCAGCATCCGTCACCCAGACTAACAAGTGTGAGCGTTAGACCCTGGACCTCCTCGAAGCTTCCATGATGGGAGGATACACAGCATATTCCTTCCTTATCACAGGCCCCCACCCCCACAAGGGCGCTGGTCTCTTTCAGCCTCTTGTGGCCTGGCCATGGGTGAGCAATTTATTAGAAGAGAAAAGTGATATCATGTCAGACAGGGAGATTCCAACCTGGCTCGGAGACCACAGTCCATCTGCCCACTCCCTGTCTCCTTCTGGCAGAGGGCAGCTTCCATACCTTCCATCAGCGTAGCACTGATGATGAGCAGAGGTCGCTTGATGAAAAGGGAGGGGAAGGGGCTTTGGAGCCAGACAGTCCTCTGGGTTCAGTCCTGGCTCATTCATTAGCTGTGTGACCTTGCGTAAGTTAATTAACCTCTCTGAACCTTAATGTTCTACCTTGTAAAATGGGAATAACAAAATCTTCTCAGGGTTGTGGTGGGGACCTGAGACAAGGTGCAGAAAGCCCCAAGCACTGTACTTGATTCAATAAACATGAATAATTACCTGTTTTTTGTGAACTTATTAAAATAACCAATGTCAAACTCCAGCACCACTGCTGGCAGATTCTTGCTCTTATATTGGTGATTCCATCATTAACCCACTGGCTCCTCTTTCACTCTGAGACTCAGGCCAGCAGTGAGACTCAGCCCAGGGGGCAGTTCACTTTCTGGGAGTTCCTCTCCGACTTCAGCAAAGAGGCATGGGGTTTCGATAGACGTTGGCTCCAACCCTAGCTGTGCTGTCTTGGGTAAATTGCTTGACCTTTCTGAGCTTCCACCTTATTGTCGTAGAGTCTTGCTCTCTCCCTGGCTTGCCTTGCATGGCTCTTGCAAGGTTTAAATCAAAGAGTAGGTATGAAGACACATTGAAAAACTAAAAGCACAATGCAAAGGGCAGGACTAATTGGGCACTTTCCTAGTGCTCCGTGGGGTGGATGAAGGAAGGTGGAGGTGGAGGGGCTCTTCCTGGGCAATTGATTGTTGGGTAGGCTCGTGGGGGAGGAGCTGAGCAATAGATCATGGGAAAGAATCTGCTGATCGTCTCTGGGATTTCCCAGAAAACGTCCTGGAGCAGCTGGCTGGCTTTGAGGGGCCAGACTGGAGACTGTGATGAACTCATTCATTGATGCAATTTATCTTTAAATGCTTCTTGAGCTTCTCCTCTGTGCTGAGCTCCACCTTGGCTCTAGGGACCTGGAGGGGAACCCCACACGTCTCCTGCCCTGCCCGAGCTCCCAACACCTGCCACCCAGTGTGCGCGATGAGCGCCGAGGGGTGGGAGGAGGGGCAAGGGACACAGATGTCGGGGGAGGAGGTTGGAGGTAACTCTGGAGCTGGGTCTCAGAGGATGAAGAGCATGTCAGCAGGGGCCAAGAAGGACGAGGGCAGATCAGGCAGAAGCAGCAGCTTGAGCAGAGGCACAGAAGTGGGGAAGCCGCTGGTGTTCTGGCAGGTGGACTAGATGTTGGATGGGGAGGTGGGAAGTGGCAAGTGATGGGGTTGAATAAGGGGATAAGGACAGTCTTCAATGGGTGCTGAGAAAGTGAGGCTTTGTCCCTATTGGAAATACGCTCCTAGTGGAGGGTGGTTTTAATATGTCCACAAATTCTTCGATACTCCTCCTTTCAAAGGGTGGAGTCTAATTCCTCTTCCAGTGAATGTGGCCAGACTTAGTGACTTGCTTCCCACCCATGGTGGCAGTGACAGTGTGTGACATCCAAGACTAAGGCATAAGAGGCTTCGCAGCTCCCTCCTTGGCCTCTTGGGTTGCTTACTCAGGGGGAGGCTAGCCGCCATGTTGTGAGGACAAGCAAGCGGCCACATGGAGGGGCTCCATGGCGAGGAACCGACTTGCCACCTTGGTCATGGAGCCTCCGGCCCCAGTGAAGCCTTCGGTTAGATTCTGTTCCCTCGGCCTGTGAGTCTTCCAGCTGAGGCCCCAGACATCACAGAAGAGAGACAAGCCATCCCCACTGGACCCTAAATTTCTGACCCATGGAAACTTGCAGGCTTCTCTGCAGAGCCTCTGAAAGTAAGACCTCCCCTACGTGGTCCCCTTGGTCCAGGCTTTGGCCCGATTTCTGCAGGCACAAAAAGCTTGTTTACTTAGTGCCCCACACCTGGGGCGCTGCTGTCTCTCATGGTCCAGCTCTCTAGACACTCAAGTGTCACACCACATGCTGCTTGTTAATTTCCCCCACAAGGTAGCCCCTAGCCAACAGGATGGCACCTGGCCCATACCTGCTCTGAGAAGCCACAGGATCGTTAGAAGGTGGCCTGGGGAGTGCTTGACTGGGAGCTATAGGGCTCGTGTTCTATGGCCCCAGCTGAGATGGCCATCTGGTCATGTCCATAGCAGGTCACACCTGACACAGGACCTAGAGGCCCAGCTGGGCCCAGCTCCCCCTTTGTCTTCCTAACACTGCCCCCCTCAGGACTGACTCTCCCTTTCCTCTGCTTCCACTCGGGATCAATTCCCCCCACATTCTCTCTTTAGAGTGTTCAGACCTTCCCCAGAGGTCAGCCTTGTGTTGAGACGTCCCGTCTCCATTGGAGACACGCCACATCTCTGTCTGATTTCTTGTGTTGACTTCAGAATTTCAATCTTTCTTTTCACGTTCACCTGGGGCCATTCACACGTGACCACCTGTGGAATGTGTGCTTCTCCTCCTGCACACCCCTCCCTCAAACAGAACAACCCATGCCCTCCGCCCCCGACAGGCCTTTGGGGATTGGAACGCCAGCCTCCCCAGCCCTTGAGAACTTTTGTCTTTGGGTTTAACATTGCCTGGTGCTTCACGTGTTGTCCCGGAGAGGAAGGGCGTGCTCTCCCAGGTGTTCTCCGGCTTGTCCCCTCCCCTCTGCCCCATAAATAGTAAATCGAGGAATCCCTTTGACTCGGCTGAAAGACGCAGTGGTGGGCACGGCGTCCTCATGAACAGATTGGATCATTGATCTCTTCCAGGCAGAGAACACTTGGACTCAGAGGGGGACGTGAGTAACGGGCTGCCCAGGCTGACTGGAGGAGAAAAGACAGTTAGGTGGTGGGACCGGGGACCATAAATCACACGCATTCTCCACTAGGGGAGAGAAATGGAGGCCTTCACTTAACAAATATTTATTAAGCATCCATCACACACTGGGTGCCAGGACGTAATGTGAGAACAGGCACAGCGTCTGTCCTCCGGGGGCTATGGTCTCATGGAGAAGCCAGACATGACCCAGTCACTAAGTTACCGAAAACTGACATAAATCCTATGAAATAAAATGCAAGGTCCCGTGAGAGCATGGAAGGTGGGGCTCTAATCCAGCTGCGGGCAGGGGCTGAGTGGGTATTTATTATGAGACTCGAGGGTGAGCAGGAGTAAGCTGGGTGAAAGGACGGTGGTGGAGGATGTCTGGACAGAAGGAGCAGCAGGTGCAAAGGCCCTGGGGCAGGAAGACGCTGGGTGCGGATGTGTGTTAGGCCCTGGTGGCTGGATTGTGGGGGAGCCAGGGGCAGTTGCTGCCTGTTTTTCTAGGCACAGGATGATGGAGACTGTAGAGGATCGATTCCAGAGGTGTTTAGGGAGGAACACTGACATGTCTGGAGCAAAATTGGAACATGGAGAGGTTGGAAATGAGGGTAAGGAAGGGATCAAGGGTGCTGCCACCCCCGTCCCGGTGCTGCTGTCTCCTATGAAGGGGATGAATGGGAAGGGCTAACTTGGAGAGACAGGATCATGTGTTTAGACTTGAACCTGTAAGGTTTGACGTGCTTAGAGACTTGCACGTGGGTCTGGAGCTCAGGGGAGGGGGCTGGGCTGGAGGACAGGCTCGCCCTGATGCAATGGAGATGAATTAGACACAGGATCTCCGGGGCCTTCGAGCCTAACAGACAAATACAGAGGAGTGTTTCCAATCCACAGCTCTGGTCAGTGCTGCGACGTGCTCTCAAGTTCTGAGCCGGGTCCTCACCTGAGCCCCGGGGAAAAGTGACGGCCTTTCTGCCCCGTGGGGCTTGAGCTGATGCAACCTCCCTCGCCCCCTTCAAGTTCAACTGCACTCTCATCCAGGGAGGTAGGCATTGGCTGTACGCTTGCCTTGCAGAGGAAGAAACGAGGTGCAGAGAGGTGGGGTGACTTATCCAAGTGCCGTTGCTGGTAAGAGGTGGAGGTGGGACTTCAACCCTTCTGGTGCCAGACCTGGAGCTCAGACCAGTAACCCACGTGACCTCTGGCTGTCTGGGAAGGGTGTGAAAAGCTGGGCGCATGCACGCGTGTGTGCGTGTGTTTAGCCACGGATCTGCCCTGCCCTAGTTTTCAGCAGCTTCTCCGCTAGAGGAGTCTGTGCAGACCCTGCGCACCCGGCTTCCAGAAGCCCAGCTCTCCCAATGCAGTTGTGGGAGGTAGAGATCAGTTAGCAGACAATTCTGGAAATTTGAACACATTAGGAAAAATAAAATAAAAAATAAAAGACTGGGCTGGTAAGCAGGAAATAAAGCCAAAGATCTTCAGTTAACGCCCAGAAAAGGTTTCCCCAAACCCCCAAGCTGAGCTGAGGTCAGGATTTCGAACTTGCAACAGACGCAACGCACAGCAAGTCCTTTTGATTTTTCGAGGAAGGGCGTTAGGGGAAGGGAAGGAAGACCTGGTAGAATGCTTTTCTGAGGGGCCCAGCTGGGCCCAGGGAAAGGAAATTCAACTAGGGGTCAGAGGCCATGTATTCAGGTCATTCATTCCTCAACAGCAATTATTCAGTGTTTTTCTGGTGCTGGAGATTAGGTGGTGAAGAGTGAAGCCGAGCTTCCCCTGCCCCAAGGGGCTCTCTGTCCAGCCGAGGGACCTCAGCCTGCCTGCTGAGGTCACCATTTCCACCAAGACAGCCGCATAGCTAACCCAGGGTCTCCCAACTCGGTCACCCTGGGGGGGTGGCAGCCCTCCCTCACTGCCCTCTGTTACGGGTCTGCACGGCCAGGTGTCCCCAGATCTGGCAGGATCAGCCCAACTGGACCCTAATTGTTTGCTAATGACTGTCAGCATTGCTCTCCCGTTCAAAACAAAGCTGAGGGCTTTTCTCTTTCAGATGTGCAGAGAGCAGGCAGTTTGAGGACCAGGGAGAAGGTAGGAGTCTGAGGCGACTCTAGATTCTCTGCATCTGCTCCACGTGTGGGAGCATCCTTCGCCCCCTGCTTCTCCCCAGCCCTGTCCCGGGAGCGCGGGGACCACTCCCTGGGGATGAGATGGCTGCCATCTGGCTTCCCATGGGTTTTGGCCCATGGGGGCACCAGCAGGAGGCCGAGGGAGGGAGGAGAATGAGGATGGGGTGCCGGCTCCCAGCTCCCTCCTTTGGGGGCCTCCAGGGGCTGGCTGGGCCTGGCCCGATTCACAGCTCCTATCGGGGCCCTTTCCAACTCGCTGTCCAGTGATGCTGATAGATGCCACCTCCTCTTGGCACTCAGGCCTCAGGCCCGGAGGGAGGGAGGGAGGGACGAGTGGGTCGTCTGCCGAGACCTCTGCTGCTCTAGCTCTGAGGCCCTGGCGGTGTCCCCACGCGCTGTCTACAGGCAGAAAATAGACCCTCTGTTAAAATTCCCTTCCGCTAACCAGTATTAGCTGGTTTGAATGTGCCCTCTCTTTCCTACTGGACGCTGACTAATATATCTTGGGATTATAAACTCAGATGTCAGAGAACTGTTTAAGGGACCGTTGGGGGGAGGGCGCGGGCGTGGTGTGGCGGGCACATCGGCACTGAGGGTGGTGGCGATCAGGTGTGCAGTTCTGGGTGTTATTTGAGGGAGTCCCTTTAGCTCCCTGCGCCTCGGAGTCCTCATCGACACAGCTGGGGGTGGGAGCGGGGGTGGGGCGGGGAGGATGGACCCATGCAGCCTCCCGCCTCTACTCTGATCCTCGTGTCTGGGTCCGGGCGCTGGGCCGATGACTCCGCAGCTGGGCTTTCCCCTTGTTTTGCAAACTGCTGCTTTAGAAGAAACATCTAACATTCTCCCTCAAAACTGGTCCAAGAAGACTTACTTCAAAAGTATTTCCTTTGGTTGAATCACATAAACACGGGCTCTTGGCGCTGCAGAGAGCATTTCCATTTTAGTCTCGAGGGAGTCTGTTCTGGTTCCCCAAGAATCCATGTCTGAGGGCTCTGCGGCTGTGGCCACCCCAGGACACACAGTGTCACTTTCTCAGGGACCAGGATTCGCCTTGCACGGAGCCCCTGATCTGTAGCCAACTCGTGCTCCGTGTTTTGTGGCGGTGTGCTGGAGATAGGAGGTATTTCCCAAAGCGAGGGCTGTGGACTGGATGGTAAATAACCTCGAATCGTTGAGCCACTCCTCTGGGTTAGCCCTGGAGAAAGTGTCTTCAGCACCTCTCTGGTGTTTATAACCCACCTTTCAACAAAGACAGCAGGCCCAGCCCCTGGGCTGGGCCCCAAATCTAACCAGACTTTAACCGGAGTGTTTATGGCCCACTGTATTTATTTTTACAGGCCTTTTTTGGGTGACAAATGATACTCATTTTCCATTTAAGTTGGTGATATGGAGTTACCAGTTCAGAAGTGAGTTGCTATTAAAGAATTAGCTGTACAGGTGACATAGACGTCAGAGCCTGTGCGTGGAATGACCGAACGAGGGAAACACAGCCCGAGGAGTCTAGCTGGAGACTCACGTCATAAACGGGAAACCCAGCCCCGCGGTCAGGCTTACTGGCTCTGGAGCCAGACCTGGAATTGGGTCCCCCTCTACCGGGTCATTATGTAACCTCGTGGTGCCTCGTTTTTCTCAACTGTAAAAAGGGGGTTAGTATAAAAAGAGCCCTCACCACCTAGGGCGGCTGTGAGGCATAGATGAGTGAATCCATGTCCAACGCACGAAGCATGCGGTGAACGTGTCCAGGATGGGTACTGCTTCACTCCCGCTCCCCAGGGGGGCCCGTCTGCTGCAGGAGCCCCCCACGTTGCCTACTCTCCCACCCACAGCCCAGCTGAGGTTTGCAGACACAGTTCCACAGCTGGATGGAGAGATGAGTGTGTCGCTGGGACATCACCAGCCTGCTGCTCCAGGGGAACCCTTGAGACCGCAGAGTTCTATCCTGTCGGGAGGGCGGTCCCCTTCCGCCTTTTGCATCCCCTCTCACAGTGATAGCCTTGTGTGTGTCTGTGTGTGGATGCACGCATGCTCCTGTCCCGTTATATTAAATACACCTGCCTTGCTCGTCTTTCCACCCTCCGCCGTGCCTGCTGCTGTGTTTTGCACATCCCAGTCTCTTGGAAAACATTTACTCCATAAATAAGTAAAATCTCTCAGACCACCCAGCAAATTGGAGTCAAGGCCAGAGCTACAAAGAACCAAGGTCTCCCGAATCTCAGCTCAGAGCCCTTCCCTGGACTTCTCCCCGGAATAAATGTTTTCCTCTAAAATCTGCCTTTATGTGATCACTGAGTACGGATGCTGTCTGTAGGGAGAAGTGTGGCCTGAGTTCAGTTTCCAAGGGGCTTTTTCTCCTTTTCCCTGAGAAAAGGTCCGAGCTGTCTGTCGGGGAAGGATGGGGTTCTGGGAATTCAACCTAGGTTCCAGGAACACCTAAAGAGCTGAATCAGAAGATCCATTCAACCTTAGACATCCACGTGGGCCCTTCTTGCGTTTGGACACTTTGTGGGCCTGGAATGTTTTGGAAACACTTACGGGGGCGGAGGTGGGGTGGCGGGAAGCAGGGGGGAGGCTTGAGAAGCGGAGCCCCTCTCCCTACCTGCTTTCTGCAGCCGAGGACGGGGTGTGCCTCCCTGACTGTTCCCCCTCACACACCCCGGGCTCCTGCTGGGCTTCATCTGTTTCTTGTTTCTTACTGTTCGCTTATTCTGTTCAGCACATCCTGTTTCCCTCACCTTGGATTCTGTAGTTTTAACGAATGAGCAACTTTATCTGATATCCTAATACCAATCCTTCCCCTTAAAAAAAAATAACATCTCCCTTTTTGTCTTAAAAGATAATATGACCACAGTAAAGAGCATTTAAAAATACTAGAACCTTGGGACTTCCCTGGTGGCACAGTGGATAAGACTCCACGCTCCCAATGCAGGGGTCCTGGGTTCGATCCCTGGTCAGGGAACTAGGTCCCATACGCTGCAACTAAGAGTTTGCATACCACCACGAAGGAGCCTGCCTGCTGCAACTAGGACCCCATGCAGCTAAATAAATAAATAAATATTTTTAAAAAATGTTAGAATCTCTCAGAGTTCTATCCCCAAACAGCTCTTTTTATATCCACACTCAACCGGCTTTTCATCTCCTGTGGTTTTGCGTAGAATATCGCATCAAGGGGATTTTTCCATGTTGTCCCATTGTTGTCATAAGGATGCCTTTAAAAGAACGCATCGTATTGGTACATTGTGGTTTATGAACCCGTTCCTCGATTCCGATCCCTTCGTACGTAAGGTATTTCCATGGGGCTCCATCGGGATCATCCCAAGGATATTTCCTAGGTTCCCACCACCCCTGCCTCTGCTGGGGGCTGCCCCTCCTGCCTGAGTGCCCTTCTCGGCCCTCTGCCTGAAGGTGACACCAGCTGAGTCCCCAACCCTTCCACGGAACCTCCTCCTTAAGTGCCCTACCATGGCCGGTGTTACGTGTCAACGTGTCTAGGCTACAGCCCCCAGTTATTCAATCTAATACTGGTCTAGGTGTCGCTGTAAAGGCTTTGTGGATGTTATTGAAGTCCCTCATCAGACTTTAATTAAGGGAGATTATCCTCCAGTATCTGGGTGGGCCTGGCTTAATCAGTTGAAAGGCGTTAAGAGCGGAACTGAGGTTTCCCAGAAGAAGAAATTCCACTTGGGGACAGCAGCTTTAGTGCATATCCAAGAGTACTGGCCTGCCTCTCCTGACCACCTTACCTATGGATTCTGGACCTGCCTAGCCAGCCCTGCAATTAAGTAATCCAGCTCCTTGCAATAAAGCTGTAAATACATTTCTCCCACTGGCTCTTCTTCTCTGCTGAACGCCCTTGAGCAGTAGAGTTCTCTTCCTTCTCTTCCCCCCTCCTTCTCCGTGACATTCATTTAGGGCAGGTCTGTCAGAGATGCTTATGTTGCTTCTTCTTTTCTCTGTTCCGTGCCCGATGCCTATTAGGTGCTCAATAAATGATCATTGACTGACTTGATAGAGGGCAGGGCAATCCCTACTTTTCTTTTTCTCCCCAGCAGACACGTCTGCAGGGTAGAGGCGAAGGGAAATGGAAGAACGTACTGTGTGCCCTTCCTGCTACATCCTCAAGACTGTACTGTGTGGTTGATACATCATCATTCCCATATACCAGACACGAAGGCAGAGGTTTAGCTAGGTAACCTGAGATAGTTCAAGTTCACAAAGCTAGTCAGAGGCAGGGCCAGGATTCAAACCCAGGTCTGCCTGACTCCAAACCCCAAGACCTCAGAAAGCCCCTCCCCGTCGTCGAAGTTCCAGGTGCGAGGCCCCCCACCCTCGGAATAGTTGAGGGATTAAGTGGGCATGCAGGCTTGGCTGTCCCTGGCCTGGAGGGGGCACTGTGACTTCATTCCTCAAGGGAAGAAGTGTTGTGCAGGCAGCTGCAGGCGGGCAGCTCAGACGAGGGCTCAGCTGGCCATGTGGAGGTGGCAGGGGGATTCGCACAGGGCTAGAAATGGGCAGTTTGTGGGACTCGGTCCCTGGGACCTTTTGGTAATGCGGCTTTTGGAGGCAGGAAACCTCAGTGTCTCAACCTCGCCAGTCACTTGTGGCTTGGACCTTGATTGGAACTGCAGAGGGCAAGACACAGTGTGTGTGTGTGTGTGTGTGTGTGTGTGTGTAAGAGCATGGGTTGGGTGCCCCGAGATGTCCCTAAGGGGTTGGAAAGACAAGGGACCTGGGGTTTCATGACTGAGATACAACCAGCTCAGAATCCCAATCCCAACACTTACTAGCTGTGTATAACCTTGGACGAGCAGCCCAACCCCTCAGGGTCTCAGCTTCTTCATCTGTCAAATGGGAAGCTAAGAGCACCCACTTTGTGGGGTTGCTGTGAGGATAGGAAGGTTAATGAATATTAAGTGCTTAGAACAATGCCTGACACACTTTAAATGCTCTATGCATGTCAGGGTTTCCTTCCTCTCTGCTCTGTATTAGGTTTATGCAAACAATTTTATTGGGAAAAAAGTTCTACTTAAAAAGAAAATGTTCAGTCTACCTCCAACCCCTCATGACAAAGGGGGAAACTGAGGCTCAGAGAGGTGAGGAGACGCCTAAAGCCACACAGCGAGTAAATGCCAGCCTGCAGAAAGAGCCACGGCCTGGCCTGTCTCCCCCTGGAGTGGCCTTTTAGGGGTCTCTTCCAGGCCAGAGGTGACCAGGGGTTGGGACACACTCACAGGTCTGGGGCCACTGGGGACAGAGCCCAAGTGGCCGTCTTAATGGAAGCATGGGTTCCTATACCCAGCATATTCCTCCTTCCTTCTCCTGCTCCGGAAACCCCTCCTGGGTTAACATGACAGGATCCTGGAATATTAGGGTGGGAAGGGCTCTTGGACACTGCTTCATCAGGCCCCTGTTATATAAGTGGGCACGGAGGCCCAGAGATGGTGGACATTATCCCAGGACACACAGCCAGTTAGTGGCAGAGCTCGACCTTGAACCCAGGTCCTGGAATTACGGTATCTAAGCCCCCTGTGTTTTTTTTGTTTGTTTGTTTTGTGTTTTTTTTTTGTTTTTGTTTTTATCATCCTACAGCTGCTCCCATCCCATGTAGAGACAGGGCTGTGTGCTAATGTCTGATTGTGAACATGTTCAAAACCCCAAACTCATACCCACAGCCCATGCAAAGGAATGGTGAGGGCACACACCAAAACGTTACGAGCTGCTGCCTTTATGTGATTAGAAAGATGTCCTTCTGGGAGAAAATACGTGCAAAACGATGTGACCGACAGGGCTTAATCTCCAAGGTGTACAAAGAGCTCATACAGCTCAATAACAAAAACAAACAACCCAATCAAAAAATGGGCAGAAGACCTAAATGGACATTTCTCCAAAGAAGACCTACAGATGGCCAATAGGCACATGAAAAGATGCTCAACATCACTAATCAGTAGAGAAATGCAAATCAAAACTACAATGAGATATCACCTCACACAGTCGGAATGACCGTCATCAAAAAGACTACACATAATACACGCTGGAGAAGATGTGGAGAAAAGGGGACCCTCCTACACCGTTGGTGGGAATGTAAGTTGGTGCAGCCACTATGGACGACAGTATGGAGGTTCCTTAAGAAACTAAAAATAGAGTTACCATATGAACCAGCAATCCCACTTCTGGGCATATATCTGGAGAAAATTCTAATCCAAAAAGATACATGCTCCCCAATGTTCATAGCAGCACTATTTACAATAGCCAAGACATGGAAGCAGCCTAAATGTTCACTGACAGATGAATGGATAAAGATGATGTGGTGTATATATACAATGGAATATTAGCCATCAAAAAGAATGAACTAATGCCATTTGCAGCAAAATGGATGGACCTAGAGATTATCATATTAAGTCAGAGAAAGACAAATATCATATGATATCACCTTTATGTGGAATCTAAAAAATTATACAAATGAACTTATTTACAAAACAGAAACAGATTCACAGACATAGAAAACAAACTCATAGTTACCAAAGGGGAAGTGGGAGAGGGATAAATTAGGAGTTGGGGATTAACAGATACACACTACCATATATAAAATAGATAAACAAGGTCCTGTTGTATAGCACAGATATTCAATATCTTATAATAAACTATAACAGAAAATAATCTGGAAAAGGAAATACGTATATATATATATAACTGAATCACTTTGTTGTACACCAGAAACTAGCACAATATTGTAAATCAGCTATACTCCAATTAAAAATGTTTTGAAAGAATGATGTTCTCTTCCCACTTTCCTGTATGTTCTGGGGTTTCTGTTACAAGCATGTAAATAATTTATAATGGGAAGAAATAGAAATCTTTGCAAAAGGGTAAAGGAGAAACCATTCAGGGTCCAGCGGGAGTGTGTTTTCCAGAAAAGCCTTTGCTCAGGAACGGCTCGGACTTGGTGAGCTGAAGATGCTCATTTCCCCGTAGACACTCCAGCTCCTTGAATGTCCTGGTGGCCCCGGGGGTGGCCCTGGCCCTGCTGGGGCGGGAGGAGAGGGTGGCTGACCTGGGGCTTTGGCCACATGCAAGTGTGTGCCATGACCTGTCTTCCCATCCAGCCCAGTTTAAAAAACATGGGGGAGGAAAACACCATGGAGCCTCTGAGCCAACCACAGAGAAAAAACTCCTTTGTGGCATGAAGGGATTTGGGTCCTGCCTAAGATGCGTGCAAAAGGAGTGGTGAACACCATGTTTGAGGCAGGTGGAGTTTTATCCCTTCCTGCACAGGGTCCCCACAAGATGCCCTTGGCTCCTAAGGGACTGGTACCTGTTCAATTCCCGGGAGTGGCCTTCCTGCCCATTCATTCATTCATTCATTCAGTCAACAAACTTCTATTCCCCATGTGTTTGCCATGCTCAGTGTAAGATATCATGGGAAGGGTACAGGCATGGTGGGCAGGACAAAAAGAATTTGGACATCAAGACACAACCTAGTGCCATCCTTCAAGGACCATCTCAAATGTCACCTCCTTTGAGAAGCCTTCCTTGACCTCTCAGCCAGCAGAGATCTATCCCTTGTCCGAGACTCTATAGCAAAGAAATGGAAGGGTGCAAGCCTCTGGGCATCAGAGCCCTGGGTTCTAGTCATGCCTCCATCACTGAGTGCCACATGTGACCTTGGATAAATGCTTTGACAACGCTGGGACTTCATTTCCTCGTTGAGAGAATGAGAGATTGTACTAGGTGGTTCTGGAGACCTTTGTAGAACCATGTCCCTAGAGGGGAAATGAGCTGCTGTGGGGAAGCAGTGAGCTCCCCATTCTAAGAAGCATGCAAGCAGAGGCAATGTTGCCATTTGCAGCAACGTGGATGGACCTAGAGATTATCACAGTAAGTTAAGTAAGTCAGAAAAAGAAAAACAAATACCATATGATATTGCTTATATATGGAATCTAAAATATGATATAAATGAACTTATCTATGAAACAGAAACAGACTCACAGACATAGAGAACAGACTTATGGTTGCCAAGGGGGAGGGGGGTGGGAGATGGAGTGGAAGTTTGGGATTAGCCGATGCAAGCTAGTATATATAGAATGGATAAACAACAAGGTCTTACTGAATAGTCAGGGAACTATATTCCATATCCTGTGATAAATAGAAAAGAATGTGAAAAAGAATGGATATATATGTATCACTGCATCACTTTGCTGTACAGCAGAAATTAACACAGCATTGTAAATCAACTATACTTCAAAAAAAAACCCAGCCTTGCCCTAGCCACATGGCTGCTACCCTCTGCCCAATTCCACTGAGGGAGGCTGATCTCCTTGGAATCCAAGGAGTCAACCTTCAGAATTCCAGAGCTCTGGGCTCTGTCAGTGGGAGAGGTACATATTTCTTAGAGTTGATCTGCAGAGCTTGGAATTCCCCAAGAACAGAGAAGTAGAGAGGAAGGGAAACGTTGGGCCCACGTCCCCAGCTCCGGCACTCACATCCTGCCTGGACGCAAGAGCTAGACAAGCCTGGGATGTGTCTTGGTTTTTGTCTGGCTGGACGACCTGGGGCAGCCAACGTAGCCTCTTGGTAAAATGGGCATAGCTTCCCCTGAAAAGGGTGTTGTGAAGACTGGCAGCACTGTGTAAAGTGCCTGCCACTTTGTTTGCATGTTTCTAAGTACATTATAGAGTGACCTCTGCATGTAGGAACTATTATTATTAACATCCCTATTCTACAGATGGGCAAACCGAGGCACAGCCTGCATGGTGGAGCTGGGATTTTAAGCCCAGGTGGTCTAGGCCAGACCCCCAGATTTGATTTTTGATTTTGTTTTTTAGCTTAGTATTATGGAAGTTTTGAATATGCACACAAGTAGATAGACTAGCATCATGAAACTCCACGTACCTACCACCCAGCTTCAATAATTGTCAAGTCACGGTCAATCTTGTTTCTTCCATACCAACCCCCACCCCAGCTCTTCTGTATGATGTGAAGCAAATCTCACATGCCTGTCATTAGCCTGTACATCTTTCAGGGTGCATCTCTAAAAGATAAGGACTCTTTTTTTTCAAAAAGCATAATCGCATACCCCTTATTCCATCTAAAAGAAATCAACAATAAATCCTTAGCAGCATCAACTATCCAGGCAACTATTCCAGTTTCCAGTTGTCTCACTCTGATTGCCAAGCAGCAGTCTAAGTGCTTCCCATGAATTAATTCAGGTGATCCACACCTATCTTAAATGGAGGTACTATCATTATCCCCATTTTACAGATGAGAAAACAGAGGCATAGACAGGTGAAGTGACTTGTCTAGAGTCACACAGCTAGTAACTGGTGGAGCTGGGATTTGACACTGGAACCTCACGACACTGTCTCTGTGGTGTGAGGACAGTGGTAAACGAGAGCTGGCACCTGCCCTCAGGTGTCTCCCAGGTGACCGGGAGTATGCCCAAGGGTGGGAGCACGGGAGGATTCCTGGGGAAGATTTGGACCTTGCCCAAGAGCACCAGGTGATCTCAACTGTGCAGCGCTCATATACAGCTCTGTTTCCTTGGCTTCTCTGCTAGGACGCCTGACACAGCCAAAGCATGACGTTGTTGATGGGTGACTGGCACCATCGCTTTGGCTGCGATGAGGGGTCCGGCTAAATCTGGAGGCAGGGATTTAGAGGCTGTGGCAGCCAGGTGGGAGAGGAGACGGTGCCTGAGATGGAGGGGGGATGGAGGGAGGGGGAGATGCAGGTAGGAGGAGATGGAGGGAGGGAGGATGGAGGGAGAGGGGGCTGGAGGGAGTGGGGGATGGAGAGAGTGTGAGAGAGAGGGAGGGGGAGAGGGAGGGAAGGGGAGATCCAGGGAGAGGGGATGTGAGAGGGGGGATGGAGGGAGGGGGAGATGCAGGTAGGAGGAGATGGAGGGAGGGAGGATGGGGGGAGGGTGAGAGAGAGGGAGGGGGAGGTATAGGAGGAGGAAATAGAAGGGGGATGGATTCCAGAGAAGGTGAAGCATCAGTAGCCTTGAAAAGGGTGGAGAGAGGGAGGGCAGAAGAGTGGAGGGAAGCCCTCTGGGTCTGGGGTTGGTACCTCCAACTGCAGGGTCTCAGGTGATCCCCAACTCCTCAGAAGGCAGACAGAAAGACCTTAACGGTTTCTCTCATCCCCAAGCCTCTGCTTCTCTTGAGAAGCAAAGGTCTGTCAGCTTCCTTTTTCCTTCGTTTCTGCCTTTTGTAGTTGATGTGCAGCACCCTGGGACTATCTGTCCTGGCGTGGAAAGCTCGTCCCCGAGAACTGCATTCATGACTCCTTCACCACCGTTGAGCCCCTGGCACGGGTGGACTCCTGGTAAACGTTTTTTCCATAAACACTCTGGTGTTCCCTCGGACTAGCCCAGGACCAGCGCTCACAGGAAGGAGCTCCTGCTGCCCTGCGTGCGCCCTTGGGGACCTCTGGGCAAGGGTGGGCTTCTTCAGGCCGACCGAGTGGAGGAAGAGGCAGTGGTGTGTTACCAACTGGACCTCGTTGTGGGGAAAAGCACTAACTGGTAGCATCTGCAAATTTCCATGTTGTAAATATTCCCACCGTGGCTGATTTCAAGCCCAGTTGAGCTCATGAAATTCCTGACAATGTGACAGTTGATTCCCGCCTTGCCCTGCCCAGAGCCCCAGCAACTGTGTCTCAGGGCCTTGTCTCCCTGCCCACCCACCCCGCTGCACAGGGCAGGAGCCCGTCCAACTCCTGGTCATCCTTCAGATCTAGCTTAACATCACCTCCTCCGGGAGGCCTTCCTGGACTCTGAGGGTCTCTGCACAGAGGCCCTTAGCTTCTGTTCTCTCATGGCTCTCAGTACATTTATGTAAATAGCTTGTTTAGTTGGTTCTCTCCCCACCAGGCTGGGAGTGCTCTGACTGCAATAAATGTCTCAGTCTTCCCTCCACTGTATCCCCATCTCCTAGCGCTGGGCCTGGCCAAGGGCAGGTGCCTCAGGAAGTATTCTGGAAAGGATGAATAATGATGATGATGATGTTGACAGCAACGCATATAGCATCTTCCACATGCCAGTTCTGTTCAGAGCACGTAACAGACATCAACTCACTCAATCCTTACAACAACTCTAGAGAGGCATTGCTAGCCCCATTTTACAGATGCGGAAACAGAAGCACCTCCCTCAGTCCTGTAAGAAAGGCGGGGCTCGCAGCCTTGCCCGCATCTAAATAAACAACAAAACAGGCTCTGACTCCAGCAAGGGGCTTGTCCAAGTTTAGGGAAAGGGCCTTGGCCAAGGTCATTGGCTATTAAGTGGGTGGGAATGGGGTAGGATTCGAACTCAGGGGTTGCAGATACCAAAGTGCTTTGTAAACTGCCAAGTACCCCAGATGTGTTCGGGCCGTGGAATTTTCAAGCTGGAAGAATCTCGCCATCTAGAGATTTTTTTTTAGTCCAACCCTATATTAATCGTGAGGAAACTAAAGCTCTAAGAGGGAGGTGGCCTCTCCCTAGTCGTGCATGAGTGTCCCGACCCTACCCCTCTGCACACAACCCCACGATGCCGGTTACTCAGTGGCAGTGTGCACTGCACTTTACAGTTTATGATGGAGGTTTGCACCCTGATCAGCGGTTCTTTCCCTGATCCTCACATAATTGTCCCGCCAGGGGATGTGACGCCTATTTTATAGGCAAGGCAACAGAGGCTCAGCAAAGTGATGTATCCAAGGTCACAGACTCCTAGGTGGGGACGCAGGTGACAACTCCCAGAGCCACCAGAGAGACGACAAGAACCAAAGAATAGCCAAGTTGATTGTGGTCGAGTGCATCAGGCAGACCGCGCTCATGAGCCCCTCCTGACCCCCGTCCCCTGTCTCCTCAGGGCTCCCAAATGTCGGCCTGGGGCCAGGCAGTGGGAAGGCTGGGCGCTGACAGTTAGACCTGGCTTGACCCCCAGCTCCCCACTTCCCTCTGCACCTTGGTGTCCTCATCTGTAAGGCGGGGATAGTAGTAGCGTGTCCCCCTCCGTGCTGTCAGGTGCTGAGCCCCGGGGCTGGCACGGAGCTGGGGTTCCCCCACGGTAGCTGCCATCGGAGTTGCTTTTGCTATCGTTAGTATTACTATTATTAGACCTACCCTGGACCGCTGACTCAGCATGTGCCTTTGAGCAGGTGGCTTTCCCTCTCTGGGCCTCAGTTTCCTCATCTGTAGGGCAAGCAGGGGGGTGATTACACAGATTATTTTGTAAGGTCTTTCCCACTGTAACAGTCTGTGACTAGCAGCTTTCTAACTCTGTTCATTCTGCTGCTGGGGTGGGTCTCCCCACTGTAGCCTGGAAGATGACGTCCCCGGCCTATGGGGAGACTGTGCCAGATGGAGGCCACACCCAAGCAGCTCACCTTCCCACACACCCAGCTGGAAGCCTGCCCAGGGGACACAGGGGCAACAGTTCTGTGCCTCTGCTCACTGCCAAGTCCCTGAACCTCTCGGGGCCTCAGTTTCCTTATCGGTGGAATGGGACTGGTCACTCGTAAGCACTCAGTGAGGCATCACTCTTAGTAGGAGTTTGCATCTGGTGAGATGCCAGGTCCACTGCCTCCACCCCTGGCTGCCTGGACCTGCTTCCTCAGGAACCCTTGGAGCCCAGACCACATTAAAACAATCTGGTTTGCCAATGTTTAATGGGCCAGTCACACACTGAGGGGCAAGGCAGGCAGACGACAGCCTCGATGTTCTTCTCCGAATAGGGTCAGGCACAGAAGGTTGACTGGCTCTCAAACCTGTCTCCAGAACATTCGATTTTGGAATAATTCAATGAAGCAAATCAAGAACCTAAAAAAATACCCTTTACTTTTTGCTTGGTATTTCTGAAAACAATCAAAAGGACAGGGAAAGCCTCCTGTCCTCCGATTAGGGAAATAAGAAACAACCAAAACTTTGCGGACCAGGGGACTGATTAAATATTATACGTGAAAAATGACGCTCCAGAGAGTTCACCAAAAGAGAGAGAACACTTCTGATATCAGGCCAGGTGGGAAAAAAAAGCTGGGCACTAAATCATATGTATAACACAGCAGGAAAAAATCTGGAAGGCAAAATACCAAATGATTACTAGTGGTGGTTGCCTTTGACCAGTGGGACCCTGTGTTGCTTTTGTGTTTTCTTTATTCTTTGTAGTAGCCTTCACGTTTTCTACGAAGAACCTTGATTGCTTTTGGAACGAAACTATTTAAATAAGCTAAGTGCTCGCTCCTATTTTTTTCAAAATAGAGAATGAATGATGGGCTAGCTTGTGCAAGAAAGGCAATCAGCAAGCCCATGTTCAATGAAAAGGCCTTGCTTACTTAAAACCGGTAAATCGATGCGTAATCATGTTTTCACATAAAATGAAATGTTGAGTGGATTTATGAGTTGTTTCTTCAGTGATTTCCTGTCTTACCCAACCACCAGTCCTGAGCACGAGACAGGCTGGGACCTGGGACCCTTTGCTGCAGTGCTGCAGTGCTTGCACCTGGACAAACGTCTCCTCCAGCTACAAATTGCAAAGAAATTATAAGGGACTAAAAATAAAACTGTGTGCGTGTGCAGCTGGGGCAAATTACAGACAAAAAGACCAAAAAAAACCCCAACTGCCACTTCTGAAGAGCTGGGAGGAAAAACAGGGTGTCGAGAGCAAAAGCAGTGTACTACACATGCCCCCCCGCACTCAGCACCACCAGAGGGGTGGGCAAAACACCTAAGCCACCCCTCTGGCTGGATCCCTGGACACACCCCTACCCTCACCCCATATAAGGAACAAGCTCGCCCCTCCTCGGGGCGGGGGAGGGCCAAGCGAGGGAAACTGTTACTTGTTTTCACCACCCCCTCCCACCCGCTGCAGCAGGGGCCCCAATAAGTCTTGCCTGAATTTCTTGTCTGGCCTCTAGTCACTTTCTATCGCTTGGGGAAGGCCAAGAACCCTGGTCAGTATCAAGCAGGTGGAGTCAGCGGGCTTCTAAGGACCCAGGAAAGAGCAGCCAGGTGGGGAGCTGCTGAGGGAGACTCTGGGAAGGTGGGATTTCCTGCTGGACTCAAAAGCCATTTCTTGTCACAGGATTCAGCCTGATGTTTCACATTTGGGGTCCCCATGAACCAAAAATCCTTCCCCAACCTCTGTTCTTCATTTTGACTCATGTCTCTGTCACCCGGGTTTCGTCTTTGAGGGATTTTTTTCACGCTGGTTGCAAGGATGGCATGTTCTCTGAGCCCTTTCACATTCAGCACGTTTCCGCCGCCTGCACTCAAGGAAGACCATGCACTGTCACAGCCTGCTTCTCTCCTGAGTCTGGAGACACTCCTCTGTTGGATCTGGTGTATTTGCTGCCGTGGGAAAGCCTGACTTTCCTTCCTTTGTGTGTTGCCCGCCGCTTTCCCCCCGTTGCCCCGCCTCTGGGTTCTACGGCTGCCCGCCCTCACCACCCTCTCAGGTCATCCTCAGTCAGGCCAGTGCTGGCCCTTGAGGCAAACCTGCAGCAAAAAGAAAAAGGCTGGGAGGTAGCATCACTCTACAGGCATCTAGATGCCAGCTCTGACATTTACCACCAGTGTGACTGAGCCAGTGGCCGCCTCTCTGGGCCTGGGTCCCCCCACTTGCAGGACTAGAGACTGTCTCCTGCCTGCGGGTTGTGGTGAGGACCCAGCGGGATCAGCCCTGGCCGTCAGGATCTCATTAGCCCTCGGCTCCCTTTTCTGCCTCGGAGTAACCGTCGCCTCCACGGCACCCCAGATCCAGGCGTGTTCTGTGCAGTGACCGCCCCGGGGGGCCCACCTCCACCCCCTCAGCCACGGCCACCACGGTCCACACACGCTCTTGGAAGAAATTCCCCAGGCCACTTGAAAGTCCCCGTGGCTGTGATTTATTTCTGCAGTAAGCACACGTGTACACCGCTGGGGACAGGCAAGGCGGCCCAGTCGGGGAAGTCAGCGCCCAGCTGGGGCTTTGGGATGTTGCCCCAGAGTGGGAAGGCCCGGGCTCCCCCCAGCATCTCCAGCCCTGGCCCCTCTTTCGCTTCCCCACCTGCTCTCTCCCCCGCAGTGGCAGGGCTGGTCTCCTCGCCGCCGCCGGCCTGAGCGCACCTCCTGATGCCCATCTTGACATCTTTTCCCATCCAGGGAGCCACGGCGTCCTCGTGGGGGAACCAGACCAGGTCCTGATCCTAGCGCCGCCTCCGACCAGCTCTGTCACCTCTAGAGAGCGTTGCATCCGTGCCTGGGGGAACCAGACCAGGCCCCGATCCTAGCGCCACCTCCGACCAGCTCTGTCACCTCTAGAGAGCGTTGCGTCCGCGCCTGGGGGGAAGCACCCCCGCTCAGCAGCTTTAGCAGAGTTCTGAGGGCGGGGGTGCCCGGGGTAGGGCCGAGATATACACTCTTGGGGCCCTGGGTGGGCTCCCGCCTGGTCCGTCCCACCGCATGTCCTCCCCCATTTACACCCGCCCTCCGCTTTAAAGGTCTAGGACCCTCCTGAGAGAGAACTTGAACCCTGCCCACAATGACAATTCAGAGAGCATAGGTGTCACAAGCTGGTTATGGGGACATGCAGGCAGCAGAGAGGCAGTGGTGTGTGTCTGTGTGTGTATATGTGTGTACGTGTGTGCAGTGTAGTGTGTGTGTGGTGTATTTATTTGTGTATATTTGTGTGTGTACGTGTGTGTGTGAGCTCTGTGTGTGAGTGGTGTGGCGTATTTGTGTGTACATGTGTATACATGTTTGTATGTGAGTGTGTGTGAGCGTGTGGTGTGCGTTGTATGTGTGTGTGAGTGTGTGTGAGCTCTGTGTGTGTGATGTGGCGTATTTGTGTGCACGTGTGTGTACATGTGTGTCTGTGTTGTGTGTGTGTTTATATGTGTGTGTGAGAGTGTGTGTGAGCGTGCGGGGTGTGTGTGTGTGTGTGAGATGTGTGAGTGTGTGTGTGAGTGTGTGTGTGAGTGTGTGTGAGCGTGCGGGGTGTGTATGTGAGTGTGTGATGTGTGAGTGTGTGTGTGAGCTCTGTGTGTGTGATGTGGCGTATTTGTGTGCACGTGTGTGTACATGTGTGTATGTGTCTGTGTTGTCTGTGTGTGTTTATGTGTGTGTGAGCGTGCAGGGTGTGTGTGTGTGTGAGTGTGTGTGTGACGTGTGAGCGTGTGTGTGTGTGTGTGACGTGTGAGTGTGTGTGAGATGTGTGAGTGTGTGTGTGTGAGTGTGTGTGAGCGTGCGGGGTGTGTGTGTGTGTGTGTGAGTGTGTGACGTGTGAGTGTGCGTGGCAGGCTGGCACGCAGAGGCCCAGGAAGGGGAAGGTGGAGATCATGACATCTGGCTCTGGATTCAGGAGGCCCAGGACAAGCAGAGGGCGTGACTGTCCCGGGTCCTCTGGGCTGGGCCCTGGGGTCACAGGAGCAGGGTGCTGAGTCCGAGTCTCCCAGGCCCTCGCCTGTCTCTCCCACAGGCTCCGCACTCCTCGTGGGCAGAAGCCTCCGAGCTGGGAGCCCAGAGAGTCTCTCCCGAGTGGTTCAGAGAGGAGGGAATGAGCGGGCCCTGCGCGGCGTGGCCACTTTCACACACGGTCCTGCCGTGTCGGCTGCGCAAAGGCTGTGCACGGTGGTCTTGATTCCCTGATGCAGGTGGGAAGGGAGGGGCTCAGGCCGGTCGGCGACCTGCCCTGTGTTACTCAGCAAGCCGTTGGCCAAGCCTCGATCAGAATGCTGGGCTGTTGGACAATGAGGCCGGTGTCCTCCACCACGGCCTCTGCCCAGGGACTGGAACTGGCTGGAGGCCACCTTCGGAGAAGCTGGCACTCAGGGTCCAGAAGAAGGGACTTTACAGAGTGGTGCCGGCCTACCAGTGGCTGCCATGGGACCCCCTGGGGTCGGAGCCCATTCCCTTGGGGAAGGTACCCGGGCTCAGAGCTGGTGGGCTCAGAAGCCTCACCTGTGCCCCAGAGCCTTTAGGACATGTGGGCGTGGCAAGACCCATGGAAAGGAAGCCTGGAAACCTGCCACCCGACTGTTAGTCTGCAGTGACAGAGAGACCTCCTCGGAATCCCTGCTCCCTCCAGGCCAGAGGCCACACTCAGGGAATGCCATTGCTCACCGGCCCTGGCGTCTGATTGTCACTGCAGAGTCCGACCTCCCAGGAGGCCTGCTGAGCCTACCAGGGTACAGGCCCTAACGGCCAGGAGGGCGCTGCAGGTCCCCTGGGGACCAGGCTGGGAATGGACAGAGGGGTAAGATGAGGCCCTGGCCTTTGAGGGGGCTCACAGGCTGCAGGAGAGGCAAACACACAGATGATGCCAACACAGCATGGCTAGTGCTGTCCCTGAGGGGCCAAAGGCAGTTGCGGGGCACCAAGGAGAGACCTAGCTTCTGGGAAGGGGTGTAGAAGGCTTCCTGGAAGGAGGGACCCCTTCATCTCAAAGGCTGAGTAGGAGAAGAAGCTTGAGGAAGGTGTGGAAAAGCATCAGAGGCACGGGAACAGCATGAACAAAGGCTCAGAGGCATTGGAGAGCATCGTGTGCTTAGGATCCTGGGTAGTTCAGATTTTCCTCAGTTTCACACCAGCTTTTCCCCCTCTCTGTTTGGAAGAGTCAAGCCCTCCAATAAGGTCTCAACTCCACGGCTGGGTGTTCCTGCTTTAGATCTGGGAAATGCTCCGTGTCTAAGGCACTCTGCGGCACCATCGCAGGCCCATTTTAGAGCTCAGCCCCCAGAGGCTGGCGTGGGGAGGGGCTGTCTTTGCCCTCCCTTACGTGGGGCTGTTTGGGGGAGAGGCTGCCCTTGTAAATCTGCTCGGAAAGTTCTTTCTCCCAGTCGTAACCAGCTCAGCTCTGCCTCAGTGGCCTTCACCAGTCTGCACCTCTCAACGTGTGAAGCAGGGCCTCAAATTCCAATGCCCACAGGGGCCCATTAAAGTGGGGTGCTGGAGGTGAGAGCAGATGCTGACGCTGGGGGAGGGGTGGGCACTCTGACGGCCAAGGTCTGACCTAAAGAGCTGTGTGTGGCCAGGTGGGGCATTAATTTTCAGCCTTGCCAGAGCCGTCTGCATTCCTAGAGAAGCTGGGAAGCTGAATTTTTATGTGAAATATCCCATTTTAAAATTATTGACTCTTGTAAGAAATGCTGGTGGCTAAATACTTAGCACATCTGTGAGCCTGTTGGTTCGTGGGCTCTGACTGAGACTTAGGTATAAAAGGTTCAAGCAGAGATGATGGGATCCCAGGCCCAGCGGGGGGCAGGGCTTTGAGCTCTGCTCTCCTACCTTCAGGGACATGGGACCCTCCCAGGGAACAGGAGGCCAGTGTGGAAAGAAGGCCTTCACGGGTCCAACAGAAACCCCCAACCAGGCAGATCGTCCTTCCCACAGCCTGGAAAGGCTGGGATGCTGGGCCCCAACTGTGCTGCAGGCCACTCTTGACCGCAAAGTGTCTGCTTATCACTTCCTGTCTCAGCAACTTATCCTAATTCTCCGCATGGCACAGATCGCTTCCTAATATTTCCTCCCCCTTCGCTATTTTCAAAGAGCCAGGCTTTGGTTTTTCCTTAGAGGGAATACTGATATTAACGTTTGTTTCCTTTCTAATTAATCATTTTGTTTTGTCATCATTATTCTTTCTTCTACTTCTTTTTCTTTCTTTCTTTTCTTCTTTCTTCTACTTTTTTTGTCCATCCAGCTTCTTGAACTGAACATTTTATGCATTTACTTGCAATCTCTATAAACAATAATACAATAATCATCATCATAATTATTATTATTAACATGAGTTCAACTATGAGTATGGCTTTGTCTGTATCCCATAAATTTGATTAACAGTGTTCTTGTAACTGATCTTGTCTCAGATATCTGTAATTTCAGTTTTGATGATCTCTGATGGGAGAGTTCTGAGGAAGAGCATTTCCTAAAATTTACAAGTGATCTGTGATGTTTAGTTTCTATATTTCATATTAATTTCTACAGTATGGTCAAGTAATGCAGCCAGTAAGAGTTTTATATCTGGGACTATATTAAGGTTTTCTTAGGGCCTAGAACATAATCAATTTCTATAAATATTCCTTAGAATGTATTTCCTTTGTTGAATACAATATAAGCTAATTTATCATAATTTATAATAATTATGTTACAAATATAACATACTATAATTATATATATATATATATATATATACTCTTCAATTCTTCTAGTGGTTATCTTTAAAATTTTAACAAACATATTAAAATTTGTGTCCATTATTAGCATCAGGAATAGAAAAATAGCTGTTCTTCCAGCTAAGATAAAATCTTTAGTGTACATCAACTATACTTCAATTAAAAAAAATCTTTAGCACACTTTTCCTCCTCCCTTCTTTTTCTCTTCTCACTTTGCAGATTTAGCTGGAATAATAAGAACTTTTTGTTCCAGATTATTTCCTCATTTTTATGTCTATTTTAGGTATCCTGCCTAAACAGTTACAAAGCTTCACAATCACAATACAACCAATTTGTCAGCCATAGTTTAGAATTGAACTGGTTTAACTGATCAGCTAATTTTCCCTATAACTTGTCTTTCCTTTTCTTGCATTATTTGATGGGATTACTTTCCCATTTGGCTGGAAGGTGCAATCTCAGAGGCTCTGGAAGGACCAGAGAGCCTCCCTACTGCCGTCGGGGTGTCACCCCTGCTGTGTAGGTATTCACAGTAGGTGCCGCGCTGGGTTGGGTTCAGTCTTTTCCCTGGAGGGGATTTCGTTTGGGTGGGAGAGGCAGGACACAGCTTGGTGCTTCCTGAGGCCCAAATCCACCTGCAGGGGAGCTAGGCTGGGAGCTGTCTGAGGCCCCGAGCTCTCAGGGAGAGTGTGTCCGTCGGTTCCTGAAATGACATGGGAGGGGGCGGTGATACAGCCCTGGGTACCAGGGTTTGGGGGCCCTGAATTTCGGCCATGGAGATTAAGAGGAGGCATCTGGGGATGGTGGCTTTGGGGTCTAGGGCAGGGACAGGGCCTGAGTTCCTTTCAAATTTGCTCCCCCGAGAAAGCCATTTGCAAAGGCAGTGTGTGTCCATGGTTGGTCTTCCCGGTCAGGCCACACCCCCTTGGAATATGGTCACTTGGGGACCCAAAAGAAAGAAGAGGGAACACGAAGTCACAGGTACACATCAGCACAGTAACAGCCACAGAAGCGCTGGGCTTGCCCAAGTGCCTGGCACGCTACAGTTTACCGACACCCCACGAGGTGTCTGGCACAGGCGCTGCTGACCTCGTGAGGCTCAGAGAAGCAAAGCGACCTCGCTGAGCAGGCTCAGCCAGCTAGCCAGTTTGGATCGGGGTCTGGAAGCCAGTTCTCTGCGCCCGCCTTCCCAGAGCTCCACTGGCCAGAGAAATCAGAGGGGCCTAGAGGCGCTGGGGAGTGTGGGCTGGAAACCTGAAGTGGGAAAAGTTACAGGGCTCCAGCTGTTGCCACCCACAGGTGTGCTGCCTAGGAATATGAGTGCGGGCATGCTGGGGTTCCCTGGGAACCCCCAAGCTGTAGTGACCCCACTGCAGGGCAGACAACACCTCTGGTAGTCCCAGGTCCTTGCTGCCGTCCGCCTGCTAAGTGGGCACCTGCAGTAAGCCTGGCCCTGTTTGCACTGCCCTAGCACCATCCGAGATAAACCTCTCTATGCTCCTCAGGAATAGGAATGACTACCCCCATCGTACAGATGAGAAACCTGAGGCTCGGGAGCCTCTCCAGCAGTAAACAGTCGGAATTTGAACGCAGGGCCTTCAAATTGTTCCACCCTGCTTTGTGCTGCGATGATTTTTTTTGGAGGGGGTTCACATTTTTCTAACCTGTAGAACCCTGCAGATTCCAGAGTCAAAGGAATACTTTACTTCTTGGGTTTGTTCTGGAAAGTATATTTTGATTGAAGAGCTGTGGAAGTTTTGCTCAGGCAGGACCCATGGGATGAGAATTATACAGTCCCACTCCAAGAGATAGAAAGTGGCCCAATGCTCAGTGGGAGAGGGATTTAGCTTCAGTCTAAGGAAGGACTTTTTTTTTTTTTTTTTGCGGTACGTGGGTCTCTCACTGTTGTGGCCTCTCCCGTTGCGGAGCACAGGCTCCGGACGCGCAGGCCCAGCGGCCATGGCTCACGGGCCCAGCTGCTCCGCGGCATGTGGGATCTTCCCGGACCGGGGCACGAACCCGTGTCCCCTGCATCGGCAGGCGGACTCTCAACCACTGTGCCACCAGGGAAGCCCTAAGGAAGGACTTTTTAACAGTACAACCCTCTCGAGATGGAGCAGGCTGCCTTGTACAATAGTGACCTCCCCGTTCCTGGAAGCATGTGCACAAAGAAGTCAGGGGATTCCTGGGCCGGGTGGGTGTTGGAAGTGACGTACTCAGTCTTAGTATCGAGTCTTAGGAAGTTCTGATCATCTGATTCATGGCTCTGGGATTCCCTAAGTGCCTTCTGAATCCTCAACACACAGTCCTGCACTGTGTGCTTTAAAAAAAAATTAGACTGTATTTTTAAAGCAGTTTCAGGTGCACAGAAAAATTGTGCAGAAGGTACAGGAGTTCCCACATGCCTCCTGCCCCACCTGTGCACAATCCTCCCCGCTTATCAACACCCTGCACCAGAGTGCTGTGTTCTTGCAATCAATGAACCTACACTGACATATCATATCGCCAAAGTCCATGGTTTACGTTAGGGTTCACTCTTGATGTTGTACATTCTATGGGTTTGGACAAATGTATAATGACATGTATCCGCCATTACAGCTTCATGCAGAGTAGTTTCACTGCCCTAAAAATCTTCTGTGCTCTGTGTGTTCATTCCCCCCTCCCCCCAACTTCGGCAACCACTGATGTTTTTCACTGTCTCCATAGTTCTGCCTTTCCCAGAATGTCATATAATAGGAATCCTACAGTACGTAGCCTTTTCAGATTGGCTTCTTTCACTTAGTAACGTGCTCTGTGTGCTTTTAGTGCCTGCCAAGTGACCAGTATTCATTTATTCATCCATCCACCCATCCATCCATCCATCCATCCATCCATCCATCCATCCAGCTATCCATCCATCCATCTACCCATCCAGCCATCCACCCACCCATCTACCATTCAGTCATTCAGCAAATACTGACTTGTGCCCACTTCATGGTAGGCACGGTTCTCAGTGCAGGCGAGCCAGCTGTGAATGGACAGACATGATCCCTACTTTGATTTTGAAAACCAGAATCCCCTGGTGGGTCTGCAGGGCAATCTCCAGTGCCCTCTCTGACCCCAAGGCTGCACAGGTCAGAAAGGCAGCCATTAATGTTACCCTCGGATCCCCTCTGAACTTTTTATCCAGGCACGGTCACTGTGTTAGCAGAGACCACGTGGCACGGCTCTTTCCCCTGCTTGGTGCCGTTGGCCAGCATGTCTCCAGTTCGGTCTAATCCCATGTCTTTAGTCTCACCATTCGTCAGTCATCGGAACCTTCCTATAAGTGACAGACCTGAGTCCCAAACAGGTCAAGGCCTTTCCCGGACCCTGAGCAGAGGGCTTTGCTCAGTTACGTCCTGGCTCGGAGACTCAGTTTCCTCATGTGTTCTGTGATGGCCTCGGAGCGCATGACTGCAGGGGTTCTGTGAGTTCCCGGCAGAGCTGGGATGAGACCCTGGGTTCCTGGCTACAGGGCCAGTGTGCGAGCCTGCATCTGCAGTGTTCTCCAAATCCCCTTCTCCTGGCTCGTCCCCACCCCCGGCTTGACTCCTGTCCCGAACGGGAGAAAAACAGTGAACTCTTCCTTCAAGTTTGTGGGGCTCCTGTTGTGGAATGTCCCCTTCACCCCGACTGCTGCCAGGGCCCAGAAGTACACAGAACAGTTTTCCTCCAGATAAGGAGGGTGGACAGTGTCCTGTGGGGTCACTCACCCTGCCCCCAGCCACCCACTGAGAGAAGGAATAAGAGGCGGCTTGGCCCTGGGGCCCCCATGGCCCACTACTGGGCCAGAGCTCCCACTTCCTGTGGACTGGTGGGAGCCCCAGGCAGCCTGACTCAAGGAGGCACATTCTCACCTGCCTGGGAGAGCAACTCCCACCCCCCACCCCGGCGCAGCCTGGGGAAACTACCTGCCCTCGGCAGCTCTGATAACCGCTACGATTTATTGAGCACCTACTGCACATGCGACACTTCACTTCATCAGCCCATTTCTGTCTTTGCCCCCCATCCTGCCAGGTCAGCTTTCTGGCTCAGGAAACTGGGAAAAAAAACGGACTCAAAAACATTACCCAGGGGATGAGAGCAGAGCTTGGTGCCAACCCAGGACTAGATGCAAAGCCCACGCTCTGAACAAACAAACTGTTTTATCCCTCCATCCTGGACAGCCAGGACCAGACAAGAGGGATGCGAAGCTTGTCTGAGTTATCACCACCACCGCCCCAACGCACATCATCAGCCGTCCTTTACAAACCCCCTTCCGTCTGTGGTCTGATTAACTCCAGCCGCCCCAGGGAGCAGGCGAGCAGGGTACTTTGCAGATGAGAAACTGAGGCTCAGAGAGGTTAAGTAACTTGTCCAGGGTCACATAGGGCCAATGAGCGGTAGGGCTGTGAGTGAAAAGCCAGATTCTTGAGTCTAAACCCCACACCTTCCCTGCTTTACCACCCTCTCTGCTTTAGTGCAGGAATCCACCCAAAAGTCAGGTCACTAAATGACTCACATAAATACACACCTGCCTGTCTGTCTCCTCCATTCAGGGAGAAGACAAACCTAGAACAAACAAGAACATTTCTCTTGCTGGGAGTCCTTCTTGTTACCTGTAGGGAAGGAAGGGAACTTTCCCAAACTCCCTAGGACCTGAGGAAAACTTCTCACCCAGCCTGGGAATCAGCCCCCATGTCACCCATCTGCCCGCCCTCCCTCTGTGTTCGGTCTGCCTGTCCTTCCCCGAGAAGGTGAGGCGGCTGGACCAGCCCCTGCCCGGCACCCACCTTGTCCGGAGCACAAACGCGGGCACTTCGTAGCTCCCTGGTCCAGCGGGGCTGCCCGAGGGCCCCAGTCCTCCGAGGAGCCTCCGGAGCTGAGCTGGAGTGGCAGTGGGAACAGATCATCTTTCAAGGGCTGGGCTGTGATGTCATCACCATGCTGGGCACTTCCTCCCTCCACCTCCAGCCTAGACCAGAGCTCCGGCTCCTGCCCAGCGCCGGCCCCAGCCAGGCTAGCTGCAGCTTCCAGATCCCAGACCTACAGATCCCCCCTACAGAGGGTAACTGCATCTGCCCAGGGCTCCTGCTGCCCTCTGTGCCTGGGGGGCTGGGCCAGCCACATGGATGATTTCCAGGTTAGTCCATGGAATGTTCTCTTGTGTAGACAGCCTGCCCTTTAGAGGCTCGGATTGGCAAACGCGTTCTGGGCTCCAAGTCAGCCTGGATTTCAGTCTCCGTGCTGCCGCTTTCCTGGCAAAAAACCTCGGGCAGGTGACTTAACATCTCTGAACTCTGAAATGTAGCTGACAGTGAAAAATCTCAGAGAGGGGAGTGGTGAGGATTAGCAACAGTCCTGACGTGTATATAACTTTTACTGTGGCAGGCGCTTTTTTAAAGCCCGTAAATGCATTAACTCAGCTAATCCTCCCAGGAACCCAGGCAGTCTGGCTCCAAACTCTGTTCTTAATCACTTTCCCATCCCTTTTCTCAACTAAATGAAAATTTGGTGTGAATATTGGATGCAGAGCAGGTGACCCTTAAAATACTAGTTTTCTTCTTTCTGGTATTGAGGTAGGTAGCTGACACACTCCACAAGTGAATCCATTTGTCTAATAGCACATGTATTGCTTATCATTATTTCTTTTCCCTGTGTGGTTGTTTTGTGTCCGAGTTCAGGTGTAAAACAGTGGGCATTTACACAGAAGGTAGAAACAAGGGTGGCCAGGGAGGCAGGGGAGTTCTGATTTTTTTTATGCCATGTATACTTCCAAAGGGATGATGGCAGCAGAAACTCGGAAACGTCTTCAGAGATAGAACACCTTTCCCTGTCCTGTTTTCTGGTGACACTTCCGGATCTGTGCCTCTGAGACTCTGCCATTTCTTTGGGGATGTTTGCCTGTGGTTTCCTCACACTTCAACACTGGTTGGCTTTCTTAGCTTCGCTCTGGAGACTAACTGACAGTCCACAGCACTTAACACTCCCAGAAGCTTAGAAGCTGCAAAGTATGGGGGCCTTCGAACATTTTTGGAAAAAGTCTTAAAGCCTTTCCTTCAAAAGAGAGCTGATGACGTGGGTCCGGTGGGACTGGGGGAATAAACGGGAGGGTCACAACTCCACCTGCCGTCTCCCCTTCCCCTGTAACTTCTCTGAACCAAGTCTTCAAACCAGCGACTGAGTCCAACTCCATTGTCAGAGATACGGGGAAACTGAGTCCCAGAAGGGTTAATGGGGAGGCCTGGGATCTAGGCCTGACTTGCCTGTGAACTGGTTGCATAAACTTGAATGTGGTCCTTTCCCTGACCTGGTGTCTCAGTGACTCCTCTGCACAGTGGCTGGTTCTACGGTGCTGGGACTCCTTGATCTGAGGTTTCTGACTTCCTAGATGGGAGCAGTGCTCTGTGGACAGGCTGCCTGGTGTCCACCAGCCCTATAACATGGACTGTGCTCTATGCTTTTTCCAGGATAGAGGATCTATAGTCTTCGTCAAATTACTGAAAGGATCTTCTATGATCCAAAGCATCTTGAGTCCCTCAGACATCAGAGAGAGAGAGAGGCAGACCTTGTGAGGTCCCTTCCAGCTCCCATATTCTAGGGTTCTACTTCTACGAGATGAAAAATCTTCAAAGATCTGAATCCAGTGCTGATGCTTCTGTAAATACTATTGACAGAGAGAGCTCCAAAAGGCATCATCCCTCTACACACTTCTCCATCCACCACTGTAATATAGTTTTTTTGTGGGGGTGGGGGTGGGGGGGAGATGCTATCTTGACCCAGTTTTGAAATCCTGGCTGGCGGTTGGTCAATTCTTCTTGAACAGCTAAGTTCACACTCCCATCACTTCCCTTCTCGGGCTTTCACACTCTGGGCCACTATGCACCTGCCCTAATCACACGGGGGCCAGGTACCAAACAAATATGGACAGCCCCTATACCCTGGAACTTACAAAATGATTCAAATTAGCCAGTCCACCCGGAGCCTGAGAAAGCTGCCTGACCCATCTTGCTTGCTGTACATAAGCTCTCCCGGTAGCACCTGCTTGCTGTTACTCTGTCCCCAGGTGCAGCCCCTGTGCGGCCCTGCCTGGAAGACTTCTCTCCTCTGGGGAAGTAATTAACAAAAAGTTCTGCCTTTCATCTATCTGAGTGCCGTTGTGTCATGTCTCTCCAACAAAAGAATCTTTAAATCTTGTAAAATAATCCCCCACTCTTCCATTCACCTACACTTGTATCTACCCATTCACCCATCCACCCACCCGCTCTCCCATCCACCCATCCGTCCATCCATCCATCCATCCACTGATTTATCAGACATCCGCATAGGTGGTCTGTGCATTGTGAGGCAGAAGTGAATGAATCCATGCACCCATGTCTGGAAGGAGCCCACCACTGAGGCCAGGGAACCATTTCGAAGGGAATTTCTCACAAACTCAGTAACAACCCACACTCATTTATATCTGGATCGGCAGATATTTGCATTTCATTTTTGCTATGAGAAAATTGAGCTAAACCCTTCCTGCGAAATCTGACACCCCTGACTTATTCTATCCCTTTCACTTATCCACTTGGCTGGGGTCACAAGGGGACTCAGCCCTGCCAGGACTCCGGCTCCAGCCAGCCCGGGGGTCTTCAGGGACAACTAGAGGAGGCACCAAGTTCCTCCTGCATGTAACCCTGATGGCCTCCACACGAAGCCAGGGCCCCTCTGTGGCTTGGGAAGAACCGACCCCTGGCCTCTCCAGCTCAAGTCCGAACCTAAGCCTTAGCAACGCGCAGTCATCTAAGTCTCCCAAATGTGGCGGATGGCAGCTGACTCCACGTCTTTGCACGTGCAGCGATCTCTGTTTGGAGCACCCTTCCTTTGGAAACTCCCGCCCTTCTTTTAGGAGCCGCTCACGGGCCTTTTCCTGATGTGCCTGGTGGAGGCTGCCCCTCGCCTGCACTCAGCGCGCTGGCCGCTTCCCTTCACAGTGCTGAGTTTTCCTCCATGCCCCCTGGACATGAATCCCATGAGGCAGGGACTCCTGTCTTATTTATTTATTTATTATCCTGTCTGTTATCCAGCACATAGCAGGGCCCCCGTGAACTCCTGCCGGTGGAATGAAGACACAGGTCCGTCTACGGGCAAAAGCCCCCAGATCCAACCTCGCTGGGGTGGAGAAAAGAGCCCATAAAACAGAACAGCAGGAAAGCAAGCTACGTGTGCACGTGTATGCACACATGTTTGTTTATGTATGTCTGTCCCTCCATCCCAGTGTTCCAGAACTTCCTCTCCAAATGTCTGTGTGTGAGGCTGAGGTCCTCAGTCCCCTCCCCAGGAAGGCCCTTCTCCATCCACCTCCAGAAGTGGGCTGTGCTTTTGTCCAGAACTCTGTGGTCTTGACCAGAAAGCAACCCCTGTTCTCTGTCACTCGGCAGCCGCCCGGCATACCACAGGCAGACCAATCCTGAGAAACTGGGTGAGCACGGATTTTGATTCAGAGCGAAACATGCACAAAGCCTACAGTGTGGACTGGTTGACACTGATGCCAACGTCCACAGACCCTGCAGAGCAAGTCCCAGCCAACGTGCAGCCCCCTCCGTTCTGCCTCTGTTCTCGCCCCGACCCCCAGAGGCCCCCATAGCCCTGCAGGAAGCTTCGTCCTGGGCACAGCTGGCTCTCAGTCCCCAGCTCCGACCCCCGGGCTGTCCATTCCCCAGTGATAAGTTACTAGCTGATTACAGTTCTTCTGAGTAAAGGAGAATTAAAATTTTCATTTATTAACATGTATTTTACCATTCACCTTTATATCACTCAGCTTGAAGTGCAAATATCTGTGCGTTTAACTCACGTGTGAAATCACTGAGATAGCACCATTTCTATTCTGCAGTTTATACGCGCATATGCATTTTGTTCTTTCCAGAACAGTGGAAACATGGAGAGAGCAAACTCTTCTGCTTTGATTTAACTCCTTGATATGGGTTGTTTTCCTCACAATTTCTGTCCGACTGGACTTTCCCACACCCTGTCCCCAGATTTAGGGCATGAGTGAAATCCTTGCTATTTCTGGTGCAAAGACCTTCAGAGCTGCGCTCAGAGAGGAACTTGAGGAAGGAAGTGGGGGCGAAGGGCACAGGGAGGCTAATCTTTCCTCCGTCTGTCTGTCTGTCTCCCTGCTGCCCTGGGAGGTGGATGGGGGCCTCGTCCTGCTGGGCCGGCAGGTTGGTGGGAAGGAGGCCTCGGTTGCCGGTCGGCCTGGCCACACTGCTTCCTACCTCTGTCCTCAGCCCTGGGGCTGCCGCTGCTCTTACGCCCAGAGGTGATTCCTCACTTCCTGCCCGGGGGGCAGGCTGGGGGGCTGCCGAGTTTGGGAAATCCTAAGGGTAAGGAGCCCAGGCTGATTCCTGGCATCCCTTGCCCCTCTTCTCCAGGGACTGGCCGCTGAGCCAGGGTCCCCAGGGAGCCGGCTCTACCTGCAGGGTCCTCGTGCCTCCCGTGGAACCTGGGACCCCAGGTCCGGTGCCCACTAGGCTCGGCGCTGAGGCCCCTCCTTTCCCCTTCCCACCCCCTCATCAGGAGACTGAAGCTCCGAGAGGGGATTTACTCTAGTGAGTGGCGCCCTCGGATCTCCCTATTCTGGGTATTTCATAGAAACGGAATCCTATGACATGTGGCCTTTGGGGCCTGGTTTCTTACACGCAGTGTCATGTTTTTGAGACTCAGCCACACGGCGGCACATAGCGGTCCTTCATTCCTGTTTGTGGCTCAGCAATGCTCCGTCCTATGGCTGGACCACATCTGCTTGTCCCTTCCCCCATGGATGGACTTCGGGGCTGTTTCTCCCTTTCAACCACTGTGAATAACGTTGCCAGGAGCACTCACGTGGAAGTGTTTGTCTGGGTTCCTGTTTTCAGTCTTTTGGGGATGTACCCAGCTGGGCCACGTGGTAACTCTGTGCTTCACTTTTGGAGGAAGAGCCAGACTGTCTTCACAGCAGCCGCATCAGGAAGCGCCCCTACCCCTTGCTGTTCCCCACTCATAGGTTCAAACACCTAGAGCGCTGATGCTGCTGGAGGGTTGCGGAGAAGGACACTGCCCTGGGGGGCATTCTGGAGCGAGCAGAACCCTATGGGGCCTTTCCCAGACAGACCCCTCCCTGATATCCTCTGCTGTAGCTCCTCTCTGAAGTACCTGGGTAATAGCATCTGATGCACATTTCCTGAGTTTTTCAGACGATAACACCACCACCAAATGGAAGAAATTAATTGGATAATCACAAGCATGCAGCCCCCAGACCTTCTGGCGCCTAAGGATTGATAAGGTTAATTCCCTGTGATACTGCTCTGTTATCTCACCATCAACCAATCAGAGAACTGTGGACAAGCTGATCACAGACCCTGGGGTGCCCCGCCCTCGCCTGGCCTTTAAAAATGCTCTGCCCCTATGATACTGTATATAGCACAGGGAACTCTGCTCAATATTATGAAATAACCTAAAAGGGAAAAGAATTTGAAAGAAGAATAGATATGGATAACTGAATCACTTTGCCGTACACCTGAAACTAACACAACATTGTTAATCAATTGTACTCCAATATAAAATAAAACTTTTTTTAAATTAAATAAAAAATAGGGCTTCCCTGGTGGCACAGTGGTTGAGAGTCCGCCTGACGATGCAGGGGACACGGGTTCGTGCCCCAGTCCGGGAGGATCTCACATGCCGCGGAGCGGCTGGGCCCGTGAGCCATGGCCGCTGGGCCTGCGCGTCCAGAGCCTGTGCTCTGCGAAGGGAGAGGCCACAGCGGTGAGAGGCCCGCGTACCGCAAAAAAATAAAAAAATAAAGAACCGTAAATTGCTGCTCTCAAAAAAAAAAAAATGCTTTGCTGAAACTTTTCAGGTAGTTTGGGGTTTTGGGGGGCATGCGCCACCCGTTCTCCTTGTTTGACCCTGCGATAAACCTTCCTCTGCTCCAGACTCTGACATTTCGATTTGTTTGGCCTCCCTGTACATCGGGCACATGAACTTGCGTTCAGTAACAATTCGAGTTTCTACTGACTCAGTGCACTAACCGTTGATCACCATCACCATCAGCTTCCATTTCACTTCATCCATTTGTTTCGTGTATTTTCAGTTCAGAGAGGTGCATTCCCACGTGCTACGCATCAGTCTTACAACTAAGAAGAAATGTTGAGTAACCTGCCCAAGGTCCCCCAGCTAGAGGGTGGCCGAGCTGGAGCAGGAATCCAGGCCTCCTCTGCACTGTAGCCTGCAGACGGGAGCCTCTGTTTCCCAGTGGACGTGGCCCCCGAGAGCCAGCCGTTCCCTGGAGCACTCTGCTCCCCTTCCCTCTCTGCCCAGGCTGGCACTGCATTCAGATTCTGAATTCGCCCCAACTCTCCCTGGGAGAGAGAAACTTAGTACACAGCATTGTGGGCCACATTCCTCTGCCTGGGGGCCTCCAGCCGGGTGCCCTTCACTCTTGAGTAATTTCCCTTTGGCTCACCTTCAAGTCTGTTTTCCTAACGCAGCCCCAGGCAGCTCCCAGCCTCCACCCCCTGCCCTGGCTGGTGAGTCCCATCCACCCTCTGGAAAACACAATCAGCCAGGCTCCCACGTGCCCAGCACCTTGCTCTAGACAGGCCCCTCCAGGCAGGTTTCAGGTGACATCTCCAACCCACACAGTCAGCTTCTAGGTGGGAACCATGTCCCCAGTGAGGAGACAGGCTCCCAGAGGTCAACAACCTGAGCCACCACTAGCCCAGACCCAGCCACTCTCACTCAGGCCACTGCCGTTAGCCCTGGCCAGTTTCCCACTTCCTCTCCTGCCCCTCCCACCCTTCCCTTTCACAGTTGCCAGAGGGATCTCTTTTATTTTTTAATAGAAAACTTAAAAAAAATTGCACAGAGTCACGTTCCCTCTTTGTGGTGTCCGGTTGGTTCTGTGAGATTTGACAAAGGCAGAATCGTGTATCCACACCCTCGTGCCCCGCAGAACAATTCAATCACCCTGCACATTGCCTGCAGGCTCCTTTGCTGTCAACCCTCCCCAGTGCCCAGCTCTCTGGCAAGTGCTGATCTGTTTTCTATCCAGAGGGATTTTAAAGAAGGTAAAATCAGTCTCCGGTGCATCTAAAGTAAAATGCAGGTCCAGGCCTCTTGCTCACTCAGTGCATACCCTGCCACAGGACATTAGCATCGCCCACTCCTCCCCCAGGAATGTTCCTCCCTCTTCTCCCAGGGCCAACTGCTCTCCTCCCCAAGTCACAGCCTTAGTGGTTCCTTCTTGGGGGGGGGGGGCGGGTCTTCTCTGCCAGCCTGGCTAAGAAGGTGCCCTCCTTCCCAGCTGGGGCCCTTCTACGGAACACCCACAAGGTGCAAAGTTGTATGTGTGTGCTCGTGTGTCTCCTTTGTCTGCCGTGAACTCACAGCTCCATAAGGGCAGAGCCGTGTCTACACTGCCCGCCAATCCACAGGCAGGCAGGTCCTAGGTGTTCAGAAAACACTCATTGAACAGATGAAGGGCGGCTGCTGATGGCAGTGAACCCAGTCTGTGTCTGACTCTCAATCTGTACCTTTTCCACTGTGCCTTGTGCGTCCCCAGAATTGTCACTCATCTGTCCATCTATTCATCCGTCTGTCTATCAAACACTCACTGAGGCCAGCTCTGTCCCTTGTGCCAGCCCAGGGCTCCCAGAGCTGGTAAGGCTAGCCCCTGCGTTCCCACGGTCAAGATTAACAGCCACCCATCCCCACCGTGCACTTCAGAGGTGGGAGAGGACTCCCCCGCCCATGTCCTCATGTTGCCTCTTCCTCCCAGCCCTGTGGGGTGAGTGACACTAGAATAATCAACAGAAGGGGAAGTGACCTGCCCAAGGAGAGCATGACCTGAAGATACCGCAGGACACCACAGCGCCCTCAGAGAAAGGCAGGAGATGGGCAAGAGGATGTGTCCTCAGGTGGGCAGAGAGGGAGTCTGGATCCCGGAGGGTCCACAGGAGAAGGCAGGGCGGAATGGGCACCTCAGAGCTGGGGGGTCCCTCAGTGCCCCGCAGGGAAACGGGTCCAGAGAGGATGTTTTAGTCAGCCAGCCCATCCTTGAGGGTCCCTGTGTTTCTAGGGTGGGTCACAAAAGCAGTTGCGTAGGAGACGTAGGGGAGGGGTGGCCTGGGGCCCGGGGAGGAACCAGCCCTGACGATGTCAGGGGAACATGAGCAAGTCTGTCCTGTTGTTTTTGCCCCATAAATAGGCACCACCTTCCAAACACCTCTCTGTCTCAAACACTGAGGGCGTGGAGGTGATGCCAGAAATAGGCCAGGGCCCCCCAAGCTGCAGAGACGGTGTGGGCGGTGACCGACTGCCCTTCTGGGAACCGAGCTCTGTTCTCTTCCCAGACCTGAGTGATTCAGAGTGAGGAGGTAACCTTTTCCTTTCCTGAGGGCTACGTTTTTAATTTCAGGGTTTATTTGAGTTGTTTGTTTGTTTGTTTTAGCAACCTAATGGAAGCCGAAGTGAATTTTGTCAAATTATTGAGATGGACACAGCGCCTGGCCCAAGGGAAATGTGTGATAAACAGTTGCTGATTGATTAAGCAGATGCCTTCTCCCCCCTCCCCTGTGCGCACAGAGCACTTGAAGACCTACAATAGAAGGCTGGTCTTTGGCGCAGGTCTGTGCACCCAAGGCCATGAGTAGGTGGCCCAAGCCTGGCGGTGGACGTGGGAGTGGGGACACTAGAGGCTGGGCTTGGAGGCTGTCCAGCCAGGAATGGTGTCCCAAAGCCACCTTGGAGCAGCTTCGCCTGTGTAGACACTGTTGCTGCCACTGCTGATGCGCCCAGGCCCTGGCACTGGACGCTGGTGCATCAGGGAGCTGTGGGGCAGCTGCCGCCACCCTCCTGGGATGCGTTTCCAGGTCCTCACTAGCTTCTGATTCAAAGGCCATTTGGGAACGTCTGATTGGGACTCGTGGCCACATGCCTGCACCCCAGTTGCAAGAGAGGCTGGGAAAGCATTTGCTATCCTCCAAAACTCATTGGGTGGGGGATCCCCCAAACTCAGCAAAGGTATTCCGAGACGGAGGGAGACCAACGGGAATAAACATGCTCACAGCAGTGCCCTATGGACCTTCCATGCTTAGGCCAACCCGTGTCTCATATCGCCATGCCTCTGGGCCTTTGCTTGTGCTGCTCTGTGCACTCAGCCTGACATTCTACTGCACATCCCCCCATCTGTGTGCATGACTATATATATTCCTCTTGCTCTGCTCCCCCCATCACTCCCAATATGGTAATATAAAATATTTGGTTACATCGAGCATCAGTTTTCATGTTACTTTGTCTCTGATATGAAATGTTGTTTCTGGGTAGATGTATAAGATCTCTGCTGCTTCTTTTTTTTTTTTTTTTTTTTTGCGGTACGCGGGCCTCTCACTGTTGTGGCCTCTCCCGTTGCGGAGCACAGGGTCCGGACGTGCAGGCTCAGCGGCCATGGCTCACGGGCCTAGCCGCTCCGCGGCATGTGGGATCCTCCCAGACCGGGGCACGAACCCGTGTCCCCTGCATCGGCAGGCAGACTCTCAACCGCTGCGCCACCAGGGAAGCCCCTCTCTGCTTATTCTTGTTCCTTTTTTTTTTTTATAGCATCCTGTTCTTCTTTAATGGGTGCACTATTTCATCCTTATGAACATATAAATTATACTTTTAAAAATTTCTTCTATTTTCTGCACTGCTTATCCTTGGTCTCTTTTCTTCTTTGCTTTTAGCTTAGAGGGTTTCCTCAAAGGGCCAGTTCCCTTAGCTGTCTGTTTCTTTTGAAGAGTGAGCTGTCCAAGGTTCTGCATACCTGGGCTGGCCTCGGTGCCAAGCGCACCTCATGGAGGAACAACCATGCAAGCAGGGAATGCTGTCGGGGAACCTCCAAATGTCAGTGCTGCAGTGTTTCCTCTGCAGCCACTCAGCTTCCCAGAGAAGAGCCTACCGATCCCCTGGCTTCCCAGGGACAGGTCTGTGGGTGCCAGAGCTCAACGTGCTGATGGTTACAGCTCCCTAGGCTGTTAAGCTTCATTCCTCACCTTTACGCCTTTCCATCTGATTTTTCCAGAGGCTAAACCTCATGTCCTAGGGCTGGAGGTGGCATGGGAAGGAAGAAGCTGATGCAGGTGTCGGACAGGGGACCGGGAACCCAAACATTTTGTAGAGAAACTTTCATCCAATCTCCACTCCCCTTTTAGTCTGGAATCCAACACCCTCCTTTAGTGGTACCTGGTGCCTCAGACGCCGATCCCCTGTGGGTTCTGTGGTCAAGTGGTGTGTTTACATGGACTCTCCTTCTTCGTGCCCTTATATGGAAACCATCTCCTTTCTTCCAGATCCCTCTTCTGCTTTCACTCCACTAACAATGTCGTGACTCTCTCAGCTGCGAGTGCAGCTTCTCCTGCGTTTATGTTCTTATAGAGTATTACCATTTTTTGGTGATACCTCTCTTAATATTTTAAAGGGGTTTTGGGGAGACGGAGGAGACCCATTAATGGTGAATGTGCCACTTTTAACCAAAATTGGCATTTTACTTTCTATGACCTCCCTTCTTCCCACAGGACGTGCATGACTTTCCCCACACTGTGACATTGCCCGTTGTCCCTCCCTGTACCCCTGTCCCTCACTGCCCCCCATCCCTTCTCTACTAAGCTCATACAGCCCTGATGCCACTGTCGACTGAGAATTGCCAACCCCAGCCGGACCCCGAACAGCGCCTAGAATCGCCCATCGTTTCTCGTCTACTGGTCCTTCTCTTTTCCTTCAAATCCCAAAATTTCCTCTTCCTCCAAGCAAATGACCCTCCTGCTACTTCACAGGGAAAACCAGAATCACTGGATGAGGGTTCCTCCTGTTCTCGTTACCACCATCCTCTCCAGCCTGGGTACCGTCTTCAGGGACACATTTGCCCCTCCCCCACCCAGTCTCCACCCAGTAGCCCAAGGGCCCCTCCAAGAACATACATCCGCACCTGTCACTTAAAACCCTCACCGTTTCTCACTGTTCCTAGACTTGTCAACCTCCCCCTACACCCCTCTGCTCTCCACTCAAGCTTCCTTTCAGTCCCAGAAAGAGCATGCACTCAATATTTTTACATTTGCTTTTCTCCAAGGGTGATATTAAAAATATTGAACGATGGCAATATGCAACAACAGGGTCCCAGAGGCCTCCTGCTCTACGAGGAGTTACCCTTTAACGTCTGGATCGCGAGAAGGCATTAGTTCCTGGGGCCGCTGTACCAAAGGGCAGCAAAGTGAGTGACTTAAACAGCAGATATTTATTGTCTTGCATTTTTGGGGGGCTGGAGGTCTGAGGTCAAGGTGTCGGCAGGACTGTGCTCCCTCTAAGGGTGTCGGCAGGCCTCACTCCCAGCTTCTTGGCTGTGACAGCTTAACTCCAATCTTCACGTGGCGCTCTCCTGACGTGCACGTCTGTGTCCAAATTTCTCCTCTGTATAAGGACACGGTCATATTGGCTTAGGGACCCACCCTAATGACCTCCTCTTAACTTGATCATCTGTAAAGAACCTATTTCCAAATAAAGTCACATTCGTAGGGATTGGGATTAGGGCTTCAAAGATTTTTCTAGGGGACACAATTCAATCCTTATGGGTTGACCAGAGTGTTAGCGGTGGGCATGTGGGAAAATATCTATTTATTGATGCATATGGAAGAAGGTGACTATTTTAATAACCAGGACATCCTGGCTGAACATGTACTCAGCCAGCCCTGGAACTCTCCCCATCACTTCCCTTTCCCTTCATGTTGCAGCGTCCTCAGCTTAACCATACGTGCCCCTGAGCCCCTGCCCTGGAAGCCCCGGCTGCAGGGGCTTGTAGCCGTGCCATGAGCACCACAGCACCCAGGCCTCCCTGCCGTGACCTGTCTGTTAAGAGGGATTATTTCCCTTCCCTGGGCACCTGGAACCCAGCAGGTGCTCCTGGGTTATTTGCATACATGTCTTTTTTCCCATGGAGTCCTGGGGGCAGTGGCCTCATCTCTTACACATCAGCCTCACCAGTGTGGTGGACACTGGAGAAATGGTGGGTGAATAAACAAATGCTTTCATGAATGGATTTTTAACCCGTCCACCAATATCGGGCTGTATCAACAACCTTGCTTTGTTTTACACTCTGATAGGTGACATGGAACTCACAGGCCAGCAGGTAAGAGACTTAAACAAACATTTGGGGAGGGGAGGTTTGCTGTGTAAGATAAAATCTGACCTCCCGTGCTCCATCGTGAGAAGGAAATATGAGCTGCAGGTGGGGAAGGGCAGATCACAAAGGAAGGTCCCTAGGCAATCAGGGCTCTCTGAGAAAGGGGAGGAACGCTAAATCTATCGGCGTCGTCATTTCATGGTGGAGGTGAGTCAAATCACTATGCTGTAGAGTGAAGTAAGTCAGATAGAGAAAGAGAAATACTGTATGATGTCGCTTATATGCGGAATCTAAAAAGAAATGATACAAATGAACTTATTTACAAAACAGACTCACAGATTTAGAGAATGAACTTACAGTTAAAGGGGAAGGGTGAGGAGAAGGGATAGTCAGGGAGTTTGGGATCGACATGTACACACAGCTATATTTAAGATGGATAACCAACAAGGACCTACTGTATAGCACAGGGAACTCTGCTCAGTGTTATGTGGCAGCCTGGATGGGAGGGGAGTCTGGGGGAGAATGGATACATGTATGTGTAGGGCTGAGTCGCTTTGCTGTGCTCCTGAAACGATCACAGCATTGTTAATCGGCTATACTCCAATATAAAATAAGAAGTTTAAAAAAAATTCAAAAATATGACTATGCTGTACACCTTAAACTTATACAGGGCTGTTTGCCACTTACATCTCAATAAAACTGGAGGGAAAAAAACACATAATGCTGAAGCCCAGCCCCAGAATTTCTAATTTAGTAGGTGCGAGCTGGGGCCTGGGAAGCGGGGCTTCTAACAGATTCTCAGGTAATGCTAATGCTGCTTGGCTTCAACTTGAGGATCACTGATAGAGTCAACAACTTCAAGGTAAAAATGGGAACGCTAAAGCCCAGAAATGTGTCTTGCCCAGCAAAATTGGCTAATGCCCAGGATGGACGTAAAACCAAGTTGTCACCTTCAAGTCAGTATAACCCCTACAGCAGGCTGCCTTTGGGGCACTCCCTCAGGAGAGGATGCCTGCCTGACCTCGCAGTGATTCGAAGAACAATCACGGAAGGAAAGAATTAATACCTTGGTGGTGTTTCACCTGGCTCTTGTTTATATTGTATTTTAATGTCTGATTCCAGAATCAGCCATGTTCTTGACATCTTGCACCACCAAGCATTCTATTTTGTGTGTGGAGATCTGATCTGTTTTTAAAAGCAACATTGCAATCACAGTATCATTTTCAAAAGGCAATTCTAAAACTTACTAATCTTCTCTTCCTAATAATAGAGGGTTCTCAGGACTAAGGTCTGCTATTACAAGATCACTTTTCTCTGTAGTAGCCCCCTGGTAGATAACTGATTGGGGAACTAACAAAAAACCTACCATGATCATTGAGAGTAAGGAATTAAAATAAGTACTGGGAGACAATTAAAAAAAAAAAAAGAAAGGGACTTCCCTGGTGACACAGTGGGTAAGAATCCGCCTGCCAATGCAGGGGACAAGGTTTTGAGCCCTGGTCCGGGAAGATCCCACATGTCGCAGAGCATCTAAACCCGTGCACCGCAACTACTGAGCCTGCGCTCTAGAGCCCACGAGCCACAACTACTGAAGCCTGCACACCTAAAGCCTGTGCTCCGACAAAGAGAAGCCACCACAATGAGAAGCCTGCGCACCACAACAAAGACTAGCCCCCGCTCACCACAACTAGAGAAAGCCCGTGTGCAGCAAGGAAGACCCAACACAGCCTAAAATGAAAAATAAATAAATAAATTTATTTTTAAAAAAAAGAAAGAAAAGAGAGGAAGGCTGGGAGCCATGATGCACTGGCAGGGCCTCCATACGAGGGGGTCCGGAACAATGACGAGCTTGGCAGAAAGGCTCCATGTGGAGCACAGGGTTCCTCTCGGCTCCTTTGGAAGCTCGGCCAGGACTTTTCATTCCGTGGGGCTCAGAGGACTCGGCGGTTCATTCCTCTGTTTGTCCTCTGCCCACCTCTGTCTACACCCCTCATGTGTTTTCACCAGGAGTGACCCCAAGTAACAGGTGGGGTTGATGCTGTCACCACGTGCCAGAGCTGTGGCCTTGGGGCCGGCCCGTTCAAATTGTCCCCTGTTCCGTGGTCAGGTCTTCTGCTCATTCAGGCTCAAGGGTCAACTCTCCAAGAGGCTCGCCGGACTGCACGATCTACAGTAGCCTCCAGGGGGAGGGGCAAGATGGTGTAGGGGATTAAGAGGTATAAACCGCTATGTATAAAACAGATGAGCGATAAGGATATATTGTACCGCACAGGGAATATAGCCAACATGTTATAATAACGCTAAATGGAGTATAACCTTTAAAGACTGTGAATCTATGTTGTACCCCTGAAACTTACATAATATTGTAAATCAACTGTACCTCAAAAAGAGTAGTCTCTAACACGCACGCGTGCGTGAACACCCAAGCCACACAAACCCAAGTACACACACATCCCACCAACACACATACACTGACACCACACACACACACACACACACACACACACACACACACACAAGGTGGTCCATTCTGGCTCAGAAATTAAAATCTTAAATTGCAGCTGGAGGCTCCGCGTGGTTAAGCAACAGCCCCTCAGGTATGTGTGGATTTCTCGACTCCACCCTCAGGCACAGGGGTGCGGAGATCAGATGTCTGTGCTGCAGAGCTTCAGAGACACTGGGCATCCACCCCATCAGCCCAGAGGGTGTGAACCCAGGGTGCGGTTCACCTGACCCCCGGCTCTCTGGCCCGGGGTCTGTCTCAGCAAACCCTTCTGAGCTCCGCGTGCTGGCACCCGGTCCCCTGCAGCGCCACGAAGGCTGGTTGTGGACCCCGAGTGGTGGGCGTGCAGCCTGGGAGAGGGGCTGCCTGCTCCACACTCTGGATCTGCTGTGAATCTCAGCTGAGGCCCTTATCTTGCCCTGGCTGGGCTTCCTCATCTGTCAGATGCAGAAGGAAGACAGCACCGAGCTGACAGGCTTGTGTAAGGACTTAGTGGGCTACGCATCCATGGAGACTGAGACACAGGCTTCTGGGCAGGACGCTGTCTGGGAGGTGACCACGTGGACCAGAGGAGGAGCTGGTGGATGGGATGCTAGGAAGGCGGGCAGGCGATGCAAGGATGCTTTCCTGAATTGGCCACTGCTGCGGGTGCTGGGCCCTGTCACCTCGAGGACCTTCTAAGGTGGGTTGCACTGTGTCTCAGAAATGCCTGCCCTGGGACAAGAGAGAGAGGCATTTCCCCAACTCGGGGAGGGTTTCCCAGTGAAGCACTGGTTCCCCCACGCTCTTTTTTTTTTTTTTTCCATTTTAACATCTTTATTGGAGTATAATTGCTTTACAATGGTATGTTAGTTTCAGCTTCACAACAAAATGAATCAGTTATATATATACATATGTTCCCATATCTCTTCCCGCTTGCGTCTCTCTCCCTCCCACCCTCCCTATCCCACCCCTCTAGGTGGTCACACAGCACCGAGCTGATCTCCCTGTGCTATGCGGCTGCTTCCCACTAGCTATCTACCTTACGTTTGGTAGTGTATATATGTCCATGCCTCTCTCTCGCTTTGTCACAGTTTACCCTTCCCCCTCCCCATAGCCTCAAGTCCATTCTCTAGTAAGTCTGTGTCTTTATTCCTGTTTCACCCCTAGGTTTTTCATGACATTTATTTTTCTTAAATTCCATATATATGTGTTAGCATACGGTATTTGTCTCTCTCTTTCTGACTTACTTCACTCTGTATGACAGACTCTAGGTCTATCCACCTCATTACAAATAGCTCAATTTCGTTTCTTTTTATGGCTGAGGAATATTCCATTGTATATATGTGCCACATCTTCTTTATCCATTCATCCGATGATGGGCACTTAGGTTGTTTCCATCTCTGGGCTATTGTAAATAGAGCTGCAATGAATATTTTGGTACATGACTCTTTTTGAATTATGGTTTCCTCAGGGTATATGCCTAGTAGTGGGATTGCTGGGTCATATGGTAGTTCTATTTGTAGTTTTTTAAGGAACCTCCATACTGTTCTCCACAGTGGCTGTATCAATTTACATTCCCACCAACAGTGTAAGAGGGTTCCCTTTTCTCCACACCCTCTCCAGCATTTATTGTTGCTAGATTTTTTGATGATGGCCATTCTGACTGGTGTGAGGTGATTATCTCATTGTAGTTTTGATTTGCATTTCTCTAATGATTAATGAAGTTGAGCATTCTTTCATGTGTTTGTTGGCAATCTGTATATCTTCTTTGGAGAAATGTCTATTTAGGTCTTCTGCCCATTTTTGGATTGGGTTGTTTGTTTTTTTGTTATTAAGCTGCATGAGCTGCTTATAAATTTTGGAGATTAATCCTTTGTCAGTTGCTTCATTTGCAAATATTTTCTCCCATTCCAAGGGCTCTCTTTTGGTCTTCTTTATGGTTTCCTTTGCTGCGCAAAAGCTTTTAAGTTTCATTAGGTCCCATTTGTTTATTTTTGTTTTTATTTCCATTTCTCTAGGAGGTGGGTCAAAAAGGACCTTGCTGTGATTTATATCATAGAGTGTTGTGCCTATGTTTTCCTCTAAGAGTTTGATAGTTTCTGGCCTTACATTTAGGTCTTTAATCCATTTTGAGCTTATTTTTGTGTATGGTGTTAGGGAGTGATCTAATCTCATACTTTTACATGTAGCTGTCTAGCTCTCCCAGCACCACTTATTGAAGAGGCTGTCCTTTCTCCACTGTACATTCCTGCCTCCTTTATCAAAGATAAGGTGACCATATGTGCATGGGTTTATCTCTGGGCTTTCTATCCTGTTCCATTGATCTATATTTCTGTTTCTGTGCCAGTACCATACTGTCTTGATTACTGTAGCTTTGTAGTATAGTCTGAAGTCAGGAAGTCTGATTTCTCCAGCTCCGTTTTTTGTTCTCAAGATTGCTTTGGCTATTCGGGGTCTTTTGTGTTTCCATACAAATTGTGAAATTTTTTGTTCCAGTTCTGTGAAAAATGCCAGTGGTAGTTTGATAGGGATTGCATTGAATCTGTAGATTGCTTTGGGTAGTAGAGTCATTTTCACAATGTTGAATCTTCTAATCCAAGAACATGGTATATCTCTCCATCTATTTGTATCATCTTTAATTACTTTCATCAGTGTCTTATAATTTTCTGCATACAGGTCTTTTGTCTCCTTAGGTAGGTTTATTCCTAGATATTTCATTCTTTTTGTTGCAATGGTAAATGGGAGTGTTTTCTTGATTTCACTTTCAGATTTTTCATCATTAGTGTATAGGAATGCCAGAGATTTCTGTGCATTAATTTTGTATCCTGCTACTTTACCAAATTCATTGATTAGCTCTAGTAGTTTTCTGGTAGCATCTTTAGGATTCTCTATGTATATATAGTATCATGTCAGCTGCAAAGAGTGACAGCTTTACTTCTTCTTTTCCGATTTGGTTTCCTTTTATATCCTTTACTTCTCTGATTGCTGTGGCTAAAAATTCCAAAACTATGTTGAATAAGAGTGGTGAGAGTGGGTAACCTTGTCTTCTTCCTGATCTTAGTGGAAAAGCTTTCAGTTTTTCACCATTGAGGACGATGTTGGCTGTGGGTTTGTCATATATGGCCTTTATTATGTTGAAGAAAGTTCCCTCTATGCCTACTTTCTGCAGGGTTTTTATCATAAATGGGTGTTGAATTTTGTCAAAAGCTTTCTCTGCATCTATTGAAATGATCATATGGTTTTTCTCCTTCAATTTGTCAATATGGTGTATCACGTTGATTGATTTGCGTATATTGAAGAATCCTTGCATTCCTGGAATAAACCCCACTTGATCATGGTGTATGATCCGTTTAATGTGCTGTTGGATTCTGTTTGCTAGTATTTTGTTGAGGATTTTTGCATCTATGTTCATCAGTGATATTGGCCTGTAGGTTTCTTTCTTTGTGACAGCCTTGTCTGGTTTTGGTATCAGGGTGATGGTGGCCTCGTAGAATGAGTTTGGGAGTGTTCCTCCCTCTGCTATATTTTGGAAGAGTTTGAGAAGGATAGGTGATAGCTCTTCTCTAAATGTTTGATAGAATTTGCCTGTGAAGCCATCTGGTCCTGGGCTTTTGCTTGTTGGAAGATTTTTAATCACAGTTTCAATTTCAGTGCTTGTGATTGGTCTGTTCATATTTTCTATTTCTTCCTGATTCAGTCTTGGCAGGTTGTGCATTTCTAAGAATTTCTCCATTTCTTCCAGGTTGTCCATTTTATTGGCATAGAGTTGCTTGTAGTAATCTTGCATGATCTTTTGTATTTCTGCAGTGTCAGTTCTTACTTCTCCTTTTTCATTTCTAATTCTATTGATTTGAGTCTTCTCCCTTTTTTTCTTGATGAGTCTGGCTAATGGTTTATCAATTTTATTTATCCTTTCAAAGAACCAGCTTTTAGTTTTATTGATCTTTGCTATCGTTTCCTTCATTTCTTTTCCATTTATTTCTGATCTGATTTTTATGATTTCTTTCCTTCTGCTAACTTTGGGGTTTTTTTGTTCTTCTTTCTCTAATTGCTTTAGGTGCAAGGTTAGGTTGTTTATTCGAGATGTTTCCTGTTTCTTAAGGTAGGATTGTATTGCTATAAACTTCCCTCTTAGAACTGCTTTTGCTGCATCCCATAGATTTTGAGTCGTCGTGTCTCCATTGTCATTTGTTTCTAGGTATTTTTTGATTTCCTCTTTGATTTCTTCAGTGATCACTTCGTTATTAAGTAGTGTATTGTTTAGCCTCCATGTGTTTGTATTTTTTACAGATCTTTTCCTGTAATTGATATCTAGTCTCATAGCGTTGTGGTCGGAAAAGATACTTGATACAATTTCAATTTTCTTAAATTTACCAAGGCTTGATTTGTGACCCAAGCTATGATCTATCCTGGAGAATGTTCCATGAGCACTTTAGAAAAATGTGTATTCTGTTGTTTTTGGATGGTGTGTCCTATAAATATCAATTAAGTCCATCTTGTTTAATGTATCATTTAAAGCTTGTGTTTCCTTATTTATTTTCATTTTGGATGATCTGTCCATTGGTGAAAGTGGGGTGTTAAAGTCCCCTACTATGAATGTGTTACTGTCGATTTCCCCTTTTATGGCTGTTAGTATTTGCCTTATGTATTGAGGTGCTCCTATGTTGGGTGCATAAGTATTTACAATTGTTATATCTTCTTCTTGGATCGATCCCTTGATCATTACGTAGTGTCCTTCTTTGTCTCTTCTAATAGTCTTTATTTTAAAGTCTATTTTGTCTGATATGAGAATTGCTACTCCAGCTTTCTTTTGGTTTCCATTTGCATGGAATATCTTTTTCCATCCCCTTATTTTCAGTCTGTATGTGTCTCTAGGTCTGAAGTGGGTCTCTTGTAGAAAGCAAATATATGCGTTTTGTTTTTGTATCCATTCAGCCAATCTGTGTCTTTTGGTGGGAGCATTTAGTCCATTAACATTTAAGGTAATTATCGATATGTGTGTTCCCATTCCCATTTTCTTAATTGTTTTGGGTTCGTTATTGTAGGTCTTTTCCTTCTTTTGTGTTTCTTTCCTAGAGAAGTTCCTTTAGCAGTTGTTGTAAAGCTGGTTTGGTGGTGCTGAACTCTCTCAGTTTTTGCTTGTCTGTAAAGGTTTTAATTTCTCCATCAAATCTGAATGAGATCCTTGCTGGGTAGAGTAATCTTGGTTGCAGGTTTTTCTCCTTCAACACTTTAAATATGTCCTGCCACTCCCTTCTGGCTTGCAGAGTTTCTGCTGAAAGATCAGCTGTTAACCTTATGGGGATTCCCTTGAGTGTTATTTGTTGTTTTTCCCTTGCTGCTTTTAATATGCTTTCTTTGTATTTAATTTTTGACAGTTTGATTAATATGTGTCTTGGCGTATTTCTCCTTGGATTTATCCTGTATGGGACTCTCTGTGCTTCATGGACTTGATTAACTATTTCCTTTCCCATATTAGGGAAGTTTTCAACTATAATCTCTTCAAATATTTTCTCAGTCCCTTTCTTTTTCTCTTCTTCTTCTGGAACCCCTATAATTCGAATGTTGGTGCATTTAATGTTGTCCCAGAGGTCTCTGAGACTGTCCTCAGTTCTTTTCATTCTTTTTTCTTTATTTTGCTCTGCATTAGTTATTTCCACTATTTTATCTTCCAGGTCACTTATCCATTCTTCTGCCTCAGTTATTCTGCTATTGATCCCATCTAGAGTATTTTTCATTTCATTTATTGTGTTGTTCATCATTGCTTGTTTCATCTTTAGTTCTTCTAGGTCTTTGTTAACTGTTTCTTGCATTTTGTCTATTCTATTTCCAAGATTTTGGATCATCTTTACTATCATTATTCTGAATTCTTTTTCAGGTAGACTGCCTATTTCCTCTTCATTTGTTAGGTCTGGTGGGTTTTTATCTTGCTCCTTCATCTGCTGTGTGTTTTTCTGTCTTTTCATTTTGCTTATCTTACTGTGTTTGGGGTCTCCTTTTTGCAGGCTGAAAGTTCATAGTTCCTGTTGTTTTTTGTGTCTGTCCACAGTGGCTAAGTTTGGTTCAGTGGGTTGTGTAGGCTTCCTGGTGGTGGGTACTAGTGCCTGTGTTCTGGTGGATGAGGCTGGATCTTGTCTTTCTGGTGGGCAGGTCCACGTCTGGTGGTGTGTTTTGGGGTGTCTGTAGACTTATGATTTTGGGCAGCCTCCCTGCTAATGGGTGGGGTTGTGTTCCTGTCTTGCTAGTTGTTTGGCATAGGGTGTCCAGCACTGTAGCTTGCTGGTCGTTGAGTGTAGCTGGGTGCTGGTGTTGAGATGGAGCTCTCTGGGAGATTTTCGCCGTTTGATATTATGTGGAGCTGGGAGGCATCTTGTGGACCAGTGTCCTGAAGTTGGCTCTCCCACCTCAGAGGCACAGCACTAACTCCTGGCTGCAGCACCAAGAGCCTTTCATCCACACAGCTCCTTAATTTGGGATGATTCGTTGTCTATTCATGTATTCCACAGATGCAGGTACATCAAGTTGATTGTGGAACTTTAATTCGCTGCTTCTGAGGCTGCTGGGAGAGATTTCCCTTTCTCTTCTTTGTTCTCACAGCTCCCAGGGGCTCAGCTTTGGATTTGGCCTCGCCTGTGCGTGTAGGTCGCCGGAGGGCGTCTGTTCTTTGCTCAGACAGGACGGGGTTAAAGGAGCCACTGATTCGGAGGCTCTGGCTCACTCAGGCCGGGGGTAGGGAGGGTCACGGAGTGCGGGGCGGGCCTGCGGCACCAGAGGCCAGCGTGACGTTGCCAGCCTGAGGCGCGCCGTGCGTTCTCCCGGGGGAGTTGTCCCTGGATCCCGGGACCCTGGCAGTGGCGGGCTGCACAGGGTCCCCGGAAGGGTGTGTGGATAGTGACCTGTGTTCGCACACAGGCTTCTTGGTGGCGGCAGCAGCGGCCTTAGCGTCTCATGTCTGTCTCTGGGGTCCACACTTTTAGCCGCGTCTCGCGCCCGTCTCTGGAGCTCCCTTAAGCAGCGTTCTTAATCCCCTCTCCTCGCGCACCAGGAAATAAAGAGGGAAGAAAAAGTCTCTTGCCTCTTTGGCAGGTCCAGACTTTTCCCCGGACTCCCTCCCGGCTAGCCGCGGTGCACTAACGCTCTGCAGGCTGTGTTCACGCCGCCAACCCAAGTCCTCCCCGGGTGCTCCGACCAAAGCCCGAGCCTCAGCTCGCAGCCCTGCCCGCCCCGGCAGGTGAGCAGACAAGCCTCTCGGGCTGGTGAGTGCCGGTCGGCCCCGATCCTCTGCGCTGGAATCTCTCCGCTTTGCCCTCCGCACCCCTTTTGCTGTGCTTTCCTCTGCGGCTTCGAAGCTCTCCCTTCCGCCACCCGCAGTCTCCGCCCGCGAAGGGGCTTCCTAGTGTGTGGAAACCTTTCCTCCTTCACAGCTCCCTCCCGCTGGTGCAGGACCCGTCCCTATCCTTTTGTCTCTGTTTATTTTTTTCTTTTGCCCTACCCAGGTACGTGGGGGGTTTCTTGCCTTTTGGGAGGTCTGAGGTCTTCTGCCAGCTTTCAGTAGGTGTCCTGTAGGAGTTGTTCCACGCGTAGATGTATTTCTGGTGTATCTGTGGTGAGGAAGGTGATCTCCGCGGCTTACTCTTTCGCCATCTTCCCGGAAGTCTATCCCCCCACGCTCTTGCATGGTGCTTCCGGGAGTGTGGAGTGGGGTCGCCCAGGCAGCCCATCCTATAGATCCGAGAAGCCCTAGGGCAGGAAGAGAGGGTCAAGGGTGGATCCAGAGGCTGGAGGTGGTCAGCCTAGAAGGGCCGGTTAGCGGAGCCACAGCTGGCGCAGGGCTGAGGCTGTGAGGGCGCCCAGGACACAAGCCCCACCCTCCCCATCACCGTGCCATCACCGTGGCTCCGCCGCTCTCTGTGCGAGAGAAGCAGAGCCTCCTGCTCCCAGCGCCTGTCTCACGGCTCTTGGTGCCTTGCGGCATCTGTGTGTCCCTTCTCTCTGTAGGTCTGCCAATAGCCAATAGCTGGTTTTTCGGAAACTCAAGTCCAAATTCTCAAGCCTGCATGCAATGGGTACAAGTGGTCCCAACCCTTCGCAGGTGCCCTACAAGCCTGGGGCCAATCTGTCCATGAACCTCTGGGTCAGATGCCCTCCTCAGGCTCATGAAACCCATTTTGCCTCCCAACGGATCTGATGTTAGGAAGCCATCCGTTCAGCCCTCTCACCTCCCCTTTCCTGATCCTAGGAGAGAAAGAGAGAAGGCCCTCGCTTGACTGTTGTGGAACTTGAGGCGTGCCAAACCTACGGGTGCTCCGACAACTGGGCCCATATCCCCAAAGGGTGATGTGGTAGACAGAATAATGGCTCCCTCAAAGATGTCCACGTCCTATGTTATGTCATGTGGCAAGGGGGAATTAACTTGTAGATGGAATTAAGGTTGCCGGTCAACTGACCTTAAAATAAAGAGATTATCCTGGATTACCCGGCCCCAATGTAATCCTATGGGTCCTTAGATGTGGAAGGAGAGGGCAGAAGAGTCCATGGCAGAAGGATGTAAAGTGAGAAAAACTCTACCACCATTGCTGGTTTTGAAGACGGAAGGGGCCACCAGCCAAGGGATGCAGGAAAATTCAAGGGAGTTAATATGGTGATCCAGGGAGATGGAGGGTAATGGGGCACACTTCTGCTTTCTTCTTTCATGGGGCTAAAGTGAGCCAGACTTCTCCAGCAAGGTTGGCTGCTGGGTGGTCCCAGTAGGTCAGGCGTTGAAGCCACCAGAGCAGCTTGCCCACCTGGCTCCTCCTACCCTGCCCATTAAGCTGGACAAACACAGATCCCTCGGCCCACAGGTTGGCAGCAGGAAGAGGGGCTGGCTGTTGGTGACGAGGTCTGAGGCCTCCACCATCTCCACAGCTGGGTGAGAGGGATGGCACGGTGGGGCTGGCATCTTGCTGGTGGCCGGGCCCTGGGCGGGGCTGGAGGAGCTTAGGCACATGCCATCCCTGCTCTGAGCCGTTTTCCCATCTCACCCAGGCTGTATCACCGGGCTGTGAAGATTGAATACACTGTGCTGTGGAAGCATTTTGTTGAGTTTGAATGCCCCGCAGGTGGCAAGGGCTCCCCACCGGGCCACAGTCTCTGAGCCCAGCTTCCCATCTGAAGGAGAGACCTGCAGGAGAGATGATTGAGGCCCCGCTGATGTCTCGCCTCTGACTCACGCACGCATGAAACCCCCCAAGTGGCAGGGCAGCTGGAAAAACACTGAGTTGGAGGGTAGCGTGCGGACGGCCAGATGGTTTTCATCTGAGTGATGATGAAACTTGAGATACCAGGATGCAGATGGGGACCCGAGGCTCTGATGTGGTGAAACGTGATCCCTCACGCCAGCTTCTCCATGCTTATCCTCCTGTGCTCTCTCTTTCTCTGTCTTTGAATCTGAGATGTTCCTTTCAAGTTGATTTCACATTTGTTTTCTGTCTGTGCTTGTCACTCTCTCCTTCTGTGTCCTTTTCTTTTGCTTCTCATTTTCCTCTCACTGTTCTTACAGGTTACCTTTTTGTATCCCCTGCAGCAGCATCAAGGCTCACCCTTCTTTTTTTTTTTTTTTTAATTTTTATTGGAGTATAGTTGATTTACAATGTTGTGTTAGTTTCAGGTGTACAGCAAAGTGAATCAGTTATACATATACCTATACCCACTCTTTTTAAGATTCTTTTCCCATATAGGTCATTACAGAGTATTGAGTAGAGTTCCCTGTGCTATACAGTAGGTTCTTATTAGTTATCTATTTTATATATAGTAGTGTGTATAAGTCAATCCCAATCTCCCAATTTATCCTTCCCCCCGCTTACCCCCTGGTAACCATAAGTTTGTTTTCTACATCTGTGAGTCTATTTCTCTTTTGTAAATAAGTTCATTTGTACCCTTTTTTAAGATTCCACATATAAGTGATATCATATGATATTTGTCCTTCTCTGTCTGACTTACTTCACTCAGTATGACAATCTCTAGGTCCATCCATGTTGCTGCAAACGACATTATTTTGCTCTTTTTTATGGCTGAGTAATATTCCATTGTATATATGTACCACATCTTCTTTATCCATTCCTAAGGCTCACACTTCTCAACCTTCATCATGCTGTAAAGCAGTCTTGGGGATCTGCCCTTACCCTCCTGCCCCCCAGATCTCGTCAGTCCTGTGTATCACTCCCTCAGATCCCCTAATCCTGGCTGGGAAGTAATAGACAAATGTGTTAGTCCATTTACGATTCATGCGCACTTTATAGGAGTGTCTCCTGGGGTGACGTTGTTTTTACCTAAAGCCCGAGCTTCTGTAGCACGTGGCAAGTGACTTGGGCTGAGACCTGTTGATGAAGAAGCTTTTCCTGGTTCCACACCACACTCACCAGGGATTTTCTCTTCTGGATCCTGAGATAAATGTCCTTTTGGATTGGTGGGAGTATTAGTGGAATGAGTACAGAGCTGTCGCAGCAAAGAGCCCCTCATCTCCCAAGAGTGGCTACAGGCATAGACATCTATGTCTTGCGCTCACATAACAGTTCTGAAGTGAGCTATCCGGGGAGGCTGTACTCCATGGGGTCATTCAGGGACCCAGGTTCCTACCATTTCTTACTCCATTATTCCCTAGCTCATAAGTCAATTGCATGGTTGGAGCTGGGTCACTGCCAGGTCTGGGTTCCCTCTTACAGGAAAGGAAATAGAATGTGGTAGAAGCACTCCCTGTGGCTTAAATTCTAGACCTCCAAATAGCATATATCACGCCCATGACAGCCTGGGGAATACAGCCTAACCAGGCAGCTTGTGTCCAGCTATACACGTTCATTACTAAGAAATAAGGGGAATAGGTCCGGGTGGACAGCTAGCCATCTCCGTCACATGGGATAACAGAAGAAGCTATTGCTCTGATTCTGTCCCCATCTCTGCCCTCTTTATTGAGATGGGGAGCTCAGGATTCCAGCTGTAGGCTAGTCCCATAAGTGGCCTCTTTGTATGAAGGACTCAGGAGATTCTTGGGAAAATACTCATTCCAAGGGAAAAATCTGTTCTTGCTGGGTTCAAGGCAGAAACGACCAAGATAGAGAGAGAAGCGCTTCTGAGCACAGCCTGCTGTCACTCAGATACCTTTCTGGATCAACCCTGTGGACACATGCCTAAATCAGAGAGGAGGTGCAAGGAAGGTGAGTCAAAGCCAAAAGAAACCTCCTCAAACACAGGAGAAGGAGGCAACCTGTGGGGCAAACCCTCCCAGGGACAGCCTGGCTTTGCCTGCCCACCAGGCCCACGTCTTCTGAAAACAGCCCCTTCACTCATAGGTCCCCTTGGTCCCCACTGCATCAGTTTCATGGAGACTTTAAATCAAGTGGTGGGTGTGTGTTGGGCCGATCAGAGGCTCTTGTCCAGTAACTTGACCTCTGAGGGGATGGATGTGAGGCTGGACCAGGGTCAGGGCTCTGTGGCCCAAAAGGGCACATGGGGACTTCTAGCCTGTTGGTGACGTTCTGTTCCTTAACCTGGTGGTGGGTACATGGGAGGCCAGTTTATTACTATGTCCTTGTTCTTTTTTTTTTTTTAATTTAAGTATAGTTGATTTACAATGTTGTATTAGTTTCAGGTGTACTGCAAAGTGATTCATATATATATATTCTTTTTCAGATTTTTTTGCCGTTATAGGCTATTACAAGATTTTTTTTTTATTGGAGTATAATTGCTTTACCATGTTGTGTTAGTTTCTGCCACATGGCCAAGTGAATCAACCACATGTATACACACATCCCCTCTCTCTTGGACCTCCCTCCCCACCGTATCCCACCCAAGTGGGCCATCCCAGAGCACCGAGCTGAGTTGCCTGTGCTATACAGCAGGTTCCCACTAGCTATCTATTTTACACATGGTAGTGTATTTCTGTCAAACTTAATCTCCCAGTTCATCCCACCCTCCCCTTCCCCACTCTGTGCCCACATGTCCGTTCTCTACGTCTGCCTTTCTATTCCTGCCCTGCAGCTAGGTTCACCTGTACCATTTTTCTAGATTCCACATATATGCGTTAATATACGATATTTGTTTTTTTCTTTCTGACTTACTTCAATCTGTATGACAGACACTAGGTCCATCCACATCTCTACAAAGGACCCAGTTTCATTCCTTTTTATGGCTGATTAATATTCCATTGTATATATGTACCACATCTTCATTATCCATTCATCTTTCGATGAACATTTAGGTGGCTTCCATGTCCTGGCTATTGTAAATAGAGCTGCAGTGAACGTTGGGGTGCATGCGTCTTTTTGAATTATGGTTTTCTCAGGGTATATGCCCAGTAGTGGGATTGCTGGGTCATATGGTAGTTCTATTTGTAGTTTTTTAAGGAGCCTCCTTACTGTTCTCCACAGTGGCTGTATCAATTTACTTTCCCACCAGCAGTACAGGAGGGTTCCCTTTTCTCCACACCCTCTCCAGCATTTATAGTTTCTAGATTTTCTGATGACGCCCCTTCTGACTGGTGTGAGGTGAAACCTCATTGTCATCTTGATTTGCATTTCTCTAATGATTAGTGATGTTGAGCATCTTTCCTGTGCCTCTTGGCCACTTGTATGTCTTCTTTGCTGAAATGTCTTCCGTCCATTTTTTGATTGGGTTGTTTGTTTTTTTGATACTGAGCTTCATGAATTGTTTGTATATTTTGGAGATTAATCCTTTGTGTGTTGCTTCATTTGCAAATATTTTCTCCCATTCTGTGGGTTTTCTTTTCATCTTGTTAATGGTTTCCTTTACTGTGCAAAAGTTTTTAAGTTTAATTGGGTCCCATTCGCTTATTTTTGTTTTTATCTTCATTACTCTAGGAGGTGGGTCAAAAAAGATCTTGCTGTGATTTATGTTAAAGGGTGTTTTTCCTATGTCTTCCTCTAAGAGTTTTATAGTGTCTGGTCTTATATTTAGGTCTTTAATCCATTTTGAGTTTATTTTTGTGTGTGGTGTTAGGTAGCACTCTTATTTCATTCTTTTACATGTGGTTGTCCAGTTTTCCCAGCACCATTTATTGAAAAGACCATCTTGTCTCCATTGTACATTCTTGCCTCCTTTGTCATAGATTAGGTGACCATAGGGTTTATCTCTGGGCTTTCTATCCTGTACCATTGACCTATATTTCTGTTTTTGTGCCAGTATCATCCTGTCTTGATTACTGTAGTTTTGTAGTACAAGATATTGAGTATAGGTCCCTGTGGTATACAGTAGGTTCTTGTTGTTTATCTATATATAGTAATGGGTATCTGTTAATCCCAAATTCCTAATTTATCCCTCCCACCCATTACTATATTCTTGACTCCATACTGATATATTATGAACGTAGTTTTTCCCCAGTTTTATTGAGGAATAATTGACTTACATGACCGTATAATTTTAAGGCATAGAGCCTGCTGGTTTGATTTACATGTATTGTGAATGAACATAATCTTTTATATGTAGGCTATAATTCAGTAACAAAAATAAGGAAGTGGTGGTGGGTTGATCTGTCCTGCTTGCAGAACTCGGAAGAAACCCCGTGCCAGTTCCTGGTCCTGGATGTTTCTCCGTGTCCTTCTCAAGACCTGGCTGTCCAACTTCTGTGATGCTGGGAGATTTTTCCCATTTCTCTGCCTCCCCCTCGTCATCCTCCCTGTCTCCTCCCTACATGTACCAGAACTGGTTTCTGCTGCTAATAACTGAAAACCCTTCCTGAAATAAAGGAAACATGATATGAGTGTGTACGAGTATGTGTGAGCGTGTGTGAGTATGTGTGTGTGAGTGTGTAAGACCCACTGAGGAGAGCTGACTCAGCTTCTGCAATGACAGGTATTGGACAGAAGAAGGAGGTGCTGTTTTCTGTTTGTGGTCCCGATTTTACCTCGTGGCTGGAATGGTTGGTGTAGCACTACCTGTGGCCTAAGGGTTATTGGAGTGGAAAGTGAGGGGCAGATTTTGCTCCCAGGCACAGGAAATCTTGGCAGCAAGAAACAGCAGTCGGGCCGAGATGCAAAAGAAAATCGACGACCGTGGGGTACACAGAGTCAGGGCTGAGGGGCCTCCACGGTTCTCTGATTCAGCTTCTCATTTTGCAGAGGAGGGACCTGGCCAGAGAGCTTCAATAACTTGCCCTGGCTTACACAGAGGATCTTGAATCTGAATTTGCCATGAGGCTGTCCCACTAGAAAGAAAAGAGTGAAGCTGAGATAGGATTGCTCAGCTGGATGACATGGGTGGGAAGGGAAAGCAGGGAGAGGCTGGGGCAGAGAGAATCAGCTGTACGAGTGAAAGGTATCTTCACTTGTTGCCGCATGCTTTAATTAATCAGTGTATGATCACAGATGGGGCAATAATGGAGACATTTTTGAGTGTGCTTTTGTCACCCAGGCAAACAATATGTGACCAGGGATGAGAAAGCATGATTATTTTTCTAGCCAACCAGAAATACAATCTGGATTATAATAGATATTCATATATTCAGCCTTTGATTTCTTATTTATTTATTTTTAAATATTTATTTATTTGTTTGTTTGCACCGGGTCTTAGTTGCGGCAGGCGGGCTCTTTAGTTATGGCATGTGAACTTTTAGTTGCGGCATGCATGTGGGATCTAGTTTCCTGACCAGGGATCGAACCCAGGCCCCCTGCATTGAGAGCATGGATTCTTAACCACTGTGCCACCAGGGAAGTCCCTATTCAGCCTTTTAAATTGTATGTCAATCTCTGATGTGCCCAGTCACTGGCATTGGGGACGCTGTGAGAGCAAAGCAGGCTCTGACGTTTCCTTGCTGGTGGACCTAGACTTTCGGGGAAGACATATTAAATACGTGATTTCACAAATGATTGATTAGCCATTTCGGTGCCACTTGACAGGGAATTGCTCCCGTGGAAGCGGCACTTAAGCTCCTGCCAGAAGAAGGAAGGTTAGCTGGGAAGCCGGGCGGGATAGGTTTCCCAGGTGGTGGGAGCAACATGTGCAAAGGCCCTGGGGCTTGGAGAGTGTGGCTTGTTGGTAGAGCTGAAGAAGGCACTTTGTGAGGAACTGAGAGAAGACGAGCTTGGCCAGAGCTTGGTGAGTGTGGCAGGGGCCGTGAGAGAGCTGAGTCTGGGGGTAGAAAAATGGAGAGGGGGAGAAAGACCTCGAAAGCCATGGAAAGGAGTTTGGACTTCGTCCTGGGGTCAAGGGAAGCCACTCGGGGGTTCAGCGTGTATGAGAGTGTGTGTGTGTGTGTGTGTGTGTGTGTGTGTGTGTGTGTGTTACGGTTTGTTTGATGCCGAAAGCTCAGCCAGCCTCTGGGCCCCGGTGCCGAATGGAATCTTGGAGACAGAGTTTTGGGTGAAGTAGAAAAGAATAGCTTTCTTGCTTTGCCAGGCAAAGGTGGGCACAGCAGGCTCGTGTCCCGACCCGGGAGGAATTGGTGAGGAGTTTTATAGCAACAGTTCAAGGGTGGGGTTGCTGAGCAGATTAGGGTGTGTGCAGGGCCTGCGCTCCTTTAATCTCATCTCAGGTGGTCTCCTAATCTTGATGAGTGTCTTTGGTCCCTTTAATCTGGTCTCAGGTGGCTTCCTGGCTGCTCCTCCCTGGTCTCTGCATCCCCTCCCTTCCCCCAGTAGCAGCTGTTTGAATTTGCCCTTTGGAACTCAGGAGAGGCCATGGAAGCTGGAGTCTGTTCCCTACAAACAAGAAATGGGGGACAGGAAGGCTTCCTTGCCCAGAAGCCCCAGAGGGTCCTGCCCGGTTTCAGGTTCTCCAGAGAAATGGAAACAATGGGCTGCATATACACAGAGAAAAAGATTTATTTTAAGGAATTGATTCATGTGATTACAGAGGCCGGCAAGTCCAAAATCAACAGGGTAGGCCAGCAGGTTGGAGATCCAGGACAGGGCTGTAGGTGTTGGATCGCCAGCCTCCATAATTGGGTAAGCCAATTCCTTAAAATAGATCTCTCTCTCTATATATATATTCTATTGGTTTTGCTTCTCTGGAGAACCCTGACTAATCCAGATTTCTCCTCTTCCCCTCGGGACTGTCTCCTCCTCTTCTAAGGTCACTCGTGATGGCAGAGATGCCTACAGCTCCCAGCCCCCCCACCGTACCCCTCACACCGTTTTATCCCTAAGGTCCTGGGAGGTAGGCTCCAGGGAGACCAGGATCAAACTGTGGGCAGCAAAGTGATCATGAGCACCAACTGTCGGGTCTGAACCCGAGTTCTGGACCTCCTGGGGGCACATTGCTAAACTGCTGGTGCCTCAGTTTCCTCTTCTGTAGGGAAGGGCTGATTCTGTTAGTATCTGTCTCATGGGTGGGGTGGAGGGTGGAATGGGTCTGCTCTGTTTTACTGAGGGAAATCTGGAAGTCAGACGAGTGAGGACATTGCATGGTTTCTCTGCATGTTAGTGAAGCCTTCCTAACCCCCAGGGCCTCGGTTTGCTCATCTGCCAGGTGGGTAGGACCAGGCCAGCTCGCCCTGCACTGTTTGTTTTCCTGAGTGAAGGCAGAGACAGCTGGCTCTCCCTGGAGAAAATGCTGGGAGGACGGTCTCCCTGGGTCCTGGCAGAGCTGAGGAAGTTTTGGCTGTAAATAATCTCAAGGGGCCATTCTGGGCTTTTCTGCTGCAATCTCCAACCTCCCACAGATTGCCAAGAGGCTCTTTCCAGCAAAATGGAAAAATACTCCCGACTTCTTACAGACCCATGTGCCAAACCCAGCAGGTGCCAGCAGCTGTGGGGCCTTCAGAGCCAAGGGCTTTAAACCTCTCTGCTCAGGGGAGGCTACCGAGATATCTGGGCCCTTCTTTAACTGGCTAAATAGACAAACCGACCTTGAACCTCAGACCAGGCCCACCGTTCTCGGGTCAATTGATGGGAAAAGCCCTCTGCTCTGAAACGTTTGGCAACGGAGTGAATCATGGGGTGTGACCGAATGGGTTTATCCTGGATGTCAGGGGACTAATGTTTGTGCACACATCCATTCACTACTCATTCATTTACAAATATTTTTTGAGCACTTAGTATGCTCTAAGTGCTGGGGATATTGCAGTGAAACAAACAGGCCAAGTCCCTGACCTCATGAAATTTATATTCTAGAGGGAGGAGATTAAAACGAAATAAGCAAACAGATGGATAGACAAGATAATTCTAGATAGTAACTGATCATAAGAGTGTAATGGAAGAGTGAGAAATATGGTGTGACTACAGGGAACTAGTAGTGATCAGGAAAGATCTCTCCAAGAAGATGACATTGAAGCGGAGCATTGGATGGTGAGAAGGGAGCAAAGATGAGGTCAGGGAGGGGAGCTTTGCAGGCAAGGGGGAGAGCAAGTGAACAGACCAGAGACAGGAGAAAACCTGGCTCACAACGAAAACCATACAGAAGGTCAGCACAGTGAGAGTACAGTGTACGAGGGTGGGTGCCACAGGAGGTGATGCGTAGCCAGCAGAATGTGAAGGAAGAGGAGGCTTGCGTTAGCCAGGGTAGGTTAACACTAGCTGCAATAACAAATGACTCCCAGAGCTCAGAGGCTTGGCGATGCAATGAAGGGCTGATTCTAGCTCACTTCTTAGCTCTATGTGGGTGTAGGGGATTCTCTCTCCTTCAGTCTTTGAGGAACCCAAGCTCCTGATGTCACGTGACTCTGTCTTCCCCCAGTGCCTAGTGCCTGGGAGCCTTCCATGGGATACATGCATGCATCCAGCCAGTACCCAAGGGAAGAGAGAGGTGATGGGGACCTGTGTGGTGGTTTTCAGGAAGAGGCTCGGAAGGGGCATCGTTGCCTCCTGCTCGCATTTCATTGGTCAGAACTCAGATCCCTGATCTCTCCCAGACGCGAGGAAGTGGGGCTGGGAAATGTCCAGCCGTGCACCAGATGTATTGATGAAAACCAGCCACGTTTTTCCTCAATACCAGAAAGGGTGGTGGGAGGGACTGGATCTTATAGGGCTTTGTAGATCACAGTCAGGAGTTGGTTTTATTCCAGGTGGGCTGGGAGGCTGGTGGAAGCTTATAAAGGAAAATGCATCACCTGGTTTACATTTGTGTTTTGCCTCGGACACTAAGCTACTGTGTCATGTGCGCAAACCTGAGCTATGGATCCTCCTGGACCTTCAGTTTTATCGTCTATAACATGGGGGAATTGGAATTCAGATTATTTTTAATACCCTTCTCCTCCACATCTCTTGTGGCATACATCAGTCCTCCCACGTACCTACTCTATGGATTTTTGGGGACTTCAGGAAACTAAGACCATGTCTACCAATACTGAGGGGTGGAGCTCCTTCCAGGACAGTCCTGGGGTCCGGAATAGAAAGTGAACAGGATGGAAAGGCCACAGAAAACCTTTCCAGTCCTCTGGTGGCCAGCCCTGGTAGCTGAGCATGGCCCAATTCCTGGTCCTTCCCATCTTCCAAGTACTATACTGATACAGAATGTCCCTCATTGCGTTTCCTACCTCCTGGGTTATTGACATACACACACAAGTTGAATGAATTGTCTTCTTCCCAGAAGCCCCTTCCAATTCCTCTCCTGGACCCAATTCCTACACATCTTACCAGATTCCACTCAACGCCTCCTTCTACTGCTTACTCCTGTCCACCGTCATTTCTCACTTCTCTGAAATCCAACACACTTAAGGTGTATATTATCCAATCACTGGATATTATTTAATCAGTGGCCTGTTCATTTATTTATTATTCTTTCATTTTTAAAGGTTCATGTCTGTGGAGTGCTTTTTATGAGCTGTTGATTTCAATTTTTTTTAGAATTTTTTTTTCTAAATTCATTCATTTGGTTTTTCTTTTCTTCTTTTGGCTGAGTTGGGTCTTCGTTGCTGCGCATGGGCTTTCTCTGGTTGCGGTGAGTGGAGGCTACTCTTCGTTGTGGTGCGCGGGCTGCTCATTGTCATGACTTCTCTTGTTGTGGAGCACGAGCTCTAGGCACACGGGCTCAGTAGTTGTGGCATGAGGGCTCAGTAGTTGTGGTGCGCAGGCTCAGTAGTTGTGGCGCATGGACTTAGTTGCTCTGCAACATGTGGGATCTTCCCAGACCAGGGCTCCAACACATGTCCCCTGCATTGGCAGGTGGATTCTTAACCAGTGCGCCACCAGGGAAGCCCTCAATATTTTATTTAAAAACATAGCCTGCCTTATGAGGTAGGTAGCTATCACATTAGTCTAGGCTGCAGAAACAAGTCAATCCTGATGCCTCAGTGGCTTAAGCAAAGGAAGTTTATTTCATGTTCACATCACAGGCCAGTTGGGTCCTTTTGCAAGCTCTGACGTGGGGACCCAGACCTGTTTCGTCTTGTGGGTCCACCAACTAGTTGTTTCATGATCTCCTTGGTTCATCCAGTCAGTATGGGGTCCTGGGGCCTGGAGAGTAAGAAGAAAGAGAAAAGGCTTATTTGTGGGAGACCCTATGAGCTAGGCATGCAAGTGGCATACATCACTTCCTCCCACATCCTGCTGGCCAGAATATGGTCACGTGGTCTCATCCAGCTGCAAAGGAGGCTGGGAAAAAGAGTTTAGCAATATGTCTGCAACGAGGTGAAAATTGATATCGGTGAACACTAGCAGTATTTGCCCCAGTAAGATTATTTTAGACATGAGCAAACAAGGACTCAAGTGAGGTGAAACGAATCACCCACAGTCACTGGGCTAGGAAGTGGGGTGCCGGGGAACCTGAGCTTAGATGTCAAAACACAGCAAAGTGTTCATCGTAACATGTTAACTGAAAATGGCAGGAAATAAAAAGTATGCAATTTGATCCCACTTATATTACATATTTACACACACACACACAAGTCCACATACAGAAAACAGACTGGAAAAAGATACACCAAAGTATCATTGGGTTATATCTGGGTTATATTTCATTGCTTGGACTATAAACTTTTCTTTATATTTTTTACCATAAGAAAATAATTGCGATTACTTTTTAAAAGTAGTTGATTAATTTTTCTTAAATGTTCTATTTCCATAAAGCATATGATAAGAACAAAACAGTTGCATGTGACAATAGTATTCTTACTAGCGGTAGTAATTTCTTACATCTGTGATTCCACCTCCTTATAGCTTTCAAAGTACTCTTGCATATTTCATTTGTCGTTTCGTTTATTCGCTCAGTGAGCTCCCACCCGCTTTCCACCAGGTCCTGGTGAGGCTCTGGATGGCACAGAAGGGACCTAGACCCAGGAGTCCTCAGTTGAGCCAGCATTCAAGCAATTGACAAATACAGGAATAAAGTCACAGGTGGGTTTAGTGATTGCCTGACAGGTGGGCCCCAGGTCCTACGGAAGCCTGCATGCTGCACCTTGGGGTTTGGTCAGTTTCCTGTTGGCACTGGGGGGCCCAGAAGCAGGGATCTTGGGCCATCAACCTAGATTGCAGAGCTCACTGCTGTGAATACGGGTTGCGGCTGGGTGAACATGGAGCTGAAGCCCAGGGCATCCCAGGAGTCCGGGGATAAGAGTCTGATCTGAGACCAGACCCATGCCCAAGCCAGGGCTCTTTCTAGAGCATTTCTTAGCCATCAGATGGCTTGGTGGCAGAATGTTCGTTCCCTCTGTGCTTTCCTCAGACACTTAGAAGGACTCTGCCTGCACAGCTGAGCCCAGAGCCCTGTGGGTCCTTATGTGCGACTTTGAAGCTGGCCACAAAGTCTGCAGGCAAACATATTGTTGGGATTTATTGTTTGTGTATCTAGAATCTGGGGAGCATAAACAAGGCCCTGTCTGCCACCCACTCTTAGGAGTGGGTCAGGATGTCCTGTACCAGACCTGTCCGCCTGGACTTTCTGTGATTGGGCATGGTGCAAGCACACACACACCCCAAACACATACATACACACGCTCACTCCCTCACTCACTTCTTCTCTGTCTGACCAGATCCCTGCCCCAATGCAGAGCTGCCTTTATTACCCACTTCTCTGCATTCTTGATGGCAGAGAGCCTTACGTTTTCGCTGAAACCAATTTAGATGCGAGGAAAAAAAAAAAAAGAACGTGGAAAAGATAGCTGTATTTCCAAACTTTATTTTTCTGTAAGCAATGGAGAATTTTTTTGAACAAAATCTTACATGGACAAAGTTGCTCAGGTTAAAGCCAGGTGGGTCCCAGGCCCTGGTCACTGGGCAGTAGCCCCCTCAGCCCCCGGTGTTGTCTGAGAAATCCTGGGAAAGCAGAGGCGAGAATGGCCACGCGCTGACCAGGGTCAGGAGTGCCAGCCTCCAGCGCCCTGCATGGCGGCTCCCTGAGACTCTCGGGGAGACCACAGAAGGGATGCTCTGGACCTGAAGACTCTGCCCTGACCCTCTCAGGGCCTCAGCTTCCCATCTGTAAAAACAGGATGCTCACGTATGTGAAGACACCTGGGACCAAAGGATCCCTGCTCCCCGCCTTCCCCATTGTGAAGGTCAGTGGTATCTGAGTTGATTTCTAGCACCGTGATTCCATGGGGGAAGCCCTTTGTGGATAAGATACAGAACTTGGAAAAAGTAAACCATATTTGGGAAAATTGAGGGACCTCCCAGAAGAACTGTTGATGCTTCCCTTACTCATTGCCTTGTAATCCTTCCTTCAAGGCAGATTTAAGGCATTATGTACTTTTTAGCCTCAAAGTCATTTTGGAAACTTGGGACAGATCCTGGCAAGAAGGGAATTTTGAATTTGCAGGCAACTGTGCTAACTCTTTCAAATCCACGGTTGTCATTTTCAAAGATTCGGTGGCAATATAGCCGAAGGGACCTTCCACTTTACAGGTGGGAAAACTGAAACCCCACAGGTAGGAGGATCAGGTTAGAGGACAAGCCAGTGGGGGGACCCAGTATTCCTGACTTTGTATCACTGCAGGTGGCTTAAGAGCACGGTCTTCAAAGTATAAAAGACCCTGCACGGAATCCCAGCTCAGACAACTAAAAGTCCTTCGATGGTGGGCAAGTTACTTAAAATCACCGAACCTTAGTTTTCTCCTTCGGAAAATGGGGTAGTTCCTAGTTCACAAGGATGATGTTGGGATTAAATAAGATGGGTGTCAAATGCTTAGCCTAGTGCCAGGAACAAGGAAAGTGCTGGAAAAATGTTACTCCGCTACGATTGCCCTCATTTCCTGGGGAAGGAAACTGAAGCTCAGAGAGCTTCAACCTCTGGCTGTGCGTGACTCCAGAGCCTGTGTCCCTAACCAGCACACCACGCGGCTCGGGCAGAGGGAGAAACACCGTGCACCCCAGATTCCTCTCAATGTGTCCCTATAACCACCACACCACGCGGCTCGGGCAGAGGGAGAAAAACCGTGCACCCCAGATTCCTCTCAATGTGTCCCTATAACCACCACACCACGTGGCTCGGGCAGAGGGAGAAACACCGTGCACCCCAGATTCCTCTCAATGTGTCCCTATAACCACCACACCACGCGGCTCGGGCAGAGGGAGAAAAACCGTGCACCCCAGATTCCTCTCAATGTGTCCCTATAACTAGCACACCACGCGGCTCGGGCAGAGGGAGAAACACCGTGCACCCCAGATTCCTTTCAATGTGTCCCTATAACCACCACACCACGCGGCTCGGGCAGAGGGAGAAAAACCGTGCACCTCAAATTCCTTTCAATGAGGGCATTTTATGTCTTAGAAAGAAACTCCAGGGCTAAGCCTGTTTGGGATAGAAGCAGAGCCTTCAGGGGCCTGTGTGAGGGCAGAAACATCCTGCTTGCGACCGGGCAGAGGATGCTGGTGAGTCTGATGTGCGTAGGTGTTGAGAAGAAGGAGGTGAGATTGAGAGAGGAAGGGAAGAGCCCGAACCCGGGCAGAGGGAGATGAACCCCTTGGCCACGCATGCCTTCGATCGCTAAACTCACAAAATGTGGTCCCAGAGGCATTCACGAGCAGGACCCTGAGCTCAGTATCAAGCCAGCATCCAGGATGCAGAAGTGCAGAGCTGGAGACAAAAGCTCGAGGAAGCAGGTCTTGGAGAAGTCTCGAAAATCACTTTGTGGGTGGCAGGTTGGGGTGTGGAGGGGAAGGACCCTCCGGAGACTGAGAGGCCCTAAATTAGGAGTTTGGATGAAATGTCTCCAAATCCCTGAGAGGCAAGGAGGCCCAGATGACCCTTAGGTTCTGTGTGTATGTCCGTTTAATTAGTTTTCCATGAACCTGGAGAAAGCCTGAGAAGTTTGCTCTTTCCATTCAGATTCGTGCAGCTCCCTTGGCTGTGTCCGGCATCCTGGGGTCCTATCAGTTCGAGCTCTGAGTCCCAGGACCAATCCTCCCAAGCTTTAAACACCCCATCCTCTCGGCCTCTGGCAGAACCTGAGCCTCCTGGACCACCCAGGACCACCCAGGACCACCCGCTTCCAACGGATGCTTTGAACATTCCTAATCTGACCCCGTCTCCCACCCGCCCCTCCCATCCACCCCTCCCTCTGAGCCCTCCAGAGCTCAGGTCAATCCTGAGTTCTGCTAATTTCACCTTGTACTAATTCAAACCCAGGCTATCCGGGACTCTGCTTCCCTTGCAGTCTTCTCCAGAGGCTGATATTTTTTCCACAATCTCAGGATCTGGGAATAGTAGTCAACGCTGCTGCTCTTCATTCCACTGCCAAGCTGTCTCCTCCCTCTTCAAAGCCCCCAGCTCCTTTGAAGTGCGTTGTCCATCTTCATGACCCTTGCCCCTTCTCCTGTCTCTCTTTTGTTGACTTTCCCATCACCTCCCTTAGTCACCAGTAATGTTAGTACTGACTCACTACTCTTCCTCCATCACCATGCCCTTCACCCTTCTTGGCATGTGCACATCCTTCTGTCCTGGAAGATGGATTCTTGTTCAAACGATTTTTTGAGGAGTCCGACCAAGAAAAGGGGAGTGAGGTTAGGGCAGGTGGAAAAGCTAAGCAATAAAGTAGACTCTGCTGGAGACCAGCTTTTTGCCTAACCCCACGGGGAGCTCTGGAGTATTAACAGTACCACAGAGTTCATTGCATCCCCAGGGAGCCCCCTCTGTGCCCGCCGCCTCATCTGCCATTGGCTGAGATCTGCAGAGAGCCGGGAGCATGGCCTCCTGGAACCTGAGTAGCAGTCACAGCATCATCCAACCCCAAACAACCGCCTGATCTCAAAGGACAGCCAGGGCTTCCCTGGTGGCGCAGTGGTTGAGAATCTGCCTGCTAATGCAGGGGACACGGGTTCGAGCCCTGGTCTGGGAGGATCCCACATGCCGCGGAGCAACTAAGCCCGTGAGCCACAACTACTGAGCCTGCGCGTCTGGAGCCTGTGCTCCGCAACAAGAGAGGCCGCGATAGTGAGAGACCTGCGCACTGCGATGAAGAGTGGCCCCCACCTGCCACAACTAGAGAAAGCCCTCGCACAGAAATGAAGACCCAACACAGCCCTAAATAAATAAATTTTTAAAAAAAAGACAGCCAGTGATCTCTTCGGCCACCCAGCTCAGCCATCCATTGGCAATCATTTTTAAAAATTTTTTTGGAGTATAGTTGATTTACAATGTTGTGTTATTTTCTGTTGTATAGCAAAGTGAATCAGTTATACATATACATATATCCACTCTTTTTTAGATTCTTTTCCCATGTAGAGTATTATATTTCCCATTACAGAGTATTCAGAAGAGTTCCCTGTGCTGTACGTAGGTCCTTATTAGTTATCTACTTTTTTTTTTGCAGTACGCAGGCCTCTCACTGTTGTGGCCTCTCCCGTTGTGGAGCACAGGCTCCGGACGCGCAGGCTCAGAGGCCATGGCTCATGGGCCCAGCCGCTCCGCAGTATGTGGGATCTTCCTGGACCGGAGCACGAACCCGTATCCCCTGCATTGGCAGGCGGACTCTCAACCACTGCGCCACCAGGGAAGCCCTAGTTATCTACTTTATATATAGTAGTGTGTATATGTCAACCCCAATCTCCCAATTTATCCCTCCCCACACCCCGCTTTCCCCTCTGGTAACCATAAGTTTTTCTACGTCACAATCTTTTTTTTTTTTTTTAATTAATTTATTTATTTTTGGCTGCGTTGGGTCTTCGTTGTTGTGCATGGGCTTCCTCTAGTTGCGGCGAGTGGGGGGCTACTCTCCTTTGCGGCGCATGTGCTTCTCATTGCGGTGGCTTCTCTTGTTGCGGAGCACAGGATCTAGGCACGTGGGCTTCAGTAGTTGTGGCACACAGGCTCTAGAGCGCAGGCTCAGTAGTTGCGGCGCATGGGCTTAGTTGCTCCGAGGCATGTGGGATCTTCCTGAACCAGGGCTCGAACCTGTGTCCCCTGCATTGGCAGGCAGACTATTAACCACTGCGCCACCAGGGAAGTCCCTCTAGGTCTCAATCTTGATTTGAAGCTTCCCACTTTCTGACCACCAACTCCTATTCTTCCAATTCACTTCCTTCCAAAACTTCTCTTTTCCAACTCTCTGCTCAAGCTTCCGCCTGCACCTATAAGTTGATTATAGCCAGGAAAAATGAGGCAATGGAGCTGGATGTTTATACGTCAGATTGAAAAGCACAGATCTCTAGAGGCAATGAACACATTCAGTAAATCCACCTCTACTTTCCTAGAGATTCCACCTCCATTTTCCTAGTTTACCACTTCTTCCCTCTCTGCATCTTCCACCTTGCTTTCTTCCCTTCCTCTTGGCTGATGACCTTGTCTCCTATGTTATAAAGACAGTCGATCTATTTAGATGGAGACATCCCATCACCAAGTCACAGCCTCTCAGCACCGCTCTCCACATGCTCCATAATGGAAGATATGTCTGCTTCCATCACTAGGCTCAGGATTTCCTTCCCTCTCACCCTCTCAAGGTCTTCCCTTGTGTAATTAACCTTTCTCTTTTCCCCATCACCAGTGACACCCTTTCTGATGGGCAGCCCAAATATGTCCTAAGGGCAGCCTTTGAAACGCCTCTGACGGCACCTGCGCCTCCACGCACCACCCCACTCTTCTGCTTCCTTCCCAGCACCACAAAGGTTTGTCTATTTGTAAAACTTTATTTTATTGAAGTATAGTTCATTTACAGTGTTGTGTTAATTTTTGCTGTACAGCAAAGTGATTCAGTTATACATATATATGTACATATATATACTCTTTTCCATTATGGTTTATCACAGGATATTGAATAGAGTTCCCTGTGCTATACAGTAGGACCTTGTTGTTTATCCATTCTATATATACTAGCTTGCATCTGCTAATCCCAAACTCCCACTCCATCCCTCCCACACCCCCTTGGCAACCACAAGTCTGTTATTTATGTCTGTTAGTCTGTTTCTGTTTCGTAGATAAGTGCATTTGTGTCATTTTTTTTTCTTAATTTTTATTTTATGTTGGTGTATAGTTGATTTACCATGTTGTGTTATTTTCTGTTGTACAGCAAAGTGATTCAGCTATACATATACATGTATCTATTCTTTGTCAAATTCTTTTCCCATTTACGTTATTACAGAATATTGAGTAGAGTTCCCTGTGCTATACAGTAGTTCCTTGTTGATTATCTATTTTATATATAGTAGTGTTTATATGTGAATCCCAAACTCCTAATTTATCCCTCCCCACCTTTCCCCTTTGGGAACCATAAGTTTGATTTCTAAGTCTGTGAGTCTGTTTCCGTCTTGCAAATAAGTTCATTTGTATCATTGTTTAGATTCGGCATATAAGTGATATCATATGGCATTTGTCTTTGTCTGACTTCATTTAGTATGATAATCTCTAGGTCCACCAACGTTGCTGCAAATGGCATTTTTCATTCTTTTTTACGGTTGGGTAGAGTAGTATTCCATTGTATATAGGTACCACATCTCCTTCATCCATTCATCTGTCAATGGACACTTAGGTTGCTTCCATGAAGTGTGGTCTTGACTTGTCATCTCCACTTTCTCATCTTCTCCTCCAGCCTTTCTAAGCCGGCTCTCGTGCTCACGAATCCCCATGAGATGGCTCTAGGTAACCAACGCCTTCCATCGTGCCAAAGCTCAGTCCTCTGTCCTCCTCTCCCTCAACCTCCTGCTGTCATTTGATGTAACTGGCCACCTCGTCCTCCTGAGACTCTCCCCTCCCTAGGCTCCCACCTTGCAGGCTGATACCTTTCTGCTGCATCTTCCTCCTTACCAACCACCGCCCCCCACCCCCCAGTGCCAGAGTGCCCCAGGGCCAGCCCTCAGCCTTCCTCCGCTCTCTGCCCATACTCCACAGCCGAGTGCACGCAGCCCATGGCTCCTCCAGTCATCGTATGCTGACTCCAAAGTCCCCGTCTCCATCCCACATGTCTCCAGACTCTTCCTCTCTCCATGCCAATGGACCCTCTCCACCCACATGAGTAACAGACCCCTCTAACCTAACAGGACGAGATTGAACAGTTGGTTCTCACCCCTACTTCGCAGTCTGCCTCTTCTTGAATCTTCCCCAAGACAGGAAATTGCATCACTGGTTGCGTTGTGGCTACGTCAGAAACCCAGAGGTTGCCCTCGATTCCCCTCTTTTCCTCAGACCCTTCTTCCAAACTGCCAGTTAGTTTTTCCTGGGAGCTCCGCCCCCGCCTCAGCCCCTCATTCCTCCAGCTGAGCCCAGGTCACCGCCAGCTCTCACGTGGCCCCCAGAGAGCTCCTGATGGCCTCCCTCCTTCACGCTCCCCAGGAGCTGAGTGATCTCATTAAGGCCAGATATTACCATCGAGGGTTGCTGCCGTCAGATCGCGTCATGCCCAGTCTAATGCCCCTGCGGTGGCCTCCCGTCCCCTTCAGATGGAGGCCAGGTTCTTTATGGGGCCGGCACCCCTGCTCGCGCTGGTCTCACGCCTCTGCCTGCTTCACCCCATCCCTCTAAGCTCCAGCCACCAGCCGCACAGACCTGCTTTCTGCCCCTCATCCCGTGATGCTCTCCAGGCCTCTCAGGATCATTTCAGTCATCCTTCAGTTTCGAATGTTTTGCCTGAGATCTTTTTCAAAAGATTTTTTAAAAAAACTTTTATACAATTTTAAAAGGTTACTTTCTACTTACAGTTATTACAAAATATTGGCTGTATTCTCCGTGTTGTACAATACATCCTAAGCCTGTCTTACACCCAATAGTTTGTGCCTTCTGCTTCCCTGCCCCTATAATGCCCTCCTCCCGCACTGGTAACCACTAGTTGGTTCTCTGTATCTGTGAGTTTGCTTCCTTTTTTGTTATATAGTTTGTTGTATTTTTAGATTCCACATATAAGTGAGGGCATACAGTATTTGTCTTTCTCTGTCTGACTTACTTCACTTAGCATAGTGCCCTCCAAGTCCATCCATGTTGCTGCAAATGGCAACATTTCGTTCTTTTTCTTGGCTAAGTAGTATTCCATTGTATCAATATATATGTACCACATCTTCGTCATTGATCATCTGCTGATGGACACTTAGGCTGCTTCCATATTTTGCCTGAGATCTTGGTGTTGCCTTCTCATTGCTCAGAGCTCAAAGGTCGCCTCTTCGGGGGGCCGCCCTGGCACCCCTCCACCAGCCTCCATCACAGGCTTATCTCCTTCACAGGCTTCCTCAGTTCCTGACATCATCTCGCTTACGTGTCCGCTTACATGTTACCACGTGGCCCCACAAGAACGTGAGCTCCTTGAGGGCCGGGTTCCACTTGAATCGCCCATGGCCTATGGCCTTGTGTGTAGGAAGATGTCTGCTCATCCTAGCTGCTCAAGATTCAGACCTGCAGGTGCCCAGAGCAATGACCAGCCCTGTGGAACTAGAGGAATAAGCCACGTTCAAGGGTTGGTGGCAGGCGTGCCACAGGTGTTCCTGCGGGGGTGGGCAGGCATGCTGGGGCAGGCCACACCTTGCTTGTGGTGGGGCTGGCCCAGGACACCGAAGGACGGGGACACAGAGGCTGACAAAGCATGGCGTGGGGCGGGGGCGGTTGCCAGAGGTCTCTCAGCTCTGCCAAGGTGATTTCCTTCAGGGCCACAGAAGAGGAGGGGGCCACGCAGAGCAGGAGGAAACGCACCCTGTAAAACCCAGGCTCCTGCACCCATCCGAGGCTAAAAACACCCACTCAGCTGCACACTCAGGACCCCACCCAACGACGTTTCAGAAGAGGGACATTAGCACCTGGGAGACACTGGCCAGCTAGTCCGTGGCTGTCCATCAGATACAGCCACTGGGTTCAACAAACTGAACACTTTGGGACCTTATGGACCTCCACCTATAGTGTGTCTGCAGCTCAGCAGGGAGCAAAATGGGGCTGGTTGGTTGAAGACCTGGGCAGGAACCAAGCAGACCTGCCTCACAGTCGTGGCCCATCTGTACCTGGGGTTGGATCTCAGGCTCCCCGGGCTAGGCCCTCTGCCCTGGATAGGGCTCTCTGAGGGGCAGGAGCAGAAGTGAGATGGGGACAGGCATGTAGGAAGGCACGGGAGACACTTCATCTGGGGTTGGATGGAGATTGGACCTTAGCTGAATCACCGAGCAAGATTTTGAACTTCTTTGAGCCTCAGTTTTATCATCTGTAGGATGGGCTCAGTCACTCCAGGATTGGCCAAAGGACAGATGAAGCTTGGGCTTAAGACACCCATAGAGCTGGGCATCCTATCAAAGGGGATGGATGGTTTGATATTTCAAATATTGATGCACAGTGGTCAGCTCAGGCAGCTAAGACTTTCTGATATTTTAAAATAAAATAAAAGTTAACCTTCCGGTTAAATCATAGCATTTCACTTGACACATAATAGGTGCCCAATACACGTTGTTGCTTCCCTCTGTCCTGGCTTCTCAGAGGTGAAGTGGGAAGAGGCTACAGAAAGCTTTCACCAAATGGACCTTTGGTGAGGGGTCCTCTGACGCTTTTCTGGAGGACAAAAGCCACATCCTCTGCGTCCTGCATCCCTGTAAAGCCCATGTATGGTTGTCGGTGTGGAGTTCCAGCTCTGAAGAAAGTGCTTGCTCTGGGGATAGGGCCACCTTTCCATTGTGAACTGGGCACTGAGTCAGTGAGCAGATGACCGGGCACCCTGCCAGTTATCAGCATCGAGGGCGGGACATATGACGGGGCGATGCGGAGTCCTGGTGGGATGGGGCAAGTGCCGCTTTAGATGAGGTGACATTTGAGGAGGTCCCCGAAGGACGGGAGGGAGCAAGACGTCCAGGTCCCTGGGGGAGCAGCTTCGCAGAAGGAAGGGCAGTGTGAGGCCTCAGCATGGGCAGGGCCTAGGATGCCCAGAGCACACAGGGAGGGACTGAGCAGATCAAAGTGAGCCGGGACAGCCAAGGGCGAGGAGATGGAGGGTCTTGGAGGGCAGTGAGGCCAGGGAAGCTACTCGCTTTGTCTTTTATTCTAGGTGGGATGGGAGGGGACCCCTGGAGCGTTCTGAGCTGAGGAGAGACAGCTCTAACTTAACCTCTCAACAGATGGCTCTGGCTGCAGTGTTAATCATAGATGAGGGGGCAAGGGTGAATGACCAAGAACAGTCATGAGTGTTTTGCAACGATGCAGGGCAGAGATGGTGGTGGCTTGGGTTGGAGGCTCACCAGATCTACGCGGATTGCCCGCCGTAATCAAAGGTAAAGTTGGCCAATATTCCCTGCTGACACCGTAGTGGAGCTAACATAGCAGATATCCTCCGGGCACTGATGGGGCAGGTGCTTTTCGTGCCAGCTTTCCCAATAAAACAGCTAACATTTATTAAATGTCTGCTATGTACCTGCCAGGCACTGCTAGCCTGAATAGAGCAGGGCTCAGAACCAGAGATGCTGGCAGGAGACTTCATTTCACACGTTATTGAGTGTCCCTTACTAAGGAGGTTCCAAGCGTCAGGGAGAAGCTAAAGACACGTGTGGCTAGTGCAGTTCAGCAGAATTGAGGTGACATGAAGCAGGGTGACCTGAGGCTCCAGGATGAAGCAGCGTGGGCCGCCCCTATGTCAGCAGCATCTTAGTTCCCTCCCTTCCCCTCCCTGCGGGATGGAGCTCTGTGCCAGGCCAGGGGAACAAAGTGGAACAAACTATAGACCTTGCCTGTCAAAGGATTCCAACCAGCCAGGGAGAGACACACACTTCCTGGAAAGTCTCTTTCGAGCATAGGTAACAGAAAAGCCAACAGAAACAGACTCAATTGAGAAGGAATTTCAGAGTCTGACATAGCTGAAGAATCCAGGAGTATGTCTAGCTTCAGGAGATGCTTAACCAAGGCCCATAGGATATCACCAGAATGCCAGGACCCTGTGAAACAGGATGGGGAAGAATGGATCCCCAAGAGGTTATTACTGGAAGTAGAGAGATGGGCGCTGGGCAGCCACAAGCCACCCAAGAGACTCTGCAACAGCCAGATGGACGCCAAGCCAAACTATGAAAAGTTATCTGAGAGGAACATTGAGGATGGAGAGGTTGCTTCCAACTGGGGTGATCAGCAAGTGGTCACAGGAAAGGTGGTGAGCTGAGAGTTAAAGGAGCATTTCCATAACGCCATTCGCAGCAACATGGATGGGCCTAGAGATGATCATACTAAATGAAGTAAGTCAGAGAGAGAAAGACAAATACCATATGATATTGCTTACACGTGGAATGGAAAATATGACACAAATGAACTCTATCTAGGAAACAGAAATAGACTCACAGACATAGAGAACAGACTTGTGGTCGCCAAGGGGGAGGGGGAATGGAAGAGGGATGGATTGGGAGATGCAAACCATTATATACAGAATGGATAAACAAGGTCCTAGTGTATAACACAGGGAACTATGTTCAATATCCTGTGATCAACCATAATGGAAAAAGTATGAAAAAGAATGTATACATGTGTATAACTGAATCACCTTGCTGTACAGCAGAAATTAACACAATATTGTAAATCAACCATACTTCAATAAAATGAACTTTAAAAAAATAAAGGAGCATTTCTAAGAGGTATAACATGCAGGAAGAAAGTCATCCAAGATGGGGGCATGGCATGAGCATGATGTGGGAGTAGATCTTCGGTGCGGGGAGTAGGAAAGCGAGTGGCTGGACCATCGGGAATTTAGGAGATAAGGGAAGAAATGGGATGGGGCTGGATTGTAAAGGGCCCTTCGTGTCAGCTTGAGGAATCCAGACTTCCTTTTCTAAGCAATGGAGAGGAATTAGAGGTTTGAGGGCAGAGAGGCGATGTGTTCTGTGCTTTAGAAAGATTGCTGGGTGGCAGCGCGCAAAGGGGACAGGAGAGGAGGTGAGGCTGGCAGAGAGCACAGTTAGAGGAGGTTACTGTGGGTCTGAACTGGGTAGAAATCTTGGCAAGGGGGAGGGAGGTGGGTTTGATGAAACTGAGACGTTAGTTTCAGTTTCATGTGGGAGCTGTGTAGTAGGGAATTGATGGCTTATCCAATATCCATTCTCTTCTTTCTTGCCAACAGAAGCTCAGTTTTGTTCAGGGCAGCAATGTGCCTTGTGATTGCTCGCCTTCCCAGGTGTCTGGCAGTGGGAGGTGCAAGGCAACTAGTTGTGTAACCCAGTTGTGCCAAAGCGACATAAACAGAAGTCTATCAGACAACGCTATTGTTTCCCACATAAAAAGGAACAAACTCAGTTGACATGAGCCTTTGCCCTGCATCATCTTTGCCTTGACATGTCCTGCCTGGAATGTAGCTGCAATGCTTGGAGGTAGAGTAGCATTTTTGTGACCATGAGGATGAAAGCTTCCAGGTAAGGATGGTGGAGCAGAAGGCTACAAGGGATCTGGGTTCCAGATGACTTCCTTAAGCTGGTGCCCCAGCCCCAGACTGCCTGCCCCGAGATGTCATGTTACACTATACAAACAGACACCTTCTTAGTTAAGCCACTCTCGTTTGAATTATGACACATACAGCTCAAGCCAATCTCAGGAGATACAGTGGGGATGAAGGCAATGTTAGAAATGACTTTGGAAATTTGAAGAACAGGTAGAGATTGATGCCATTAGCTGAGATTGAGAACAGGTTTGGAAGGATCAGCGTGGCAGGAAAAGAGCCTGCCATCCAGAGTCAGACTGGCCGGAGGCCAAGTGGGAAATCCTTTAGCCTGCTCAGCCTCGAGTTACCCATCTGTGAAATGGGATTTTAAAGTCTAATTTATCAAGAAGACCAGAAACAACAGATTCATCATGTAAAGCATCTGATACCTGCTTTGGGTTCCCAGTAACTTATGGAGTTGCTTTTGGAGTGTCAGGAAAGAGGAAGCCAGCCTTGCTGGGGATTCAAAGTAGAGCAGTTAGTACAAGAAGGTCACTGAGAACTGTGGCCTCCTTTGTGTCCCAGCCCAAAGGCCCCTCAGCTTCCCAAGGGATGAGGAGGCCCTCAAACTGGTGGTGAGGCCAGCAAGGGCTCCGGAGGGGTGAGCCAGCCGGGTGGGGGGCTACTGACTGCCCTCCTCTTCTCATCCAGCACGAGTACATTGTGGGTGACGTACACACCAGACACAGAGATGACTAAATACGGGGTGGTCTGATGTTTGTGGGCTCATTCTTGTTACTAAATTTCGTGCAGCCATAAAAACTCCAAGGAGCAAACAAACACAGCTGACCCATAATGTGTTTATAATGGTCGTTAAGAAGGGAGGGGACTTTTATTCAGGCACTCCAAATGGTGACTCAGCTCTCCTTCACCCCCTCCACACACAGACGGCTCACTGGAAACTGGAAGAATGTGGGCAGCAAACACCTGGGAGCCAATATCTTGCCGGACCCTGACCTCAGGGAGTCAGAAGGTTCAACGGCCAGAAGGGGCATTGACGGCATCGAGGGCACTGCCCATCGGAGCTCGAGTGCCTGCCCAGTTCTCTGCCAAGCTGGTGTTCAGCTGTGTCTCGATACCTCCCGAGATGGGGACCTCACTGCCCCCAGGACGCCCGCTTCATTAAGACTCTGAGAACTCTGGGGACAGGTGGCAGGTCTTATTTGACTTGCACTCTCAGAGCCTGGTGCAATGTCAGATTCCAGAAAGGTCCATCCTGTTCTCTCCATCCAGCACCGGCCTTGACTGAGCTTTGAGCTAAGTTCTGGGGGATCTGAGACACGTAAACTCGGTCTCTGGGCTTGAGGAGCCTAGAGTCCAGAGAGGGTGGAAGGAAGTAAACAGGTGATGACAATAGAGTGTGATGGGTGCCACCATGGGCTGGAGTAGGTATAAGGGTTGAGTGGGCACACGGAGGGGACACTCATCAGGCACTGTGTGGGGGTGGGGGTGTGTGGTATGGTGGGGGGACGGGAAGGCACGTGGGAATGAATGGTTGAAAGACCTCAGGTCAGTAGAGATTTCTCTGATTCATACCATCTACACCAGGTCCACCGGACCCCCAGTTCTCACCCTGGGGAAATCCAACTTTTCCCAATATTTCTTGGGGATTTAAGTTCCCATGGACACCTCTGGCCCCAAGCTCCCGATTCCACGGAATTCAGTTCATGGCTCATCTCCCTGCCCCACATCCCACCTGTGTGCGTGGAACCTGACTGGGACCCCAGCTCTTTGATTCTGCAAACTAAACAAATGATATAGAGCCAACAAGAAGCGAACATGAGTGAGCATGCAGTGAAGATGCTCTGAAGGTCTGGGAGAAGGCGCAGGGAGTGCATCGCAGACAGACCACCTGGGAGCCCTTCCACCATCCTCACCTTGGCGCCCTCCCCTCTGCACCGCCCTAAGCCCCAGCCTGCCACAGCTCGGCGCATCCACTCCTTCTGCTTACCCACCTCCCTGCCGGTCCCCGAATCCCATGTTTTCATTGTCCCCAGAGCAACCCAGCTCTCGGCAGCCTTCGGTTACCCGTCCAAACCCACCCGTACTCAGCAGGACAAGAGCGCCTCTCACAGAGCAGGGTCTTTCCCCTTTAGTAGCAAGACATTTGCAAATAGTCCTCACACTGGGGATCCCTGTGTTCCTAGCAAACCCCAACCAGTCTCCCCTGGGTCTTTGTTCTGCCCCTCAGGCTGTGAAGAGCTGGTGTGTCCCCCCCCCCGCCCTTTCCTGGGTGCAGGGCCGTGCCAGCACCTGTCCTCGCTCTGTGCCGACCTGGGAAAGAAGTGACTGGCCAGCCTTCCACTTCCCATCATGGACCACGAGAGCATTTGTTCCAAGTTCGTACTTTCTGATTTTCCTTGCCCTGCCCCCCGACAGGCATCCAGGGTGTGAAGAAATTTGTCTGTGCTGCCGCTGTGGCCAGGGGTTTTGAGCATAATGTCGTGGCCAGAGGTGGTGTGGATAAAAGTGTGTGGTCAGAGGCCATTTCTGGAGAAGCCCGGGGTTTGGGTTTTCATCTCCTTCCAGCATGCTTATGGCAGGCAGTTGCTCACAGCTGGGGCCGGAAAGGAGCTTGGAAGCTCTCAAGACTTCTGTCACCCTGGGAGTCTGCCCTTGGGTTCTCACAGGGGCAGAGAAAGGGATCAATTTGTCCCTAACCCTTGTCACTCATGGTATGAACCCCTGCCTGCCCCCCAGTTGTCCTGGCCTCTGGGTGTGGCCACGAGCAGAGAAGAGGGGCTGATAGAGAAAGGGAAGCAGGTGGCTGGCTGTCACCTCCGCCCTCCCTTCTCGCTGTCCCTCCGCTTTGAGGATGCACTGTCCCTTCTGCTTTTCCCCAAGGGTGGGGTGGTGATTGGAAGAGCAGGAATCAGCAACGTGGCAATTGGTCCTCCTTCCTTCCGTGTTTCCGAAGGGACCAAAGGGCCCATGATTGCCCTCTGAACGGAGAAAGGGAACAGCAGGGGTCAGGAGAGGTGGGCAGCAACCTGGTTTTCCTGCCAACTCCCCTCTCAGCTCTGAAACCGAGGATGTTGGCTCAGGCTGCGCTGTGAGGGCTGTGACTGAGTTCGAGGAGCCTCTTCAGCTAATTCCTTCCTTATTCCCGTCTCACTAGGAAATCTCCACAAACCCACAGGCTCCTGAGGGGCAAAGGCTTCGCTGGGTCACCTCTGTGTCCCCAGCGTCCAGCCCCGGGCCAGCCCACGACGAATGCTTCAAAGATGCAGCTGGTGAGACCGGGTTTTAGAGCCTCAGCCTGCAGCCCTGGGGCCTCTGGGTGACCTTTGCATGTTAAAAACATCCTGGAGCCTCACCTGTAAACAGAAGATGAGAACGTCCACCCAGCAGGGCTGGTGGATTAAGGACTAATGATTAAATGAGTGCATTAGTTTTCTTATTGCCGCATAAGAAATTACCCCAAAAGTGGCTTAAAACAAAACTTGCTTGTTATCTCACGGTTCTGACAGTCACAAGTCCAGGCAGGCCCACTGGGCTCTCTGCTTCTGTTCTCATAAGGCCAGAATCGAGGTGTCAGCCAGGCCAGGTTCTTATCTGGAGGCTCCAGGGAAGGATCTGCCCCCAAACTCATTCTTGTTGTTGGCTGAAGCCAGTTCCCTGCAGCCGCAGGACCAAGGTCCCCACGTCCTTGTTGGCTATGGTCAGGGGCCATTCTTGGCTTCTAGAGGCCACCACATCCCTCAGCAAGTACCCCCTTCATCGCTAAAGAGCAAAGGTACGTAGAGTCCTTCTTGGGCGTCTAACATCTCTGACTTCTTCTTTTGCCTCCAACTGGAGAAAACTCTCTGCCTTTAAAGGCTCACCCGATCGGGTCAGGTCCCCACCAGATAACCTCTGCAAAGTCCCTTCACAGAAGTACCTGGGTTAGTGTTGATTGAATAACCAGGGGACGGGAATCTGGGGCCATCTCTAGAATCTTGCTAATGTCAAGTGCTTGGCAAAGTGGCTGGCACCTAGTAGGAGCTCAACGTCATCAGGGAGCTGGATGATCCAGTGACAGTGGCCCTGCCACCCACTGGGCTTGTGTAAATCACAGAGGTGCCCCTGGGGCATGACTCAGGGCACCGAGATTACTGGAAGATGGAAAGAACAGATCCCAAGTCTTTCCTGCCTGGACGAGGCAGCTTTTTTGTGACCATGAGGAAAAGACCAAGACCCTCACAGAAAAAAAGGCCCTGATATCACCTAGCCACTGAACCTGTACCGGCACCACTGAGAAATCACTAGGGGACTGGGGGAGCAGGTTTAAACGGGGGGCGACCTGACCTACTAGAACCTCTAAAGGGGTCAGTGTGACTGCTCTGTGGAAGATGGATTTTAGGGGACAAGAATGGAATCTGAGAGACCAAGTATGAAGATATTGCTTTAGGCCTGCCGACTTAAACCAGGGTGGGTGGCAGGGAGAGGTGAGTGAACGGGTGGATTCTAGATGCTCTGCAGAGGAACCGGAGAGACGTGGGGAGGCCTGTGGGAGGGAAGTTGAGGGGGGCGGAGTGTGGACCAGGTCCAGGTGGAGATGCCTCGGGAAGAGAGAGCGAAGGACTCCGGCGGGCAGACACAAGTGTAGGCCAGGTCTAAGGAGAAGAAGAGCGGGTAATACTCTCTCCACCCAGAAACAATGACTGACAGTATTTGGTTCACTTGCTTTTAGAATGAATTTCTAATGCACTGTTCTGTTCTGTATTCTTTGCCAGAGTTGTAATCATGTTATATATACAAGTGTGTGGACCCTGTTTTCCCCCGCTTAACATTATGTCATAAGCGCTTCTCTCAAGTTACTTCTTATAAGTGTCTTTTTTAAACAGTTGCATAATCTTCCATCAGGTAGATTTGCCATAGTTTATTTAGCTGATCCTTTTTATTAGAAATTAGCTTGTTTCCACATTTTCAGTGTCATAAATAATACTGTGATGACACAACTTTGTACATAGCTGGTGGTTTGCTTGGAGATGCAGGGCCCACGCATCTCATGCTTGGGATCTGCCAGGCTGAGCCTTGGCCAGGCATAAACAGCCACAGATGTATTCTGTTTGGCCCTACAGTGCTGGTCTGCTTTTTTTCTTTCTTTTTTTTTTTAATGGAGACTTCACATACAAATTCTATTTTCAGCTTCTTTTAAAAAGTTTTTATACAAGTTTTAAAGGCTACTTTCCATTTACAGTTATTACAAAGTATTGGCTATATTCCCCATGGTGTACAATACATCCTTGAGTCTATCTTATACCGAGTAGTTTGTACCTCCCACCTCCCTCCCACTCCTATGTTGCCCCTTCCCCTTCTCCACTGGTAACCACTAGTTTGTTCTCTATATCTGTGAATCTGCTTCTTTTTTATTATATTCACTAGTTTGCTGTATTTTGTAGATTCCACATATAAGCAATATCAGATAGTATTTATCTTTATCTGACTTATTTCACTCAGCATAAGGCTCTCCAAGTCCATCTATGTTGCTGCAAATGGCAACATTTCGTTCTATCTTAAGGCTGAGTAGTGTTCCGTTGTATATAGATACACACCACGGCTTCTTTATCCATTCATCTGTTGATGGACGCTCCCATGTCTTGGCCATTGTAAATAATGTTTACAGCTTCTTTTGAAGAGTCAGAAGACTAGGTGATCCTGGGCTCACATTCCTGCATGTCACCCTCTGCTGAAGCCCTTTAGGTGGGGTAGGATGCTCTCTTTAATCCCAGCCTCCACTGCTCTCCACTGTATCCTTCACATGGAGGCCATATGACAGTAGTCATTTACCACTGCACTTATGCTGATTTTTTTTCTTAACAAGAAGAGTGAGATATTTCTCACCTCTCTATGTACTTCTTTCAAAAATGGGAAATATTGACTATAGTTCCCTATGCTAAAAAGTAGGTCCTTGTCGGTTATCTATTTTATATATAGTAGTGTGTATATTTTAATCCCAAACTCCTATTTAATATCTTGTAATAACCTATAATGGAAGACAATGTAAAAAAAGAACATATATATATATATATGTATGACTGAATCTCTTTGCTGTACATCTGAAACTAACACAACATTGTAAATCAACTACATTTCAACAAATTTTTCTTTTTTTAAAGTGGGAAATAAAGGGGATAGACTGAGAGGGTTTGGGGTTTCATAAAACACAGGAGAGAAACTTTTTCTTGGTGGAATTAAAGACTATTCCTAATACTTAATATGCAAATCAAGTATATCTTTGTAGAAAAAAATGCAATGAACGAAGACATGTCACGGAAGTTTGAGACAAGGATGATAGGCTCCTATACCTGGGCCTGCTTCACCAATTACAATTCTCTGCTAAGCTCCTGGTCAGTTTCTGTGTCCAACCCCTTCTATGGGATGCTGTACCAGTCAGGAGGCTCTGGACAGCAAATAAAAGATATCTGAGGCAAAGAGGCTTAAACGATGAGGAAATGTATGTCTCACGTCTAGGCAGAGTGGGCTTCAGGCAAAGTTCTATCAATGTTTGATGCTCTCGTCAGGGACCCAGATTCTCTCCAGTCTCTTTACTCAGTCACCCTGAAGCTGGTCCGTGGCCTGATTGCAATACGGTGGCCAGTGACAACAGGGCAATGTGCTTCCTTACACCCACCAGGAGAAGACAGGGAAACCCTTTTTTTTTTTTTTTCTTTTCAGTTTACTGCAGCACTTTTATTTCCTCACAATGACACATTGCTGGGGCCTGATGTTCTCACACGACAGTAGAAAACCAAAATCTGTTGTCATCTCTTAAAGAATTGAGAATTGCGTCCAAAAACCTCACATAAATTAAAAGAATGAATAAATTTACAGCTGTGAATGCAAACCGCTTTCCAACTCAAGGCAAGTGACAACCTTCGGTGCCCTGGCGGGCAAACTTCAGTAAGAAAGGAAAGCAGGCAGAACTTGTTGCTGATTTTGACCTTGTATTCAAGTTAACTCTTCCCTTGGTACACGTTTAATACCCTGTGCATATCTTCGATTGAAACCCCTATTTACACGCGGCTCCGTCACTTCATGGCTGTGGTGAGAACACGTTTATTGGAAGAGAAGTCCAATGGCTTGATGAGAATCTGGGAGACCACGAGTGTCTCGATCTGTGCAGGGTATTAATGTGTCAGAGCTGCATATTCCAGGATTTCTCTAGAGGCTGGCAGGAGTCCTGAACCCGCTGTCGTTTCTCTCTTGCTGGTAGTCTTATAGGGTTGGGAAGGTCCGAGTCTTAGGACCTGCTTTCCTTTCAGACAGGGAGACCTTTTAACCAACCTTCTGAATCTTTCCCTTCAGTCTGATCAGGGCAACTTAGGACACATGGCCGCCCCTGGACAGATAATAGGCACGGGGGCAGGGGCTGAGGGGAGCAGTGCTGTGGACTGATGAGCTAGATACATCACAGCTGTGGATGGATCTGGGGAGTCCCCCTCAGGCCCACCACAAGCCCCTCCTTGAGCCCTCCTGACTCAGCTCATCCTCATTCTTCGCTGTGCTTTATATCTGCAAGGGCTCCGACTCAGCCCTTCTTGAGTGAGGTCCCATATCAAACCCCAGCAGAAGCCGGCTGGCCCCAAACCAGGCAATCAGCGTCGCCGCTGTCGCCTATATCCCTCCTGCTGGAGAGGAGACAGGCTGCTCCTTTCTCAACACTACCCTTCATTTCACTCTTCGGTTTGGGACTTCAGTGATTTCATAACAACTCCAGATTTCAAAAGTCTAATTATTTTTTCTAGCCTCCATACCACCCCGGGAGATTGGGTGAGTGGGACAGCACCGCAGTGGTTTGTGGAACAGAGACGTTTCAGTAAACAGGGGTAGAGGTTATTTTTCCCATCAAGCTCCTGATTTCCTCACTGCAGAAATACAACCTGTATTGTATGAAATACAACCTACATGCAAATACAACCTGTAATTGCCAGTCAGGGTCTCCTCGGGGAACCAGTTGTAAGGGGCTGCGGGAGCGCGGCTTCCCTTGTTTCCAGGTTCCATGCCTCGTGCAATTGATTTTGGGGGCTGGGGAGGTTTTCCAGCTAATGAACCTGTCACATAGCTCTCAGCTAATCTGACACCACATCCTGGGCCAGTGGCAGCTACAATCCAGGAAGCCCAAGCCCCTAAAGTGATAAGTTTTGCAGCTGCCTTCCCGATGTTAATGTAATCGCGCCTCTGCTACCATTACTCTGGATGGGAGATTAGTCTAGGGGGATCTCTCCAAATGCACATTAGGCCCACAGCCAGGGCTGCATTCTCGTCTGCATGTGGACCCCTTGCAAAGATACTCATTTAAGCTTAACAGAGGGTGAAATCACAGAATACTGGAAGCGGGGGAAAGTGGTAACTGGGGGGTCTGCGAGTCAAATTCTTGTAGAACTTGCATTACGGTCACTTGGGGTGCTGGTCAAAAGGGACGATTCTTGGGCGTCAATACCACATTCCCCCCAAAGACATGAGTCAATGACCCAGAATCTCACGCCAGTCCTCCCCCAGCCACACCCCTCCCACACGCACAAGGGCTCTTATTTAGAGACGATAGGGTCACAGTAGGAGTTTATGGCACAGTCATAAAAAGTCTGGGTCTCCACATCCCTATACAACTCTAGCCAGCTGGGAACTGGGAGCTTAATAGGCTAATATTGCATCCGTATCCTTCTACTTATGGGGCTGCTTTGTGGAGTGGTACAGATGGCGCCCTGCCCAAGGGGGTCTAGTCAAAGGGGTGAGCGGACTTCTCTTTCTATTCCCCGAGCCATGCCCTCTGGCCTGGGCCCACTGCTGGAAGAAGCTCTGTCTTTTTTTTTTTTTTTTTTTACAATGTGTGTTAGAGTCAAGTATACAGTAAAGTGATTCTCTTATACATATATATATATATTCTTTTTCAGATTCTTTTCCGTTATAGTTACTACAAGATATTGAATATGGTTTCCTGTACTATACAGTAGGTCCTTGTTGTTGTTTATCTATTATATATATATATATATAGTGTATATCTATTAATCCCAAACTCCTAATTTATCCCTCCTCCTCTCCCCTTTCCCCTTTGGCAAACATAAATTTTCTATGTCTGTGAGTCTGTTTTCATTTTGTAAATGAGTTCGTTTGTATCATTTTTATTAGTTTCCACCTGACAGTGATATCCTACGATATTTATCTTTCTCTGTCTGACTTACTTATCATGATAATCTCTAGGTCCATCTATGCAAATGGTATTATTTCATTCTTTTTATGGCTGAGTAATATTCCATGGTATATATATACCACATCTTCTTTATCCATTCGTCTGCTGATGGACATTTACGTTGCTTTCATATCTTGGCTTGTAAATAGTGCTGCTATGAACATTGGGGTGCATGTATCTTTTTGAACTAGAGTTTTCATCTTTTCTGGCTATATGCCCAGGAATGGAATTGCTGGATCATATGGTAACTCTATTTTTAGTTTTTTAAGAAACCTCTGTAATGTTCTCCACAGTAGCTGCGCCAATTTATATTCCCACCAATATCGTAGGAGGGTTCCCTTTTCTCCACACCCTCTTCCAGAAGCTCTTTTTTTCATACTTCTTTTCTCCCCCTATTTTTACCATTCAGTTCTTATATTCTATATTCAAATTTATTGTTTTATTTTTATATTGTTTAGGCACACTATGTATGCAGTTCTTTTTGAATTTAGATAAAACTTAGACAGTGAAGTGTGCAGATCTTAAATGTCCAGTGTGATGGGTTTTGACAAATGTTAATGCCCATGGAACCAACTCCCAATCAAGAAAATAAATATGTCCATTTCCACAGAAAATTCCCTCATGGCCCCTGCTAGTCAATCTCTGCTTCCCAAAGGCGACCACTGTTTGGATCTATATCACCACAGAACACAATTGTTTGGCCTGTTCGCAACTTCTTATAAAAGGAATCCCATGTGGTCTTTTGTGCGTGGCTTCTTTTGTTCAGTATAACATCTATGAGGATTGTTGTCTGTATTGCTGTCATTTTCTATTGCTGTGCTGCATTCCCTTGTTAGAATATTAGACTATTTATCCACTCACCTGTTGAGAGACATTTGATTTGTTTCCAATGTGGGGATATTTTAAATAAACCTTCTGTAAATATTCTTGTATAGGAGTTTTTGTGGGCATATACTTTCATTCTTTTCCTTGGGTAAATATCTAGGGGCAGAATTCTTGGTCATTCCATAGAAGTTGAACTTTATAAGAAACTGTATGAGTGGATACAGTGGTAGTTTATACCGTATGAGTGTATAAAGTATAAGTGTAAGCTCTATAAGAAGATGAGAGTTTCAGGTGTTCTATCTGCTCACCAACATTCGCCATTATTAGATTTTTAAGCTTTTAGCTTCTCAGGTGGTATGAAGTGGTATCTCACTGAGGTTTTCATCTCATTTTCCTCGGGACTAATAACGTTGAAGACTTTGTCATGTGCTTATTGCCGTTTGTATATCTTGTTTTGTGAAATGTCTCTTTAAACCTTTTGCTCAGTTTTTATTGTGTTGTGTGTCTTTTCGTAATTGAGGTGCAGGAGTTAAAAAATATGTCCTGGATACGAGCTCTTCTTCAGATATACGTTTCATAGGTATTTTCTCCCAGTCTTTGGCTTACTTATTCATTTTCTAAAATATAATACCTTTTGACCAGCAGATGGCTTTGATTTTGGTCAAGTCTAACTTTGCAAAAAATTTTTAGTGCTTATTGCTTTCTCTGTCCCATGTAGGAAACTGTTCCCTTCCGCAAGCCATGAAGATATTTTCCTATATTTGTTTTTAGAATTTTTATTTCAGCCTTTATGTTTAGGCATACGATTCATCCTAAATTAATTTTGCTTAATGATCTCGGTTCATGTTTACCCCATGTCATTATATGTTCTACAATTTACTGAAAAGACTTTTCTTTCCCCATTGGATTGTTTGGCACCTTATAAAAAATCAAATAACCTACCTAAGTGAGAATTTTTTTCTGGGCTGTTTATTCTGTTCTACTGATCTATTTGTTGATCTTTATGTCAGTACCATATTGTCTTGATGAATGTAGCTTTATGGCAAGTCTCAAGGTCTGCAGTTAGAAAGTGTAAGTCCTTCAACTTTTTTGTTTCTTTTTAGAATTGCTTTGTATATTCTAGGTTCTTATCTTTCCATCCAAATTTCAGAAGTATACTGTCAATTTCTGGAATTAAAAAAAAAAAGACTGCTAGTAGTTAATTTGATTGGGATTGCATTAAATCCATACATCAATTAAAAGGGAATTGACATCTATAAAACATTCAGTCTTGAATCCATGAACATAGTATAGCTCTCTGTTTATTTATATCTTTTATTTCTCTCAACATTGTTTTGCAGTTATCAGTATATAGGTCCTGCATATATTTTTCACATTTATTCCCAGGTATTTAACTGTTTTTGATAACGTAAATGCCATTGCTATTTAAAATTTAAATTTCAAATTGTTTGCTGCTAACATATAAATATGATTGATTTTTATATATTAACCTAGTATTTTATGACCTTGCAAAATTCACTTATTAATTTAATAGTTATTTTGTAGCTTTTTAAGCATTTTATATGTAAACAATTATGTCACCTGCAAGAGTTTTATGCCTTCATTTCCTACCTTTATGGCTTTGATTTTTGTTGTCTATTTCCTGGCTAAAACCTAGTACAATATTGAATAGAAGTGATGAGAGCATGTATCCTCGCCTTGTTCCTGGTATTAAGGGAAAAGCATTACATACTTCATCATTAATTCTAGCTGTAGCTTTTCCATAAATGCCCTTTCCTTCAATTTCTGTTTTTCCAAGACTTTTATTATAAATGGGTGTGGAATTTTCGCAAATGTAATTTTTTGTATCTATAAAAATTATCACGTGTTTTCCCTCTTTGTCTTTTTTTTTTTTTTTTGCGGTACGCGGGTCTGTCACCGTTGTGGCCTCTCCTGTTGCGGAGCACAGGCTCTGGACGCACAGGCTCAGCGGCCATGGCTCACGGGCCCAGCCGCTCCCCAGCACGTGTGATCTTCCCGGACCGGGGCATGAACCCGTGTCCCCTGCATCGGCAGGCGGACTCTCGACCACTGCGTCACCAGGGAAGCCCTTTCCCTCTTTGTCTTAATATGACAACTTACATTGTTTGCTTCTCAAAGCATCAGCCAAGTTTGCATTCCTGCAATGAAACCCATTTAGTCATGATGCATTATTCCTTTTATTTAGTACTGGATTTTGTATGATAGTGTTTTGTTAAGATTTTTCATGTTTATATTCATGAGGTGTATTTAATCTGTAATTTCTTTTTTATGTAATGTCTTTGTCAAGTTGTGGCTATAGGGTTATGCTGGCTGATTATTTCTGCAGAATAACCCTTCTTTCATCCTTGATATTAATAGTTTATTTATTTTTATTTTTTAACATCTTTATTGGAGTATAATTGCTTTACAGTGGTGTGTTAGTTTCCACTTTATAACAAAGTGAATCAGTTATACATATACATATGTCCCTATATCTCTTCCCTCTTGCGTATCCCTCCCACCCTCCCTATCCCACCCCTCTAGGTGGTCACAAACCACTGAGCTGATCTCCCTGTGCTATGCCACTGCTTCCCACTAGGTATCTGTTTTACATTTGATAGTGTATATATGTCCATACCACTCTCTCACTTTGTCCCAGCTTACCTTTCCCCACCGCCATATCCTCAAGTCCATTCTCTAGTAGGTCTGCATCTTTATTCCTGTCTTGCCCCTAGGTTCTTCATGACCATTTTGTTGTTGTTGTTTGGTTTTTTTTTGTTTTTTAGATTCCATATATATGTGTTAGCATACGGTATTTGTTTTTCTCTTTCTGACTTACTTCACTCTGTATGACAGATTCTAGGTCCATCCACCTCACTACAAATAACTCAATTTCGTTTCTTTTTATGGCTGAGTAATATTCCATTGTATATATGTGCCGCATCTTCTTTATCCATTCATCTGTCAATCGACACGTAGGTTGCGTCCATGTCCTGGCTATTGTAAATAGTGATGCAATGAACATTGTGGTACACGTATCTTTTTGAATTATGGTTTTCTCAGGGTATATGCCCAGTAGTGGGATTGCTGGGTCATATGGTAGTTCTATTTGTAATTTTTTAAGGAGCCTCCTTACTATTCTCCATAGTGGCTGTATCAATTTACATTCCCACCAACAGTGCAGGAGGGTTCCCTTTTCTCCACACCCTCTCCAGCATTTATTGTTTGTAGATTTTTTGATGATGGCCATTCTGGCGGGTGTGAGGCAATACCTCACTGTGGTTTTGATTTGCATTTCTCTAATGACTAGTGATGTTGAGCATCTTTTCATGTATTTGTTGCCCATCTGTAAGTCTTCTTTGGAGAAATGTCTCTTTAGGTCTTCTGTCCATTTCTGGATTGGGTGTTTGTTTTTGTGATATTGAGCAGCATGTGCTGCTTGTATATTTTGGAGATTAATCCTTTGACAGTTGCTTCATTTGCAAATATTTTCTCCCATTCTGAGGGTTGTCTTTTCGTTTTGTTTATCAGCTGTTGAGGGAAGGATATTGTAAGCAGCTCTTTGCAGGAAACCCCTTTTCTTGACAATTTAAGTAAAGCTACGCTGTAACTAACTTTTAAACCACGTGCCTCTATGCTCTACTCATCTTGGGCCCTAACACACCTTTCAAATCTTTTTTTTTCTTTTCTTCTTTTTTTAAGTTTATTTTTTATTGAAGTATAGTTGAATTACAATATCGTGTTAATTACTGCTGTACGGCAAAGTGACTCAGTTATACACATACATACATTCTTTTTCATATTCTTTTCCGTTATGGTTTATCACAGGATACTGAATATAGTTCCCTGTGCTATATAGTAGGACCTTGTTGTTTACACCTTTCAAATCTTTTTTTTTTTTTTTTTGCAGTATGCAGGCCTCTCACTGTTGTTGCCTCTCCCCTTGCGGAACACAGGCTCCGGACGTGCAGGCTCAGCGGCCATGGCTCACGGGCCCAGCCGCTCCGTGGCATGTGGGATCTTCCCGGACCGGGGCACGAACCAGTGTCTCCTGCATCGGCAGGCGGATTCTCAACCACTGCGCCACCTGGGAAGCCCCTTTTCAAATCTTTTGATCACACAGTACCTTGCCTAACAGGTTGGTTTTTTCCATAGATCAAAGAAGTAGAAATGAAGAGCGAGTAATTAACAGATGACCAGATCTCTTCCCTAGCTTCCTCTTCAGTAATCTCATGAACAAACTGCGTGAACTAACTGTGTAAACAAGATAGCATCCAAAGAAGTCGACGAGTCTGCACACAGTGGGGGGATGGCTATGAGTCTCATCTCCATCTCAATGAAATTACCTCCCCCTGTCCTTTTAAAACTTTCATGGCCGAACAGAATCTTGGGAGTCGGTTTTCAGGGAAACGGAGTCCACCTTCTCCCGGCTTTCTGATTAAAAGCAGTGTTTTCTTTTCTACCAAAACCTGCCTCTCGAGTATTGATTTTCGAGTGGCGAGCAAAAGACCTAAGTTTGGTAACAGATTTTTCGCCTTTTTTAGATTACAGCCAGAGTTCCCTTCCCAAAACATGCTTTAAATCACAATACCCTTCTATTCAAAAACTGGCAAAGGGTGCCCAGAGTGTGCAGCTAGGCCAAACCCAATAGCATGGCTTTCCAGGCCCTCCAGACTCCATCCCTGCTTGCTTCTCCAGCCTCACCTTTCACCTTGCAGCGTGATCAGGGTGTTCATGAAGGGTCTTGTGCATGAATGAACATGCGGAGGAGCATGGCAAGTGTCAGAGAGCAGAACTTACGCTCTCAGGCTTCCCTGGGGCGTGACAAGCCACACCTCAGCCATCCCAGGAGCTTCAGTTGTGTTGGCCCTTTGAAAGCACCTCACTGTAACAGCAGCTTAAGAGCATCACTTAGCAACTGGTAGTTTTCAACAGGTAAAAACATGCTCATGGTGTGTGTCAACCTTTGGTTTCTGGTTATTTGCCAAGCTGAAATAGGCAGTGAAAAGGAAGCAATGTAACACCATGATATTCCATAGAACATGGGCTACTCTCCAGTTTCTGAAGAGGAATTTGAGATTTTCTTTATACAAGTGATACAGGTTGCAGAACAGGTGAGTGGATACAGGAGAGGCCTCTTTGAAGACCAGTAAAGTGGCCGTCAACAGTTAAGTAGAGTTGATTTCTTCTGGCCAAACTTTGGAGTTTCTCCTATAGGGCCTCCAGACTCCAGCCCTTGGGCACTCGTTCCGGCAGCTCCTTCAGTGGAGGACGCCCTGTCCCTTCTTCCTCACCTTTTGGAATTGAGCTCGTCAGTCAAAGCCCTGCTTCAATGCCTCCTCCTCCATAAAGCCTTCCTTGATTCTCTTCTCAGAGTTGCTTCCCCTGCCCCAGGAGAGTTTGCTCATATTCTATTTTAGTGTAAAGTAATGGAAGTAAACAGAGGCTTGGATACAGACTCAAGTTTTTGTCCTGGGTCTGCCACATTTTCGCTTTAAGATGCTGGCCCAATTACCTAACATTTCTAAGCCTCTGTTTTTCTCATCTGTAAAGTGAATAATTGGAACTTCCTCATAAGTTGTTGTAGGATTAAATGAGGTTATACCTGTAAAGTACCGCAGCACTAACATGTAACAGGCACTCAGCTTATGTGAGGTATGTTGATGATAGGGTGACGATGATCTTGATTACTTGGTTGATTCTGTCTTGAATTACAGGTTCTTTTCACCTGTCTCCTCTACTGAACTATAACCTCCTAGAAGAAGGAAATTTTGTTTTGTTTTCTGTATCTCAAACATCTATTGTACCCCTAGACCCTAGTAAGCACTCAGCAAATGTCTTTTTAAAATGCAAAATGAGATGAAGCAGACCCTAAAACTGAAACATGAAAACACATTTCTATCTCAATATTTGGAAAGGACACACAATTTCTGGACTCAGACAGAAGGGTAAGCATTCTATCAGAGAAACATTTTTGCAGATTTGTTGAATGTGTTTGCCTGAGCTGCAGCATGCCAGGGGAAACGTGAGGTCAGACGTACTTCTGACTTGTATTTTGGAATTCTTGTTGGCATTTTGCCCTTGTTGAGTTCCTGTGGTTGTAGCTACAGGATGCGGGGTGGGGTCACCTGGGAGTTGTTAACCCTGTTTTGGAAGCTGGCACTGCCCTGCTTGTTAAACACTTCCCTCCTCCACACACTAGGTGATGGGCAGGGAAGGGACCGAGGGATGGTCCAAGGCCAATCTCACACACCACCCATTAATGTATTGGTCCAGGGGGAACGGGCTGGCATGTGTTTTCCCATTCTTGGCACACAGAAGTGTTTGTTCTGCCATGTCCAGGACAGCTGCAGGCCTTAAACAATGGTGAATGATATATTTGGTAAAGTTTATTTGAGTTCCAAAGGGTTGCTACGCATATTAAGTAGCTGTCCTCCCTTTTCAAACCCAACCAGTGGTTCCACATTTATCCAGGAGGAATTTCACTTAGTTTCCGTGATTTTTTCAAGGTGTGTTTTACCTCTCCCTTCAGTCTCCCTAGCCTGTGGGAAATGATCACTGTGCCTCTCAACCTTCTAGCCATGAGTGGTCAATGTCATGACTATCTTAAGAATTAAATTTTAAAAATCCATAGATCAAAATATTTAAAGATTAATCACAAATGAGTCTTAATTCATTCTGTAATAGAATCATAGTTCTTTTTGTTCTGATCCACCGTGTCGATGTCATGTCTAAACTGGCAAGATGTCCTACCTAAATGTACTGCAGGGTGTGGGTTAATCTTTGGGGAGAACTCTGTTACACCACAGTAGCAAAACATTGCTCCAAATCCCTGCGTAATATGCCCCCGTTTTGTCTGCATCATGGCTCTAAAAATAATCACGAACTAAACAAGTTCTTCCCTTGGAGAATGAGTCTTCAGTAGAAATCCAAACAGAGTCATGAAATACTTGTTTCCCCAGAATGAATTGGACACAGGCCAGGAGTTGGTAGACGCCCTGTCAAGCTATGAAATATATTTTGTATGGTTTTTTTTTTAAACAAAATTGCTTGTAATTTGTATGTTATTTCGTAGTGTTTTCCTTGCACTTACAAGATATTATGAGTATTTTCTTATGTCATCAAATAGTTTCCTCCACCATCCTTTTTAATGGTTGCAGAGTATTTCATTGAATGATTGTCTCATAGTTTATTTCCCTAAAATATTATTGTTGGATGCTTGGAATAATTATATCTTAAGATAATTTATTAATTCATTTGTCAAATATCCAGCAGGCATCAAACACATGCCAGGCTTTCTAGGGATAAATAAGACACAGTCCTGGTCCTTAAGAAGCTCCCATTCTGGGGGAAAGATCTTATGATAAACTGTGCTAGAGGAAGAATTCTACTCACAGAATAATGGACGTGGCACAGGCCACAGGCCAGACTTCTCTAAGGGGTGGGGACTGTCCCTAAAGCCTGGTATCCTCTCTCACTCCAAAGTGCTCGGGCCCTGAGCTCCACCTCTCAGAGGTGGGAGGCTTACCTTGGGCCAGGTGCCAGCAGTCTCCTCTCCTTTCCACCTTCTGCTAGGAGAATGGGTATCAACCCTTCTGCATGCTAGTCTCAGCTGGTAGATTTTTTAAAAAGCCAATGCCCAGGCTGAGCAATAATAACGAGGAATGGGGCTTGAGTGGTGGTGTGCTAATAAATATTGAACCATCATCTCTCAAAAAAGTATGTATATATATATATATATATAAAGTATGCTTATTATAAATTTTACTGGTACAAAAGATGTTTAGGACACAACTTACAAATAATTTAAAATATGCAACACTCCTTCTTGTAAATTCCATACTAACAGTTGATTCTTACAGAAAGATCTTGCCAAACCAGAGTCAACCTCTGGTTTGCGAATGACAAAGGAGTATAGTTTTCCCATGAACGTTGGTTTATATTTTCATTTATGTTCATGTAAAAGCAGCTTCTGGCAGGAAAGAGCTCTCTGCAGGAGGCACCCTCCTGTCTTAACCTTAAACCAGGCACCCCCATGCTCTACTCATCTCCAGCCCAAGCACACCTTTCCATTCTTTTAGCCACACACTACTTTGCCTAACTTTTCAGTTCTTTCCATAGATCAAAGAAGTAGAAATGAAGAATAAGTAATTAACTGAGGACCAGATATCTTTCCTAGCTTCCCCTTCAGTAATCTCACAAACAGACTGTGTGAACAAGACAGCATCTCAAGAAAGATCACAAGTCAACAAGCCCGCACATACGCCTGCACGCAGTGGGGGGTGGCGACAACTCTGACCCCTCATCTCAATGATTAACTGAGATTGCTTCTCTTTTTCCCCTTAAAAACTTTCATGGCCGAGCAGATTCTTCACAGGTGGTTGATCCATCATCTCCCCAGATTGCCAGCATTCTGATTAAAGGCACCTTTCCTTTGCTACCAACATTTGTGAGTACTGATTTTGTAGGTGGTGAGCAGCAACACCCAATTCATTCAATAACATTAATAAGTACGATGAGGGGCTTCCCTGGTGGCGCAGTGGTTGAGAGTCCGCCTGCCAATGCAGGGGACATGGGTTCGAGCCCTGGTCTGGGAAGATCCCACATGCCGCGGAGCAACTGGGCCCGTGAGCCACAACTACTGAGCCTGCACGTCTGGAGGCTGTGCTCCACAACAGGAGAGGCCGCTATAGTGAGAGGCCCGCGCACTGCGATGAAGAGTGGCTCCCGCTCGCCGCAACTAGAGAAAGCCCTCGCACAGAGACGAAGACCCAACACAGCCAAAATTAAATAAATAAATTAATTAAATTTAAAAAAATAATAAGTACGATGGAAGTGAACCAACCAAAAAGTGTGACACGAGCAACTTCTTCTGGATTGGATGATGGTTTTTGAATACTGGAAGAATATTTTCTCCCCTTTTTTGGGTACGATTCATAATATGACAGCTACAAAAAATGGTACTTTTTGTAGTTTAATCTGCACTATTTACATTTTCTCCATCAATTTCTTGAGTGTAGGAGTTCAGTGTAAAAACAGATCAAGCACTGATTTGTAGTACTTGCTGATTCCTATGGTGTCGATTCTCCTGTGGCCAATTGCGAACCACTGATGTGACATCACTACGAGCAGAGCTGGAAGGAGGTGTGCAGCAATGCCTCATTGTATAGAATTTCCATGGCAATGATAAAATAGACCGAAGGGCCTCAGAAACATAGGTAATAGTAAAATGTAGTAAAGTAATTAGGAAATCATGGCTTTTGAGTATGTTCTACCATTAAAAAATGTAATTTACTTAATTATAAGCTTATATAGCTTAATGTTTGATTATATCCTGCAACACTTGTGAAAATTTAATAACCAGCTGTCATAGGCCAGTAAAAGCTAGTCATCATGTACCACTGGGTGGAAGCCCAGGCAGAGGGATTTTTCCTAAGCTTCCCAAGTGATTTTGATATCTAGCCATTGTTGAGAACCACTACCCAGGGCGGATGTCTTCAAACGTTTTTGCTGGTTGTTGGGAAGGGGAAATTTTCCCCATTACCTCCCTTGAGTTCTTGTGGCTGGGCTAATAATAAAACTGACAACAGACAGATTAACAGGAGAAAATGAAATAAATTTTAATTTGTGCACATGGAGGTCTCACAGAAATGGTTCCTAAGAAGTGGCCAAAGCTTTTATACTTTTTTAGACAAAGACACAATAAATGTGTGAGGAATTGACAAGACAAAGAATCTTAGGCTTCGGCTGCTTAATTAGTGATGAATCTAAACAGAGTTTAGTCTTGGGGGAGTCAATGAAAGAAGTAACAAGGTTTGTTTATAGGGGCTTCTCAGCTCCAAATTTCCTGTCTCTGGTGATAAGGGTGCAGGTGACCGTAATTCTCTCTGAGCATGGGCATTAAGTGCTAGAAAAAGCCTTCTGAGTTATCATTATGATTATCACCAGTTCACAATTGATTCAGGAACAGAACATTTTGGCAAATTACGTTAGTTATTAAACAAAAAAGTAAAATGTTCTTGGAAATGCATCTCCATGTATAGAGATGTATGGAGATTTCTCTCTCTGTTAGTTCATGCTCATGAGTGTTTATTATTACAAGAATGCAGCAGGGGCCAGTATCAGTTCTATTTCTATTTTCCACTTTTATAGATGTAAGTTCTGAGAAGGCTATCTCACATAAACAAGTAGGTGGGAATAGGAGAGGGTTTGCTTCAGACTTTACCCAATTCTTCGATTTGTTAAAGAGAAAAGCCACAGGCCCCAAATGGCCACTTGTTCTAAAGCCCATGATACTGATGCTGAAAACTCAACCTCTATGCACCAGTGCCAAATCAAATCTTGGAGACAAAGTTGTGGGTGAAGTAGAAAAGAATAGCTTTATTGCTTTGCAGGCAAAGGGAGACACAGTGGGCTCATATCCCTCAAAACGGTATGTCCCAACCCAGGGGGATTTGGTGAGGAGTTTTATAGCAATGGTTCAAGAGTGGAGTTGCTGATAAGGATCAGGGTGTGTGCAGGGCCTGTGCTCCTTTAATCTGGCCTCACGTGGTCTTCTGATGAGCTTCTCTGGTTCTCCAGAAATGAAGAATGCTTTATCAAGTAGTGAAAATCTTCCATTTGCTGGGGGTTTTAGTTTTGTAGATGAGCTCAAAGATAATGTTATACGTATCCCCTGAGGCAGGACCAAGGCCTGCCCCAAGGCTGCATTATTGTTTCCTGACTGCTCCTGCATTGTCTGCGCATAACCTCCCTTCCCTGACTAGCAAATGTATGAACCTGCCCTTTGGAACTCAGGGAAGGTCAAGAGATGGGGGACACAGAAAGGCTTTTGTGCCCAGGAGCCCCATAGGGTCTGCTCAGTTTCAATACCAAACCCGAATTTAATACCTGACCTAATTGCAGTTTCAACCTTCTCCTAGAAGGTAGTCTTAATTGGCCAGTCCAGAATTTTCTGGTCAGCTCTGATGAAGTTATCTGTCACAGGAGCCCTCTCTATCTCCCAACGGAAGAAAAGGTAATCTGCATGGTAGACCCTCACCCTTCCCCCAAAAGAAAGTGACCAGGTCTGAGACAATCTTTTCTTTTGTTAATAACTTCTTTGCCCCGTCCATCTTCTATGCAAACCCTCCATTTTGTACAGCTCCTGAAACACCTCTCCGGTTGCTAGGTAGGATGTTCCCTGATCTGTGAATCACTGAATAAAGCCAAATAGAGCCAATTTACTTGGTTGAATTTTTGGTTTTTAACAGATTGTTTTCCAAGTTGTGTGCCAAAATTCCCATAATTATCTCTCATCAAAAATGACTTTTAATACTCTATCAGAACAGTTAGGTCCATCTTCAATTTAGTTGGAAGAATGGAAACCCTCTGACTAACACAAAGGGTATTTAGACGTGGGTATTTCTAACTGTCCCTTTGTTTCGCATTCTGAGGTCTTTTACACCCCAAGTGTTGACTGAAAAAAAAAAAGCACAACCTAAAAGTTGAGCATTATGCTTCACTTGGCAGACAAAATTGAGGACATGAGCCCGGGACACAGCCTCTCAGATAGCTCTGAGGGACTGCTCTGAAGAGGTCAGCGGGGAGCCAGGATATATAGGAGTTTTTGCCGCAAAGACCAGGCAGTCAGAACATCAAAAGATGACTGTTAATTAAAGAAAACCAGACATCTCAAGTTAAGGATTTAGTGCTTTTCTTTGTATGGGAAGTTGCAAGGGTCCGGGCTCATTGAAAGCATTCCCTTGAAATGTACCCCAGCTCTCTGGGGCCAGCATCCTGTGCTTTCTCATCCCAAGTCTCTAGTCAGGGTGCACCGTTGGAGAGTGGCTGCAGTGGCTGACTGCTAGGTGGTGGGCATCCTGTTTCCATCCTGAGTTTCCTCAGGGCTCGCCGTGGGGGGTGGCTGTAAAGAGATGGCTTGATGGCGACATCTTTGTTCATGGATACGGCAGGCGACAATTTTTCATTGACACAAGGAATTCACCACAGAAAAGGGGTGAGAGGTCTGCCTGCCCTCGGTGAGGTGGGAGAAGGCTGGAGGAGAGAGGAGAAAGCTGCCTGCCTCTTGGACTGCAGGCTGGGCTCTGGGGCAGATGGGCTTTAAGTAAGAGTCAGCTGGAAATGGAGGAGCTGGAGGTTCATTCCCGTAAATGACGCGCGTCTCAATATCCTTTTGGTGAGTCTTCCTGTGCCCCGAGGAGCATGTGTGGCCCTGTTTGAAGACCATTGCTCTAGACTCTCCTAAAGAAACTGGGGGAGGCCCCCTGGAGCTCCCCAAACCCAGCCACAGCTGCGCCCTGTGGTGCCAAGGATCCAGTGGTACCTGCAGCTGGGGGAGGGGATGGGCTGGCTGACGTTGCAGCATCTTCTGGGAGGACATTAGAGCTACAGCTCTGCCCCAGTGATCATGGCTTCCTGGACCATTTTCCATGGAAGGCAAGAAAACTCTGCTTCTAGCAGGAGCCGGAGCCATCAGGTCCCTGCGCCTCAGTTTTCCAATTTGAAAATGGAATTTGCAACACCAGCTTCCCAGAGTTGTCGTGGGATGAAATGAGGCAAAGAATAACTAATGCTTTGGAAGCATCAGGCATGAAACAGCTTAGGGAAGCGGTTCTCCCCTGGACAGAGCCCAGGAGCAGTGAGGATCCAGGGTCAGTGGGGGAAGAGACTCCACAGTTGTAGGAACTTGCTCTGCACTCTTCAGAAAAATTACCCCAAACTTGAAAGTAAGGTAAGTTGTGGGGTTCGGCAGGTCTTTTCAACATCCTCCTGGGGCCTCGATTAATAGGCTCGCCCAAGAAGAGCATACCTGTCTTCGACTTGACTAGCGCATGTACCGTTTGTGAAGTTACACACAGGTTTGTAGATTTCTGTCTGGCAGAAATGCCAATTTTTTGGTTCAGTAGAAAAGATAACTCCAAAGATTATGCCTTTATTGACATGGATCAGTTTTGTATTTAGTCCAGCCATTTTATTCTTATTCTAACTTAAATATATATATATATATTTAAATTATCCAGTCCCTCAAATGCTCCTTGAATCTGTTCTATTACTTTAGTGGTTACCTCATTAATGAGTTGAACATTTCACGTGTTCATTCTATATATTTTTTCATTCTACATGAGAATCATGTTTTAAACTTCTTGACGGTTACACTTAGTGCTCAGGACTGGTTATATATATAGATCATTTATATATATAATTTCTTTGGATCTTGTTTAATTCTCTTGATAATCTTGGAAATAGACATTATCATCCCCATTCTACAGTTGAAGAAATGGAGGCTTGCAGAGGCAATGGTGCTTGACCAAGCTGTCCCAGATGGTGAGAAGTAAAGGATGGATAGTGTGAGGGGGATGTGAAAACTAAACTTTTAAGGTCTTGGGGTCCTTTATTTACTTTTGGCTGAAAACAGGTGAATTTTTAATGCCAAACTCATGTCCCTCCCCCTCCACCCTACCATCCCCCCAGCCTGCCAGGCCCCAGGCTGTGTGAACTTGCCCTTCTCTGAGCTCCTCTGATTCTAGCTGTGGGATTAGTCCACCTACAGTCCTGCAAACTCTATTCCTCAGACCAGACCAGTGACGCAGTGGCCCCTGAGGTTGGCTCGCTGGCTCCAGAGCCCCTTTGAGTCCAATTCCTAGGGGCTGAGCCTTTAGGTGCATCAAATTACCTAGGAGGAGGTGAGGACCCCCTCTATGAGGTCCACCCCAATCCAGAATCCCCTCGTCTCCAACATCACAGGTGGCTGCCTGGCCTGGCAGGGAGGACTGAGCTACTGAGCAGTGAGGGCTCCCTAGCCCACCCGTAGCCACTGCTCCCACTAGGGGGGCCCATCAGCCCTGGGGACCAGGGGCAACCAGAGCCCCTGATGGCACGTGTGGCAGAAATCTCCCTTTCCAGCCAGGGATCGAGGCGTGTGTGTGTGTGTGTGTGTGTGTGTGTGTGTGTGTGTGTTCATTTTTGACCAGTGATTAAGTGGAAACAAGTTGACAACCCACAGAATTTCCCTTCCCAGCCCTCACTTTCCAGGTTTACTTTTAGACCATTGTCCTGGTTACAGAAGACCCGAGAAGGATCCAGTAGTAGCTGAGAAAGAAGAACATTCAGCGTGTGGTCTCAGGACTGGTTAGGGTTTAAGAAGTAGAAAAGGTCTAATGCCTTAATCATGATGATGAGATGCTCTAACCAGCAAGATTACTTTGACAATGAAATTCATATCAAGAATAATTATAAAACTCTGATCCCTACAGAATGTTATTAAATAATTAAAAAATTTTAAATGGGATTGTATGAAATTTTAGATCCTGTCACCTGCTCTTTGCACTCAATAACAAAGTATAAATATCATTTCGTTTGATCACATTCCCTCATCTATTCATGCTGCATAACGTTCCATTGTTTGCATGGTCCACAATTTATGTAATAAATCCCTATTGATGGGCATCAAGGTGGCTTCCAGTGCTTTCCCCTCACTCCTTCTGCCTCCTGACTGCCCCTGGGGCTTCCCCCCGTGACCCTACATGGCAGGACATGCCCCTTCCTCTTGTAAGTAATAAACTCTTCTTTCAAGGCTGTTGTCTTACCATACCTGATTAAAACAAAATCCTGGGTACATTTTAAAACAACAAGGAGGCCAACTGGGCTCTGGTTAAGGACATGGGCCGCCCACCCTAGCTTTTCCTCCTGGGCCTTCTGTCTGTTCCACCCATTCCCAGACATCTGCCTTTCTCTGCTGGACTGTCCAGTCTCCTCCCTGTTGGCCTGGCCAATTCCCCCAAGTCTGTCAAAGTCTAGACTATGATGCTTTGGGCTACATTTGTTCAGTTTCCAAAACACTGCTTCTGGGTGCCCTGGGATGCTTACTCTGTTGGTACTCACTTCCCATCTCTGAGAGTTTTACACAAAAACTCAGAGAAGGAGAACAATGGCGTTCCTCTTTAAGGCAGTAGGGAGCCTGAGTGGACTGCGCTGTCTGGAAGGAGCAGAAAAGCCGAGTTCAGTTGCAAGGGAAGTATCTTTCAGGAAGCTGACTTATTGCAAGGTTCCATAGAGGACTTCCCTCCAACAGAGATTTCAGACGTTGAGAACACCAGACAGTGCATGGTTTCCTAAATTCGAATGTCAAAGGGCTTCCATGAGGCTTTATTTTGAAATCAACAGCCTCCATATCCTGTTGAGAATTTCTTGAGAGAAATTCTTTTTGTGAAATCTAGAGGGGGGAAAAAAAGTGCCAGGAAAAAAATGAAAACTCAAGATGCAAAAAGATTCAGGGTTTTTCCTCAAGGAAAAAACCAGACGGTCCTCAAGTTGAGTTTCAACGGCTCCAAAAGCCTTGTGCACGTCTGTAGACCAGGTGGCTCACATAGGGAGAGGCACAGTAGGAAAAACTAGAAAGGCGGAAACATTTAACAGGTCCAAAGTGGGGTTGGGGACCATTCTATGTTCTTTCTGGAAGCTTCATATACTTGGAGAGGGGGAGCAGTGTGCTGGAGATGGCTTGCCCAGGCTCACAACACTGGTTATGCCCCTCTTCCCAACTCTGCGTTTGATAATGTCAGGTGGGCGGCTTGAAAGTGGCCATGGTGGGAATATTTACACCATGGCAATCAGCAATTGCTACAAACCAGGACCTCTTTGTTTTCCCACAGAGATGGCTGTTAAGCATGTATCAGCACATCACTGGCAACAGGTAAGGGTAGTGGGAAGGCATGTAGGAAAGAGGGAGACCCCTGAGGCAACTAAAAACGAATTGTAACCCTGGCCTGAAAGAGAGATTACTGTTGTTTGTAAATGCAGTATCAAATCGTGGGAAGAGTATGGGCTTATGAGTCAGACAGGTCTGCCCGGGTTTGGACCCAAGCTCTGCTACCTATCAGCTTGTATCCTTAGGTACATTGAGCTTCAATTTCATTTGTATGAAGAGGAGATGGCAGTGGTATCTGTTTCTTCAGGGGGTGCATCTGAAGGCAGCTCTTTTGCCCCTTTCTATTCCCCTCTAACCTTGAAAGAACCTAATTATAGGAATGAGATCACTAGGCAATTTACCCTAACTCCTGACTTATGCTCTCCTGAACGCACACCATGCCTTGTTTAACCTGTTGATTCTTTTCCTACATAAAAAGAAGTAAGAATGAAGAATGAAGCAGTTAAAAAAAATGACTAGGTTTCTATCTCCAAGAGCCCCCTTAGCAATCCTGAAGGCAGATCACACAGGCAAGATAACATCTGAAGAAAGAGTCAGCCAGTCTGCACACAATGGAGAAAGATATAAAACCTAACCTCCTTCCTTGATGATTCACTGAGATTCTTCCCCCCTTTTCACCTTTAAAAACTGTCATGGCTGGGGCTTCCCTGGTGGCGCAGTGGTTGAGAGTCCGCCTGCCAATGCAGGGGACACGGGCTCACGCCCCCGTCCGGGAAGATCCCACATGCCGCGGAGCGGCTGGGCCCGTGAGCCATGGCCGCTGAACCTGCGCACCCCGAGCCTGTGCTCTGCAGCAGGAGAGGCCACAACAGTGAGAGGCCCGCGTACCGCAAAAAAAAAAAAAAAAAACTGTCATGGCTGAAGAGAATCTTCAGATTTGGTCTCTGGACACGAGTCCACCTTCTCCCCAGATTGCCAACTTTCCTGATTAAAGCACCTTTCCTTTCTACTGCCACCTGCCTCTCGAATTATGGGCTCTTCAGCAGTGAGCAGCTGAACCTGAGTTTGGTAACACATCTGGTGAGCCAGGTACTTTGTACACACTCTCTATAATTCTTGCTTGCCTTTAATGAATGCAGAAAAGCATTTATTCACTTAGTTGGTAAGAATTTCTTGGGTACCTGCAAGGTCCAGTGTGCTGGTGATGTGATGTCCGATAGGCCAGCAGTGCACAGGAGGTGTAGACAGACTGCCAGAGTGTGCAAGACAGAGCATGACTTTGTTGTATGATGTGAGACCCAGCCCTCAATATGGCCCTCAATGAGCCCCCCCACTGGGGTTCATACCTTTGTGTGGTTCTCTCCCACACTGAGTCAGTTATCCTGTGTGACCAATAGCAAGTGACAGAAGTGATGGTAGGTCACTTCCGGGATTAGGTTGTAAAGTGGCAGAAGTGATGGCAGGTCACCTCCGGGATTAGGTTGTAAAGTGGCAGAAGTGATGGTAGGTCACTTCCAGGATTAGGTTGTAGAAGCCCGTGGTCTTGGCCTGGGGCCCTCTCTCTCTCTTGAGTCTTTCACCTCGAGGGCAGCCAGCTGCCATGCTGTGAGCAGCCCTGTGTCGAGGCCCATGTAGTGGGGTGCTGATGCATTTCTCCAACAACACGGGAGCTTGGAAATGGCTTCTCCAGCCCAGTCGAGGCTTCCGATGACTGAGGCCCCGGCTAATGACCTGATTGCAGCCTCATGAGAGACCTTGAGTCAGAACCACCCAGCTAAGCCTCCTGTAGCTTCTGACTCTCAGAAACTATGTGAGACAATAAATATTTGTTATTTTAAGCTGTTAAACTTGGGGGTAATTTGTTATCTAGCAATAGATAACTAACACAGATAAGTCTAAAGATTTCTCACTAGAAAACGTCTATGTAATTTTATGGATGGGGAAAACATAAGTTGAAATATAGATATACAACCATAGATGCTAGAGAGAGAAGTCTTAGAAATCGTCAGTTCAACTGTATCATTTAAAAAGAGAAGTAAAAAGAATATTTGTTATTAACTAGGCTCACAGCATCCAAAAACATTGCACCCATAAGGCCATTCCCCCATCATGTCAACTGCTTGCACTTCTCCAGTCCCTTCCATGCTGGCTCTAAGCTGAATAATTACTATCTTATTTATTATCCTGGTCTGTATGCAATTTGTGGCCAATTTCTTAAAAGTTGACATGGTTTCATTTACACATTTTCATCTTTCTACATAGATACCACATTGGTCATTTAAAATGTTAGTATTCCATGGTAACAACGAGTCATGTTTCTCGGGTCTTATAGTAAACATTTTTGTTGTGTATTATAAATAACATTATGAGAAACACTGATATACATGATCTTTCCATTTCCCCCCAGTCGTTTCCTTTGTATACAGTCTTGGGAAAGAATTAATGATATGTTTTCTGGCTCCTGATATATGGAGAAGGGAGTGCCAGAGGAGGTGCCTTAATTTTGTCCATCCTACACTCTGACATACTGGAGGTTCAGAGAGGGGTGCCCCCTCCAGATGTCTGACACATGATTGGCCTCTAGGAAAAACTCACGTTGACAGTGGGTGGAGGGCTGAGCCAGAGAAATAACAGCCACTATTTATTGACAACCTACTGTGTTCTAGGCATGTTACAGTCATGATTTCTTATCCCTACAACAACTCTTTTTTTTTTTGCGGTACGCAGGCCTCTCACTGTTGTGGCCTCTCCCGTTGCGGAGCACAGGCTCCAGACGCGCAGGCTCAGCGGCCATGGCTCACAGGCCCAGCCACTCCGCGGCATGTGGGATCTTCCTGGACCGGGGCACGAACCTGTGTCCCCTGCATCGGCGGGCGGACTCTCAACCACTGCGGCACCAGGGAAGCCCTACAACAACTCTTGTAAGTATTGTGTGTGTGTGATACATATATATGTGATATATATGTGATACACGTGTGATACATATATCCTATTTTATAGATAGAGAAAGTAAGGCCAACCAACAAGGACCTACTGTATAGCACAGGGAACTCTGCTCAATATTCTGTAATAACCTAAATGGTTAAAGAATTTGACAAAGAATAGATACATGTATATGTATAACTGAATCACTTTGCTGTACACCTGAAACTAACACAGCACTGTAAATCAACTATACTCCAATATAAAATAAAAATTTTAAAGATATTTTAAAAATTAGAAATTAAAAAAAAAAAGAAAGAAAAAGAAAGGCCACATAACTGGTAAGTGATCAAACCAGTAATTCAAACCCAGATCTACTGGATTCCAGCGTTCTTTTCACTACCTCGTCTTGAAATCAACTTTAATTGCTCATTGGTGTTATATTTTGCAACTACATTGACCCCTGATGCCTTTCAGGGACACCCAGGTCACAGCATGTTACCCTTCCCAAGGACCACATCAGTTTCAGCATCAGCACTGATGCGTGACTGCATCTATTGACTGCACACTCATCTGCTCTGGGACCTACTAATTTCCTTCATTTTCTCTGTTTAAGGCAAAGCCCTCAAATTAAATTTGACGTGAAGGGTTTTGCTCAAGGTCACCCAGTGAGTTAGCTGTTCAATTCCGGCTCAGCCCCTCCCCCCATAAATTCCCTGTCCCTCCACCCGTCCTTCCCCGCCATCCAGCCTACCATCTGCATTCCAAGGAGGGGTTGAAATTAACCTTTTCTCCACCCACAGTTCTCCAGAAAAACTGGTTGAGAATCAGTTTGTTGATGAGTTTCCTCCTTTAGAAACCGAGCCAGAGTGTGATTAATTCCGCTCATCCAGGTCTTTTCTGGGAGACAAAGACAGGGACACGGACTTCTGAGGCCCTCCGCAGGCCCCAGGAAACCTGGACAGCAGCCCTGCCAACCTTTGACGTGTCGTTTCCTCAAAGCTGGGGCTCCAGGGCAGTGGTTCCAACTTCCACCTCTGGCGAATTGAATGCCTCCGTGGGAGAATGTCTCCCTATTTGGTGGTTGTTTTCCTGCGCTCCGGGCTCGTTCCCAAAATAGGTGTTTTACTCACTGAGGGAAGGGCGTCTTCCAGGAAGGAGGATGACATCCCGGGATGGAACTGGGGAAAGGGAAGGCAGAGGGACAATTAGACCTCTGGAGCTGGTCATTAAGGGAGGTGCTGTGGACTCGGGAGTCCGTGAATCAGATTTGGGGGAGGGGAGAGGAGGGGCCCGGAGGGCCGTGACTAGTTCCAGCAGAGTGGCTTGAATTAGCTGCAGAGGTTTTGTTCTGTCATGAAGAGATCCTGCAATATTTCTTCTTCTTTTTTGAAATTAAGGTGAAATTCACAGTAATATAAAATCACCCATTTGAAAGTGTACAATATGGTGGCATTTAGTACCGTCACCCTGTTGTGCAACCATTATCCCTACCTAGCTCCAAAACATTTTCACCACCTCAGAAGAAAATCCTGTACTCCAAGAGGAGCTCTTCCGCATTCCTCCCCCCCATCCCCCCCCCCCCCCCCCCCCCCCCCCCCGCCCCGAGCCCTTGGCAACCTTTAGTATGCGTTCTGTGTCTATGTAAATTTTCCGGCTATTTTCTGTAAATGGAATTCTATAATATTTGACCTTTTGTGTTTGACTTTACCTAGCATAATGTTTTCAAGGTTCATCCATGTGGCAGCATGTGTGTGTACTCCATTAAAAAAAAAAAATCAAAAAAACAAAAATCAAGATATAATTGACAGCCTCATTGCGGGGGGTGACCTGTGCAGTCCCATAGGGCCCTGCACTAGAAATGACCTCACGTTGGTTTAATGCTTTGTGGTGGCTGTCTTGAACTTCTTCATAGTTTTATCTTTGAACTTGTGCTCTGTAAGTGAAGTCTGATAGGACCCTGGAGCGCGTGAGTAAAGGAGATACACGCAGTAAGTGTGTCTGTAGTCAGATAGGATAGGGGGTCCCTGGAGAAAGAGAACCAGGCATGGCTTTCCTGACAGAAGAGAAGCTATTTTTCACCTAAGCCATTTCGTGATCTGAGCCTGGCCACAGTGCTTACCCTTGAACAGGTCTCAGTAATTAATGATCTTAAGGGAACAAAAGAATGCAGCAAGAAACAACTGTTATCAGGCAAGAGGTGTAACTATAGAAAGATACTATATCAGTTGTAAAGACTCCCCATTCTGTTTCAATGGTAAAGATTAGCCTGAAACCTCAACCACCAGATCAAATGGAACCTAAAGGAGGATAAGGTTGACCTTTTCTGAACCTCACTTCAATCAACTACAGCTTGGACTCTGTCGACCACCCAAGCCCCTTCCTGAACATGCATGTTCCCTGAGCTTAAAACTTCCCCGGACTTCCCTGGTGGCGCAGTGGTTAAGAATCCACCTGCCAATGCGGGGGACACGGGTTCGAGCCCTGGTCCAGGAAGATCCCACATGCCGCGGAGTAACTAAGCCCGTGCACCACAACTACTGAGCCTGCACTCTAGAGCCTGCAAGCCACAACTACTGAGCCCGCATGCCACAACTACTGAAAGGTGCGCCCCTAGAGCCCGCGCACCACGACAAAGAGTAGCCCCCGCTCGTTACAACTAGAAAAAGCCTGCATGCGGCAATGAAGACCCAACGCAGCCAAAACTAAATAAATGAATAAATAAATTTTATAAAAACAAAACCAAAACTTCCCCAGTTTTGTTGCTCAGGGGCCACTGCTTTGGGAAAGATCCCCAGTGCTCTCTTTACTTGCTGCAAGTAATAAATCCTTCTTCCTCCCATGCTTTGTCTTCATTGTGTCTTTTGGCTCAACACCCACCAAGAGGCAAACCCAGTTTTCAGGTACCAGCTCCCTGTTCCTTGCACCCTATTCACACATAGTGTTCTTACACTCGTGAACCATGATAAGCACGAGTTCAGAGAGACTCAAAGTGAGTACAAGGTGAGTGTGTTACAGCTACAACTGGACAAGAGGGTGCTCTGACACCCCCAGGAGGTCACATGTTCCTTTCTAATCAGAACTTGCTTCAGAAGCAGAATGTAGGGTGATGGTGTTTTAAGAACGAGGACCCAGGGAACCCTATTGTATCCTTTCGTATTCATGTTATTCCCCTGTATTAGACAGTCAGTTAAGGTGAAAACAATGACAGAAGAAAAGGGAAAGATAGGGGACCTCATAGTTCCTTTTCCTTTCAGTCCTTCCTTACCCATCAGTGAGCTCAAAGTCAAGAGTGTAGGTAGAATGTGTGCGTATCGAGAAATAAAGTGAATCGATCCCTAATGTAAACTATGAACTTTAGTTAATAGCAATGTATCAATATTGGCTAATCAGTTCTAACAGATATGAGATAGGGAAGAACCTTTGTACTATATTACAAGTTAATCACTAAAGGGATTTTGCCTATAAACTTAAGTTATACATAATGGCCCTCTCTGAGCACCCTATCTCCCAGGTAATGAGTAAAGCTAAAATACCTTTGTTTAACACACCACTGTAAAGCAATTATACTCCAATAAAGATGTTAAAAAAAAAATACCTTTGTTTAGCTCATGGGAAACATCCCAACCAGGCCCACCTGTGAATGACTGCAGGAAGGAAGAAATTAACACGTCCCTTCCAGAGGCTGACCAGAACCAGGAAGTGTTTGACTTTACTCCCTCCCCTTTTAGTATAAAAGAAGCCTGAATTCTAACTCAGGCAAGATGGTTCTCTGGGACACGAGTCCACCTTCTTTTTGGTCTGCTGCCTTTCTGAATAAATTCGCTATTCCTTGCCCAACAACTCGTCTCTCGATTTATTGGACTTTTGCCTATTAATTGGCAAGCGGTACGAGCTTGGACTCAGTAACAGATACACCACATAATGTAAGATGTTAATGATAGGAAACACTGGGGAAGGGAGACGAGTTTTATGGGAACTCTCTGTACTTTCTGCTCAATATTTTGTAAACCTAAAAGCTGTTCTAAATAATTAATCTATTAATAAAATAAATAAATAAAGGGAATCTCCAGAGGGAAAAAAAAAAGAAATGAAGTGAAAACAGTTGAGTTAATTTTGTGTAGTGTTTCACCTGTTCTGGTAAAGAGAGAAGTACATATGTACCTACAAGCTATAAAATATGAATTGTGGCTTTTCAATGATTCCACATATGAGTTCAATGTTCTTACATTTGCATTTAAGACTGGAGATGCACAGTGTGGGTGGAGGAGACAAGATGGCAGAGTAGAAAGACTCGAGCTCACCTCCTCTCACAAAAACACACTGAACAAAACTCATGTCAATAATTTAACATTTTAATTTTTCTTTACTTAGAAAAACATTAAACAGCAAGTAAAAACCACCATATCAAACCGAGACTGTAAAAGGAAAAGCTTTGTGTTTCAGTATGTTACAAAGGCACTTTTCTGCTGTTTTTTTTGGGGGGGGGGATGGGGGTTGGAATAAGTTCTCACATTTTCATTTTGCACTAGATACTATAAATTATGTAGCCAGTCCTGAGAGTTGGCCGTGACTGAAGAGAGGTTGCTGGATCCTTTGGGCTCCAGATGACAGAATAAGGACCATTGAGCGGGGACAAAGGAGACAGATTTGGTGGAGATTCCAGAAGTCCTTTGAAGAGAAGAAGCGATTCACACTGGAATGAGTTTCCAGGACTTAAATAGTGAGGTCTCTGGTTCTGGAAGATTCCAAGCAGAAATTAGAAGATATCTATAGGGAATGTAGTAGAAGAGATTTCTGACAGGAGTGCAAGTGATCTCAGACACTTCTTTAAGGCTAACAATTCTGTGACCTTTAGGACTTTAGTTGGGAGAGGACAGACTCAACGGTTCCTTCTCTGAAACTTCTGTGTGACAGAATAGGAAACAGACAGTTGGTCTTTAACTCTGGTTCCTGACACTAAGCTTCTAAAACCTTTGTAATTTCCTGAGTGATAGGAGTGTCTTTTGTTATCCATAACCTTACCAGACTTTATGCTAAGGAGGTGACCCTTGGTGGACACTTTGTAGCTGCAGCATGGGGCTGGTTGCCGGAGGAACTAACCATGTGATTAGAGGGTTGGACCTTTCAGCCTCACCCTTGGACCTCCTGGTAGGACAGTGGCTGGGAACTGAATTCAGTCACCCATGGCCAATGATTTCATCAATCATGCCAACAAAATGGAATCCCCATAAAACCTTTAAATGATGGACCGAGGAGGGGAGCTTCTGAGTTGGGGAGCTCATCTGCATGCTGGGAGGGTGGTGTACCCCAAACTCCATGGGGACAGAAACTCCTGTGCCCAGGGTCCTTTTAGACCTTGCCCTACATACATCTTCATGTGGGTGTTCATTTGTATCCTTTATAATATCGTTTATAATAAACAAGTAATAGTAAGTAAAGTATTTTCTGAAGTTTTGTGAGCTGTTTTAACGAACTGTCAAACCTCAAAGGGAAGGGAAGTTATTGGAACCCCTCGATTTTGTAGCCAAGATGGACAAAAGTGTAGGTAACTTGTGACTGGTATCTGAAGTGGGGGCAGTCCTGTGGGACCGTGCTCTTAAACTGTGGGTCTGAGGCTGATTCTGAGTCACTGGCGTCAGAATGGAACTGAATCGTAGGACACCCAGTTGGTATCTAGAGAGGTGGAGAATTGGTTGGTGTGGGGAAGAAAACCCACACATTTGGTGTCATAAGTGTTGTAAATCAGTACAGCTTGCCCAGGGATCAGATGATTCCAGAACTCAGGACTTTCCAGATTTTTCGAAAGAAAACACTGTACGTAAAACATACATTGTGTAACACCTTTAGGGGAGCTTGAGAAACCCCCTAAAATGAAACGATTGTATTTCTGGAGCCAGCCATATGATGATGATAAATAAACCATGAAGAGACTCATGTCAGGATTTGGGAAAGGAGCTCAAGCAGGTCAGATTGTCCCACAAAATATGGGACGTCTTTTGGAATTCAGGGCTTTGGGACTTGGGCGTTGCAGGTACGGGACTGTGGATGTGTGTGCTCTCAGAATATTTCAAAATGCCAAACAAGATTTAAACAGAGGCACCTGAGACATTCTGAAATTTCATGACTGGGAGAGAGAAACCAGCACCTGTCCAAAGGTTTAGACCTGACAAAAGTGCCAGGCAGGGCCTCCACTGTGTGTTTGATCCTCAAGACACCCTGATGAGGGTGACCCATCATCATCCTCCCTTAGCAGATGAGGAAACTGAGGCCAGCGTCTCGTAGTTAGTACATGTTGGTGCCTACATGGGAATCCAAATGCCAAACTCTTTCCATAGCCTCAAAAACTCCCAAGTGAATGCATGTCAGGTAGTGCTGTTATCCAGCCAGATGCCCCGGTACAGCTGTGTTGAATGCAGAACTTCTTCCTTATAAGGTGACAATTAACAAAGACCCTATATGTCCCAAGGCCTCCTGCCTTATCCTGCTGCCCCAGCTCCTCCCCTGGAAGCCTTCAGACTGTGACAGTGCAGCAACCAAAGGGCAGACTTTGGCTGGAGCAGGGGTCCTCTAGCGTCCTGCTCCAGTCCTAGAGGACAGAGACTGTGCCCTATTGTAACTTCAGATTTGGCTAATCCCGCCTCTTAGAGAAGTGCTAAGATCCTAATTATCCCAGCCCGGGGCCCAGAGCCCCTGAGCATACTGCTTTCTGCCAGGAAAAATGCTCCCCTCTCGAGAAGGGTTGGGAAACTGCACAACGCACCCTAGTTTAATCCTCACTTGCCTGAACATCAAAATCATCTGGAGCTCTTTGTAAGAACACAGACTCTTGGACCCACCCTGACCTACTACAGAATCAGAAGCTCCAGGCAGCGGCCCAGGATCGACCGTGTATCCTGCACAAACTCTCAGGCAAGTCCCATGATCGGGCAAGTTTGGGGATCACTATGCCATTCCACCGATTTTGGTAAGAAGGACTGGCTCATTCAGATTTGGGGGTGCAACAGTAAATAACTCTAATTCTCACACGTAAACAACTTTATAGACAAAAGCTCCTGGCTCTAACGATTTCCACTTCTCCACAGGCGCTTCCTCCCTTTGTCCATATATATGTTGTACCTTTCCAGACTTCCGGTCCCGCCCACTTCCTGCACTGGCCTGGGTGGCTACAGGGCATTAGGTGGAATTCAATTGAATTCAATAATTCAGTCTCTAATTGCTCTGCCTTTCCCTGTCCCATTGTTGGGATCTCAGAAACAGTGGGCTCCCCTGCTGGCATTCAACTCCAAATGTCTATTTGTTGAGCTCAATCCCAAATTGTCTTGTTTGGGCAACGATCCATCTGATAACGTTCCTCAACACTGGGAGATTTTCCATGTGTTCTCTTGGCTGAATCTTTAGGTTGCTCCTCAGGAATGGGTAGCATAGTTACAGAGAGAAGGCTTCTTTCCCCCTCCTTCTCTCCAGACGCTGTGGCCACTCACAAACATTGTAGCCGCGCCCGTGGACACGTGCTCCTGCATCCCAAACAGCTCTTGGTAAATAGACTGCTTGGGTTTTTATGTTCCTCTTTTTCTAAAGGATGAGGAAATGTGGGGCTAAGTGGAATATTTTGGGGGAAAATTCTTAGCTCCCGATGTTGCCAAAGGAAGTGAAATTCTTTTCTGTTTAGGTCTCAGGAAATGATCTGTCACATTTGAAATCATTTCAGAAATATTTACTGCATGTAAACTTCCCGCTTTTTTCTCTTCCAGTTGTTGATTCCATAACATTACAGAAGGAGGGAATAATGGTTTCGACAGCATGAAATACTGTTAAGTTCCTTAAAATGACGACCCACATCTTGTTGTGGAAAAGTTTGGAACTGGAGCCTGGCAGCTCTGTCATTTCCTGGCTATGCGACTACGAAAAAGTTACTTAACTGTTCTGAAACTTGATTTCGTTATATAAAAAGGAGATAATAACTGTGGTAGATTAACAAGTGATCACAGTCCTCCTCTCCCCGAATCTCACCCCTTGCAGTATGCTTTGCGTGTCCTCGGATCAAGAACTGGTATCTATTTCCCATCCCTCTGACTCCGGTTGGGCCTTTTAATTTGCTGTGGCCAAGAGAATGGTGGGTGCCAGTTCCAAGTCTAGGTTCGCGAAGGCTTGTACACTTCTGCTCCTTCACAGAACTCAGCTCAGCTGCCATGTGAGAAAATAGAAGATATCCTACTGGAAGATGAGAGACATATGGAGTAGACATAAGCCACTCAGGTGCAGGCCATTCTAGATCAGCCAGCCTTCGGTCTACCCAGCCACTGAGTACAGAGGCATAAGTGAACCTGATTTCTGCAGCTAGAGGACCTTGGTCCTTGACTTCTTTGAAGAAAGAATTCCACAAAGAGACAGAGATTGTATAGCAGACGCAGCATTTATTAGAAGCACAGTACATGTGGGAGAGCACACAGAGAAGCAGTTTACTGAGGGAAGAAGCAAGAGTTACACCCTTGGAGAAGAGCGTGGGCATCCTTGCTAGTGAGGAGTGTGCAACGGGGGTGGGCAGCATTTTGAATCTTTCCTGTGAGCCCCTAAGTGAAACCCATGGGTGGGGGGGTGTCAAAACCTCAATGCTGATGATATTATAATGATATGACAATGTGGCTAAGGTTACTAGAAGACAGCTTGAGCTCTCCTCTGCAGGGGTGTCAGGCTGGGAAGTCTCCTTGGCCACGAGAATAAGGAGGCTGAGGTGAGCTGCTTTGTCTTTCAGCCAATTACAGTAAGTCGCCTACATACAAACAAGTTCCATTCTGGGAGTGCCTTTGTACCAGTTTGTTCGTAAGTCCAACATGGTTAGCCTAGGTACCCAGCTAACACAGATGGCTATACAGTACGGTACTGTAATAGGTTTATAATACTTTTCACACAAATAATACATAAAAAACAAACACAAAAATTAAAGAAAACATTTTTAATCTTACAGTAGTACAGTACAACAGCTGGCACACGGGCTGGCATCGAGTGAACAGGCAAGAAGGGTTACTGACTGGAGGAGGGAGAGGAGGTGGAAGATGGTAGAGCTAAAGGATCATCAGTGAAAGGAGACAGAGGGCCAGCTGCAATTTCACTCATGCCTGACATTGATGACACAGCTTCTGGTTCCTTGCTGGAACCAGATGCACATTCACATCTTTGAAAGTTCGCAACTTGAAGGTTCATATTTAGGGAACTTAAATGTGTCAGCAACCTGTGCATTTTTATTTGTTCACGTTCCAGGGTTTTCAAGGTCAGAGCTTCTTGCTCAGTGCTACAACGTTTCTGTTTTTGATGCTATTCCTCCATGCATCCTCCATGCATCACGGCCTCATTAAGTACAAAACAAGGAGGTGGCTTTGCCTTCTGCCTGATGCCTATGCATGAGGAAGCTGTCCTTGGACCTGGCCCTGTCTTTCCTGCCTCAAACCCAGTTGAGGCTAGAAGAATCTCCCAGATGAGCCCAGCCCAAATTATCTACCTGCAGAACAGTGAGCTAAGTAAGTGGTTTTTTTTTTTTTAAGCCACTAGTTTTGGGGTAGTTTTGTTATGCGGTAAAAGCTGACATAACACACTTACATTTCAGTGCTGTTGTGTACATAAAATTAGACACTATACATAAAACACCTGTGTCAATACACACTGAGGAGCAGAATTGGTTTGGATGGGCTGCTAATCCAGCTGGGTATAAATTTCATACCGCTTGGTTAGAATGTGTCAGCTTCAGTGTCCATAGCTTATATTTTTAAATAAATATATTTCCCTGAAAACGTCTGTCAACAATATAAATGTAATGTTTCAAAAAGAACCCATAAAACTTAGCTATCATACTACTGCCTCTAACATCGGGTGAAGTTCAAATAACTTAGCAGGACTTATAGGACTTGCAAAATCCACCAAGGTCACGATGCTGCCTGTGGGTTTTTTTTTTTTTTTTTTTTCTGCTTTGCTGCTGCTCTGTGTCATCTTCAGCAATTCACATACAGGCAGACCTCTTTTTACTGTACTTTACTGTGCTTCACAGATACTGCATTTTTTACAAATTGAGGTTTTGTGGCAGCCCTGCATCGAGCAAGGGTATTGGTGCTATTTTTCCAAGAGCATTTGTTCTCATTCTTGAAATATTTCAAACTTTTTCAGAATTATTATCTTTGTTATGGTGATCTGTGGTCAGTGATCTTTGATATTACTATTGCCAAAAGATTATGAGTCTCTGAAGGCTCAGATAATGGTTAGCATTTTTCAGCAATAAAGTATTTTTAAATTAAGCTTTGTACATTTTTTACACATAAGGCTATTGCACACTTAATAGACTTCACTATAGTGTAAGCATAACTTTTATATGCCCTGGGAAACCAAAAAAATTCATGTGACTCACTTTTATTGTGACATTCACTTTATTGTGGTGTTCTGGAACCAAACTCACAATATCTCCAAGGTCTGCCTGTAAATGACATCCAAGACATTCATTATGTAAAGTGTCTACTAGTTTGGGTCCTTAAGGAAACAAAAAACTCACGGATGAAATCAGTTTTTAATCAACCTTATTGGGGTATAATTTACATACCACAAATATACAGTTTGATGAGTTTGATAATTGCATACACCGTACACCACGTCAGTCAGGATAACTGCATTTATAGCATCGCATAAGTTTTCTTTGTATCCCCTTCCAGTCATTCCACCCCATCAACCGTTCCAGGCTCCCACCGATCTGATTCCCATCACTACAGATTAACTGTGCCTGTTTTAAGAACTTCTTAGGAAGGCAACCATTCAATACACACCTTTTCTTGACTTGCTGCTTTCCCTTAAGATAATGTTTTTGAGATTCGTCTATGCTGTGGTGTGTATCAGTAGTTCATTCCTTTTTATTTCTGAGTAATATTCTATTATATGGCTATACTATAATTTGTTTATCCATTTATCTGTTGCTGGACATCTGTGCTGTTTCCAGTTTTTTAATGAATATGTTATGAATGAAGCTGGTAGGAACATTTGTGTATAAGTATTTTTTTGGTGTCTGTGTGCATATGTTTTCATCTTTCTTGGGTAAACACCTAAAAGTATAATTGCAGGATTATACGGTAAGTATGTATTTATAAGAACTGTCAAATTGTTTTCCAAATGTTTATACTATTTTACACTCCACCGGTAGTGAATGAGAGTTCCAGTTGCTTCTTATCCTCACTAACACTTGATATTATCAGTCTTTTAAATTTTAGCCATTCTATTAGGTGTGCAGTGGTATCTCATTGCAGTTTCAATTTGCACTTCCTTGATGACTAATTATGCTGAACATCTTCTCATGGACTTATTGGCCATTTATATATTTTCTTTTTGAACATCTCTCTTCACATCTTTTGCCATCTCTCCGTTAATTTTTTTTTTTACTTTTTCAAAATTTTTAAAATATGTTTATATTCACTTCTATGGAAAATATTATAGGAAAATTGCATAACAGGAATACAGGTTTTAAGAGAGTATGTGAAACATGTAGGTTATGGAACATGATAATGAAGTGAGTTTGTGACCCCACTACCCACCCAGGAATAACAGTGTTGGCCATAAAAGAACATCACCTGTATACTTTTTCCCTGTCTACCCCCTCCCTCTCAGAGGTAACAAATATTCAAAGTTGAAATTATATCACTATTTCACCTTTTTAAAAATAGGATTGTTGTGAATATGAATCTGTAAATGGTAATTGTTCATGTAATCTGTAAATGGTAATAATAATTGCATTATTTTGAGGTTTGTTAGAATGGCTGTACATCCTAGTTTTGTGACATATTTTTTGGTTCAATGTTATATGCCTAACGTTGATCCATATTGATTTCTATAGTTGTTCTTCATTCAGTTTCGTTGCTGTATAGACTGCTTAAAGAGTATTCATTCATGGCTTTGTCCAGGTATTTGGGAATAAAGGAATAGAGGTGGGGAAAAAGGAAAATCAGATTTTGAGACAAAATTTTCAGAGAGCCAAACTTTGCAAATAGGGACCTGTGGCATAATTTGACCAAGTCATGGTTGTTTTCTTTCCTCTTTCCCTCCCGGTTTGCGTATTTCCTCGCCTGCTGCCAGGACATGATTTCAGAGGGTTGCTTGCTCACTGGACCTGAGCCTGCCCAGCCCGGCTCCCATTTCAGGAGGACCCAAGGGCAGAGCCCCTGGACGGCTCAGGGCAGGGAGCAGACCTCACAGCGCAGCGAAACTCCGCTGCTTTCTTCGGAAGTGGTTAGGAAGGGTCTTTTATTTCTGGCATTTTGCTTCCTCTCTACATCTTTGGCCCCTGCAGTGACCTCAGTGTCTCCTAACTGTGGAGTCACGTGCCCTTCTCTACTTTGAAGTTTGAGCTTTATAAAGTCCCAACTCTTTGGCAATAGGTAACGTGTGGGCCTGATGTCAGCAGTGGGGACAAGTCTTTCCACCATGCTCTATCCATCCACGTGAGCGCAGTGACTCCTGGGGCGCCCCAATTTGAGCCTCTCTAGAGGAACCCACAGGGCACATTGTCCTGAGACAGGCCCTGACCCGCTAATGACAGTCCTCACGTGGTGCTTTGGTTTACAAAGCTTCCCCAGACACACTCCCATATGATTCCTGCAGCAACTCTGCGGGCAGCCACTCCAAGTCCACCTGACTCTGGGGACAGTCCATTGTCAGGTGGGATAAATGGGGGGGGGGGAGTGGGACCTTACCCTGCACTGGGTGCTCTGTACACGCTTGACCCTTTAAACAAACTTGTGAGGCAAGTAGTATTTTCATGCTATTTTAAAAAAAAAAAAAGATAACTGTTATGTTCCTCCCTCCACCCCCCAAATTCATATGTTGAAGTCCGTACCCCCAGTGGATGGTATTAGGTGGTGGGGTCTTTGGGAGATAATTAAGTTTATATAAAATTATGAGACTGAGGGCCCCGTGATGGGCTGAGTGTCCTCATAGGAGAAAGATCGGAGCTCTCTCTCCAGCACGTGAGGACACAGGGACAAGGCAGCTCTCACCCAGACATGGATCTGCTGGCACCTTGGTCTTGGGTTTCCAGCCTCCAGAAATATGAGAAGTAAATGTTGGGTAAGCTACCCAATCTATGGTATCCTTGTTATTGATTCTGAATGGACTAGGACGATAACCAGGCTCCAAGTGTAGAGTGACACAGAACCAGGGGAAGAGCAGGAACGGAAACTCAGCCCTGGGTCTCAGGCTTAGTGCTTCTGCCCATCGCCAACTACAGTATGAGCAACCGATTGCACCAAAACTTAGTACAGGCATACTTCAGGGTACTGTGGGTTTGGCTCCAGGCCACCACAATAGAGCGAATACTGTAATAAAGCGAGTCACGTGAATGTTTTTGTTTCCCGGTGCATATAAAGGTTACGTTTACGCTATACCGCAGTCTGTTTTGTGTGCAGCAGCATTAAGTCTAAAACAACGTACAGGGAATTCCCTGGGGGTCCAGTGGTTAGGACTCTGCGCTCTCACTGCCGGGGCCCTGGGTTCAATCCCTGGTTGGGGAACTAAGATACCACAAGCTGTGTGGCTCAGCCAAAAAAGAAGATAATAATAATAAAATAAAACAATGTACATGGCTTCCCTGGTGGCGCAGTGGTTGAGAGTCCGCCTGCCGATGCAGGGGACACAGGTTCGTGCCCCGGTCCGGGAAGATCCCACGTGCCGCGGAGCGGCTGGGCCCGTGAGCCATGGCCACTGAGCCTGCGTGTCCAGAGCCTGTGCTCCGCAACGGGAGGGGCCACAGCAGTGAGAGGACCGCGTACCACAAAAAAACAAAAAAAAACAAAAAACAATGTACATACCCTAACTAAAAAAATACTTTCTTGCTAAAAAATGCTAACCCTCATCTGAGCCTTCAACAAATCACAATCTTTTTGTTGTAGAGGGTCTCACCTCTATGTTGAAGGCTACTGACTGATCAGGGTGATGGGTGCTAAAGGCTGAGGTGGCCGTGACAATTTCTTAAAATAAGACAGCACTGAAGTTCGCTGCATCCATTGACTCTTTCTTTCATGAATGATTTCTCTGTAGCTTGCAACGCTGTTTGATAGCATTTTGCCCAAAGCAGGACTTCATTCAAAATTGGAGTCAGTCCTCTCAAACCCTGTCACTGCTTTATCGACTATGTTGATGTCATATCCTAAATCCTTTGTTGTTGTTTCAACAATCTTCACAGATTCCATCTCAAGAAACCACTTTCTTTGCTCATCTATAAGAAGCAAACCCTCATCCATTCAAGTTTTATCATGAGATTGTAGCAATTTAGTCACATCCTTAGGCTGCACTTCTAAATTCTAGTTCTCCTACTGATTCCACCATATCTGCAGGGACTTCCTCCACTGAAGTCTTGAACCCCTCCAAGTCATCCATAAGGGCTGGACTCAGCTTCTTCCACTCTCCTGTTAATGTTGATATTTGGACCTCTTCCCATGAATCATGGATGTTCTTAATGGCATCTAGAATGGTGAATCCTTTCTGGAAGGTTTTCAATGGACCTTGCCCAATTCCATCAGAGGAATCTCTATCTATGGCAGCTATAGCCTTATGAAATGTAGTTCTTAAATAGTAAGACTTGAAAGTTGAAAGGACTCCTTGATCCATAGTCTGCAGGCATTGCGTTAACAGGCTTAAAAACAACATTAATGTCACTGTATGTCCCCATCAGATGATGGGTGACCAGGTGCACTGTCAATGAGCAGTAATATTTTAAAAGGAATCTTTTATTCTGAACAGTAGGTCTCAACAATGAGCTTAAAATAGTCAGTAAACCATGCTGTAAACAGATGTCATGTCATCCAGGCCTTGTCATTCCATTTATACAGCACAGGCAGGGTAGATTTAGCATAATTTTTAAGGGTCCTAGGACTTTGGGAATGGTAAATGAGCATTGGCTTCAACTAAAGTCACCAGCTGCATTAGCCTAAGGAGACAGTCTGCCTGTCCTTAGAATCTCTGAAGCCAGGCATTGACTTCTCCTCTCTAGCTATGAAAGTCCTAGATGGCGTCTTCTTCCAATATAAGGCATTTCGTCTACATTGAAAATCTGTTGTTTAGTGTAGCTGTTATGGAGTCCAAGCTCGCACTGCATTTAGGTCCCTATAGGACAATGACGGAAGGGAAATTGCCCTGCCCTGGGAGTGGCTCCTGGCCAAAACTGGGTGCCCTGTTGGGTCTTAGATGGCAATACCAGACCAGGTCCCTGTGTCCCAGGAACTAACACAGGATTTTACAATGAGGGGGAGCCAGTACCACAGCTTCCTGAGCCCCAGTGTCGGGAATTGGGGCTGGATGGGAACAAGAGGCAGTGGGAGGGGTGTGTATATTGGCATAACAGCTGGAGCAGCTGGGACAGCCAGCTTGGCCAGAGGTTGGAGCACCATATCCTAAACCTTGTTCCCTTTCCTTTCTTCCTGTATGACAGATTTCCCGTTGGGTTTCTTTTACCATAAGGTGACAACTGTCTGACTTTTTCCCACCCTGATATAAGAGCAGAAATGCTTTCACATAGAGGATTTCATCATTCTTCCTCACGTCTTCACAGAACAGCTATAGAGCCACTCAAAGGCCACCATGAAACCGTAAATAGCAATTGATCATCTCTAACCATTAAAAGGATGCCTTTTTGCCTTGGCATCAACCAACTGGGCTGTATTCTGGGATGGGGCTTTTGGTGATTTTAGGAACCAAGTGGAAACTTTCTCTTCTCCCTGGGAATGTCCCACTTTTGGATCAGAGCAGACAGGTTTTTTGGTTCTTTTCCTCAATTTGACATCAGTCCTACTGTATTGAGCCCTTCAGCTCCCAGATGTCAATTCCGTGCTCCACTTGCCAAGTGGCAGCCTGTGCGGCTTCAGGGAATTTTGAAGGGAAGAGTCTGAGGACAAGTGGTCCCACAGCTGCCCGGGCCTGACCCCAAAATTCCCCAATCTGGGGCCCGCAGGCTACAAGCAGCAAGGCTCCTAGCTGGCTTCAGAAGACTTGTGTAGACTGCTAGTGCTTTTTGTGCCTTAAATCTTTGCCTACTACAAGGTCATAAACATTTTATCTCCTATTTTCTTCTGGAAATTTTATGGTTTTAGCTTTTAGGTGTATGATCCATTTCAAATACATTTTATGTATGCTGTGAGGTAGAGGTTGAGGGTTTTTAAAAAAAATCTGAATATCTAGTTGTTTCAGCACCATCGCTTGAAAAGATCATTCTTTCCCCATTGACTTATACTGTTGAAAGTCAATTGACTATATATGTGTGGTTCTATTCTGGTTCACTATTGAATTAGTTTCCTGGGGCTATTGCAATAAATGGTTATAAACTTGGTGGCTTCCAACAACGGAAACTTATTCTCTCACAGTTCTGGACACCAGAAGCCTGAGATCAGGTGCTGCAGCGCCAACCTCCTTACAAAGGCTCTAGGGGAGTATTTCTCCTTGTGTCTTCTGGATTCTGGTGGCTCCTGGCTTATGGCAGCATCACTCCAATTTCTGTCTCCATCCATCTTAAAAGGCGTTCTAGGCATCCTCCCCGTTACACTGAATTTCACTCAGCGCTTCGCATTTCTGTTCTCTTTCTAGTTCACAGAGATGCTTCCCTTGCTTTTGAGTCTCATTATGTTTTCGTTGGGTATCTCTTTCTTGTATTTTCTTTTCTCATTGCTACCCGTTTGGGAGTGGTCTTCAAGTATGAACTTCCCATCTCCACCCGTGGCCCAATGCCTAACCTGACCCAGGTAGAACTCATTCTTCCCCGGGCTTGTATGCTATATCCCCACCCTGTCTTGGGCCCAAACCCAGGCCTTTTTCCCTGGAGCCGTTAGAACATGAAATGGTGATTGTTTGCACAGTCTGGCAAAATGCTAACTCAGGTCTGTGCTGCACTTTTGTTTCCATGTGGGATGACTTCAGTCAGTTGAAATCAAGAAATGTTTATTGTAGGCTGCTGTGTTTGGTTGGCAGGACTGAGGATTAAAACACAGCAAAACATTCTTTTAAAGCATGCCAGACGGTTCCTAATAAGGAAAGGTAACAGTTACATGATTAATCTTCTCCAAATATAAGCAGCTCTTTGCAGGAAACTGCCCTCAGCAGAAAGCCCCTTTGCACATCACTTTAGCAAAGCTACATTGTAACTAAATTTTAAACTAGTTACCCCCATGCTCTACTCATCTCTGACCCAAGCACACCTTTCAAATCTTTTGATCATAAAATACCTTGCCTACCTCTCTGTGCTTCCTGTAGATCAAAGAAGTAGAAATGAAGAATAAGTAATTAAGAGATGGCCAGACCTCTTCCCTAGCTTCCCCTTCAGTAATCTCCCGAACAAACAGTGTGAACAAGATAACAACTAGAGGAAGATCATGGACAATAAGTCAACGAGCCTGCACAAAAGCCTGCACGCAATGAGGGATGGTGATGGCTCTGACCCTGTATCTCAATGATTAACTGAGATTGCTTCCCTTCTTCCCTTTAAAACTTTCATGCCCGAGCAGAATCTTTGGAGGTGGTTTTGGGGGGAGGTTGGGTCCACCATCTCCCCAGATTGCCAACATTCTGATTAAAGGCACCTTTCCTTTCTACCAATATCTGTGAGTATTGATTTTGTAAGTGGCAAGCAGCAGTACCCCAGTTGTTTGATCACACAAAAGGCACCTTGAAATCTTGGGTGGCCTCCAGAAAACCTACTGCTTCTTTGCACTTCACAATCTCCCTGCAACCTACTTGTCCAGACTTCTTTCTCTTTACTCTCTAATCTATCTACCCCTGTATCCTCCCAACATAGTCACTTCCTACCTCTGCACCTTGGCTCAAATTTGTGAGAGTTTTGCTTGTAGCTACAATGCAGGCTGTTGGATGTTCTGGTCTGGGGCTTAGGGCAGTCATGTGAGCTGGGGACATGGATTTGGGATCTTCATCATAGAGATGTGTATAAGTTTGCTAGGGCTGCCATAATGGAATACCACAGACTGGGTGACTTAAACAACAGAAACATTTTTGCTCATAGTTCTGAAGGTTGGAAGTCTAAAATCAAGGTGCCACTTGGTTAGTTTCCTCTGAGGCCTCTCTTCTTGGCTTGCAGATGGCCACCCTCTTGCTGCTTCTTCACATGATCATCTCTCTGTGAACATACACTCTTGTGAAACCAAGCAGGACCCTGTGGGGCTCCTGGGCACAAAAGCCTTTCTGTGTGCCCTATTTCTTGTTTGTAGGGAATAGACCCCAGCCTCCATGACCTTCCCTGAGTTCCAAAGGGCAGGTTCAAACAGTTGTTGATCAGGGAAGGGAGGGGATGCAGAAACAGGGGAGAAGCCACCAAGAAACAATAGGCAATACTCTAATAAAGATGTTAAAAAAAAAAAAAAAAAGAAAAGAAAAAGAAAAAGGACGAATGTGTGACATTGAGCAAATGACCTCCCTTTTTTCTGGGTTTTACTTCCCCATGTGGAAAAGGAAGGGCTTGGGCCATTTCAGCCTTTAAAAAAAATTTAAAAAAAGGAACAATAGGCAACCTTGGGGCAGAGTCCTGGCTCTGCCTCAAGGTTTACACATAACAATATCTTTGAGAAGCTCATCAGGAGACCACGTGAGACGTGAGGCCAGATCAAAGGAGCGCAGGCCCTGCACGCACCCTGATCCTTATCAGAAACCCCACCCTTGAACCATTGCTATAAAACACCTCACCAAATTTCCCCAGGTTGGGACACACAATTTTGAGAGGGACAAGCCTGCTGTGTCCCCCTTTGCCTGGCAAAGCAATAAAGCTATTCTTTTCTACTTCACCCAAAACTCTATCTCTGAGATTCGATTTGGCACCAATGCACAGAGGCCAAGCTTTCAGCATCACTTGGTATCGCTCTATATGTCCTAATCTCCTCTTCCTATGAGGACACCAGTCATACCGGATTCGAGCCCACACATATTACCTCATTTTAACGTAATCACCTCTTTAATGGTCCTGTCTCCAAATATAGTCACATTCTGCACTGGGGGCTTAGGGCTTCAACATGAATTTGGGGGGAACACAATTCAGTTCTTAACAAGATAGTAGCTGAAGTCATGGGAATGATATTATTGAGAGAGAGAGTAAACAGGTGTGAAAACTCAGTGGCCTAGAAATTAATGAACAAACTGGGCTGGCAGAAAGCCAATAGCATCTGAAGTCATATTCTTTTAACACAGATATACTTTATTTGACTATTCTCATTAAAAAAAATAAAAAGTCATTTTCACAAGAAAATGTTCTCTTTACTAATTTTCTTGAAACCAGCTTCCCCTTTGGTATATCTTTTGGTTTACAACTTTTGATGGAGGCCTTGGCACAGAGAACAATTTCTCTATCATCAGGAAAACAGCACAGCAAGTAGAGGCCTCTGAGTCCCAGTCTCAGATCTGGGGATACAGGAGGGTGTGGCAGGGACATGGAGACCCAGGAACACACACTGCTTCTAGGGTGTCAGCCACTAGTCAGATACTGTAGACTGCCACCCTGTGGAAGGGCTGACCCAGCACTGCTGGATTCCTGATTTTTCAAAAGAGTCTGGAAATATGCATGTTTGAAATGTACGATACCCCCACATTAAAACATTGGCTCAACTGTTTAAAAAAAACACTTAATTTTATTTTATTATTTATTTAAACATTTTATTTATTTATTGGCCACTCCTTGTGGCATATGGGATCTTAGTTCCCCAACCAGGGATTGAACCTGTGCCCCCTGCAGTGGAAGCGTGGAGTCTTAACTACTGGGTTGCCAGGGAAGTCCCAAAAAACACTTAATTTTAAATGAAATACATCTTCAGGCTGTATTCAGAGGGTGAGACACCGATGTCTAGCCTTATATACAAAGTTAGGCCCTGAGACTCAGCTCAGAGCAATCCTGTCTTGTAAAGGTCAGCTGGAATTTTGCGACCTCTCATGACCTAGTTAAGAACCATCATTGGATGCTAATACCAACAGGTAAAAGGTTAATGAGGGATTTTATATGGGGAGACATAACCCCACTCAGATTATACGTTCCTGGTATGTGATGCAATCGGAAATACCCAGGACCACCGATGAATGCTTTCTGCCAAAATCATACAACCTGAATATAATCAAGCATCCAGATTGAATTTCTGGCTCACAGGGAATCCAAAGGTTAGAGGAACCCATTAAAGGACTTTACAAGGAGGCAGGAAATTCTCCTAGACAAACAGCCTGATTTTTCCAAAGGAAAAAGGGGAGAAAGGGACTGTTACAGATTCAAAGAGGTTTAAGAGACACATCAACCAAATGCAATGACTATATCTGGATTCTGATTAGAACAAAATTGAGACAGTTGGAGAAATTTGGCCCTTGAAGGAATTACTTTTATTTTTATTACACGTGATAATAATTTTGTGGTTATATACTTTTAAAGGCCCTATCTGTTGGTAATACAAACAAGTATTTATGGGTGAAATGATATGATATGGTGAAATATTTGCTTTAAAATATTCTGGGAAAAGAAAAGAGGGTGAAATTAGATGAACAAAATGTGGGTAGTTATTGAAGCCGGTGATGGATACATGGTTGGGGGGATGTTCATTATATGATTCTCCCTACTTCTATGTTTACTTTGAAAATTCTACGATAAAAAGAACAAAGAATCCCAGTACAAGGCCCAGGTAAGCAGGGAGCCGTTGTGGACAGATGGGAGGAGCCCCGGGAAGACTGCCTTTCCTGTCTGCTCCCGTCTCTGGCATCTGTACAATACTGTGCTTTGACTCTACGCCTTGACATGCAACTGTGGGCTGCCTTATTTTGTCTTTTCAATTTTTGTTTTAGCAAACTCATTGGGCCTGGCTATGTGGTAGGGCTGGGCAAGAACTGAGTCAAAAAAAAAAAAAAAAAAAAGATGTCATTTTAGGATTCTGCACCAATTCCAGTGTGTGGGTTTTTCCTCCTCACACCACCGAGCAAGTCTCCGACACCAGCTGGGTGTCCTATAGTTCAATTCAGTACTGACATTGGAGATAGCATCAGATCCCAAAGGATAAGGGCTCAGTTCTGCAATACTATCACACCCGCCCACCCCACCCCACCCCAAATTCATACACCACCTGCAATTCCAGGTTGTCATCTGTGCTTGTGGCCAACTGGCTATAGATCAGAGGTCCAAACTGTTACTGAACCAAACTTAGGTTCACTCACTTGCCTGCTATGCAGCAAAGTCAATGTACTGACACTGGGTTGTGGTGAGGGAAAGTACAGCATTTATTGCAGGGCCAAGCCAGGTAATGGGCAGCTAATGCTCCAAAGACCTGAACTCCCCCATGGCTTTCGGGGAAAAGCTTTTAAAGGCACCATGTGTAGTGAGGGCCGCAGGGTGCATAACGTTCCTCTGATTTGTGGGAGAGTGGGGTAACAGGGTAGTGTTTCAGGAATCTTGATCATCAACCTTCTGGTTCCAACCAGTCTGGGGTCTATGTGCTTGCATTTGGCATGTAGTCACCATCCTCCACCTGGGCTGGTGGGGATGCCTTAGTTCCTGCAGAACAACTCAAAGATACACATCAGATTGTTGAGGATATCCCTTGAGGAGGAACTAGGAGTCTCTGTTTTATTTCCGAGCTATTGTTTCTCTTTTTAAAAATATTTATTTATTTTATTTTATTTATTTATTCAGCTGCTCCAGGTTTTAGTTGCGACACGCGGGATCTTCGTTGCCACATGTGGGATCTTTTAGTTGCGGCATGCAGGATCTAGTTCCCTGACCAGGGATTGAACCCAGGTCCCCTGCATTAGGAGCATTGGACCACCAGGGAAGTCCCTGAACTATTGTTTCTTGACCACTTTTCCTCTGTTTCTGCATTTCCTCACTTTCCTAATTAGTGACTGCTTGAGTCTTCTCTTTGGAACTCAGGGAAAGCCTAGGAGGCTATAAATAAAGGCTTTTTCTACAAACAAGAGATGAGGGGGCATGGAGAGGCCTTTGTACCCCGGAGGCCCTTCAGGGTCTTGCTGTTTTAGTGCGTTCTTTAGTTAGCCTACCTCATTAGTTTAAAATGGAGGCCAAGCTGGTCTGGGGCTTATTTATCCAAGAGCTGTAAAGACAAGCAGGAGATGACCATGCAGCCCAGTCTGGCTTTTGACAGGAGAGGGAGTGACTTTCTTCCTAAACTGAGGAAAGGGAGCAGAATATGCCACCCCCAAAAAATGTCATTTTGGCATATTGATTATTTTGAATTATAGGTACTTGAGAAACAGCCAGTACAAAAGGGCACTCTGACCTTCCTTTGTGTCCCAAAAGCAGGAGGTAAATCTTCCTTGTGAAGGTGCCCTTCCTATAGCAGGAGGGTAGGAGGCAACCTTGTCACCAGATACAGGGAATTTACGGCCAAGAATGCTATATAAACAAAACGTGTCATTTACTTACCAGTTTACCACCCCAAGCCCAAACGCATCTGTCTTTTCAATTCATCACAAATTTATTGTTTCTTTGTCTAAAAGGTTTCTTGCTTTGGTCATTATTTTGAGTCTCATATACTTATGGGGCTCCTGTACATACAAAATTAAATTCGTTTTTCTCCTGTTAATCTGTCTTACATCAATTTAATTATTAGACCAGCCAAAGAAACTAGAAGGAAAATAGGGAAAATTTTCCACCCCTACACTGACATCCCTGACAGGGAGTGATTTCTCTAAGATGTTCTTGAATTAATAATGGCAATGGTTCTCCTGAGAGGAAGGCAGTTGTTTTCTTAAAAGGGTATCCAATATACTTCTTGGGCACCCATGTTTATAATGCTGGGATGTGCCTGTATATTTCCAGTGTCATGGCCTCTGCTCTGTCTGAAGTGAAGGGAAAAGAGAAGTAAGACTTGTGCACTAGTTAGATACCATGCCTAGTGCATAGTAGGCACTCAGTAAATATTTGTCAAATGGTTGGGTGAATCAGCATTTAGGTATCACCTACATGGTCCAATTTCAAAGATTTTGTGGAAGGTCCATTTCCCTCTCCCAAATTTTCCATTACCCTTACTGGGAAGCCTGGAATTCCTCCATGACTGCTTGTAGCTTAAAATGTTGCTCCTTTTCTCATGTTACTAGCACTCAGTGTGAAGGAAGGCTCTGGAGGACAGGTGGTAGGAGTAATTTTTCTGTGTTTGTTGTATTTCTTGCTGTCTGTACTTGGAACTATGGAATCCTTCAGGGTCAGGGATGAGGAGTTCCATCTTTGTGTCCACTGGGTCTTGCACTTGAAGGGTAGGAGAATATGCCACCCCAAAACAGCCCTCTTTGACATAAAGGTTATTCTGAGAAACAGAAGATACAGGAGAAGCTTTGAAAACAGAATAGTGGTCACCCTTTTGTAAGGGACATTCACATTTTAAAGGAAATCTTCATTTGTAAGCATGTCTCTCTCTGTACCAGACAAAGAAGAATTTCTTTAAATCTCTAGAAACTTTTATCAGTGAAGAAGGTTTGACTTCAATCTGCATGACAAACCTTACCCTTGTGCTTTTCCTGGTCACCTTCCATGACAGTCTCCACCCTACACCTTCCTTTGTCTTTTGCTGAAGATGATGGTGTTTAAACGGCTCACTCAGGTCACCTTGGGAAACTACTTATTTTTCTCTGGATATCTCCCATGGACATATGAAGTATACATGTTAATAAATTTCTGTTTATTTTTCTTTTATTCTTTTATTCATCTGTCTTTATTACAGGAGGTCTCGGCCAAGAGCTCACAAGTGTAGAAGAAAAATGAATTTTTCAGTGCATAGTAGGCACTCAGGAAATGTCCTTTGAACAAATGAGAGAAAGCAGGCACTCTCATCTCTTTAGTGGTTAGTGCAGGGCTCGGTGCAGAGGAGGTGCTCAAGAAATGCTTATTCAATGGAAGGTTGAAAGAATGATTTTTCAGGATCTCTGGAAATTGAGAAGAATTTGACCTGGAAAGGTACAGAATTGGGCTGATAAAGAGGCTTTCAAATATCTTCCATCAGACCCACGGCAGATGCACTTGCTTCTAAAATGTTCATTTTCCCTCTTTGACTCAGTGCCTCTCAGAGCAGATTAAGACGTTTACCAGCAAATTCCTGGAGGAATCCCATAGTCAGCACCTGGGAGCTTGAGAGAGAGCCCAGAAACTGTGAAGTTTTTGGCCAGGGGCAGCTGGAGGCCCCATGACTTTGGGGTTCTTCTCCCCCTGACACCAAGCAGAATCCTGTGGGGTCTTCCTGGCTGCAAAAGCCCCTCTGAGATCCCCATTTCTTGTTTGTAGAAAAAGGCTTCAGTCTCCTAGGCCTTCCCTGAGTTCCAAAGAGCAGATTCAAGCTGTCACTAATTAGGGGAGTGAGGCAATGCAGAAACAGAGGGAAAGCAGTCAGGAAAAAATAGTTCAGCAATAAAACAGAGTCCTAGTTCTTCCTCAAGGGATATACTTAACAATAGGATGCATGTCTTTGAGTTGTTCTGCAGAAACTAAGGTCCCCAACCAGGTGGTAGATGGTGACTACATGCTGAACACAAGCACACAGGCCCCAGACAGGCTGGAACCAGAAGCTTGCTGATCAAGATTCCTGAAACATTACCCTGTTACCTCACTCCCCCACCAATCAGAGGAAAGTCATGCACCCTGCAGCCCTCACCCCAAATGTTGCCTTTAAAAACTCTTCCCTGAAGACCACCAGGGAGTTCAGGGTCTTTCGAGCATGAGCCGCCCATACTCCTTGCTGGGTCCTGCAATAAATGCTGTATTTTCCTTCACCACAGTGTAGTGTCAGTACATTGGTGGGCGAGTGGACCCAAGTTCTGTTTGGTACCACCACCTTCTGTGTCCATCAGGGGAGAAGAACACTAGATTCTGCTAAGCATTTACTACATAAGGATTATTACCTGCAGTATCTAATTTAATCCACATGTACGGGTGGAAAACTTTTCCCTTCCTCCCTTCTACGTTCTTTGGCTGCTGTAATAATTAAATTGATATAAGACAGATGAACAGGAGAAAAACACACAAAAGTTTAATAACAGGTATACCTCCTGTGTACCCAGGACGTATCCAGAAAAACTGAGGTAACTCTCCCACCTGGCCCAAGCCTTCACCTTAAATACCATCTTCAGCTAAAGACAAAAGAAGATGTCGGGGTAGGGAGTCAGTCATGAACACACAGGAACACACAGTAAACAAGGGCAAGGTTGTGATGCAGATGTAGCTCATGGCCCTTTCCCTTGATAAGAGTTTCTAGAGACTTAGAGTCATCCTGATTTTCCTGGTACAGAGAGGGAGACACCCTTACAAATGGAGATTTCCTTTACAAATGTCAATGTTTCTTACAAAAGTGTAACTCCTTCAGATCTTCTCCCAAGTCTGCTGCTTCTTTCCCTCTGGGTACATAGTTTTATCTTAGCTTAGGGGAGAAGGCATAAAAAATTTCTCCTAGGAAACTCTGAATATCAGCTTCTAATCTGGCCACCTTTTGACTTACAGAGCTACAAAAAAATTCTTTTAAATATATACCTTGTCAGTTTTCAGTTGGGACAAAGAGTAAATATTTCAGACAGTATTAAACAAGTCCATGGACCAAAGAGGCATCCTCAAAGAGGGTGTAAAAGTTATTAGCTTCCCAAGATCTGGAGACACCCTCAAAGATAGCCGAAAGAAAGAAACCACAGCCTGCAGGTCCCAGGAAGGTGGAAATCCAAGCCAAGCTCTTAGGACACAAAATGAGAAAAGCAAGAAGGCAATAGCTATCCCCAGGAGAGAAAGGATAATAACCAATGGATCTGGATTTGGAAAGGAAGGGACAACATGAAATTTTATTTTCCTTTTCCGACTGGGCGCTACAGACAGAGATCTGGGCAAGTTGACTCTGGTAAGAATTCTCACCCTTAGCCAGGTTCTGCTAGCTCTCCCCGGATCCCATCTGCCTGCTCTGAGTGAGGTTTAAAGTGGAGAACACAGTTTCAATCAATTTCAGAATTTGGCAAGATTTTAAAAAGTTTTAATTTTTGTTTCCCCTTGGCTGCTTAAGGGAATATTGTAGCAGTTTACTAGAAAATTCATCAGAGTACTGTCAGCTCTGGGAGGGGCCCAAATGAAGGCCTTCCCTTAAAGGTAAACATGGTGGTGTCTGTAAGGCCATCAACTTGGTGGACTTTTGTTTATGGTCTTGTAGTCTCTAAACTTTCATTAACCTTTTGTAACAAACTTTTAAATGAAGCTATTTTGGAATTTTGAAGACTTTTGGAAGCTTCTGTATACCAATAAAATAGATATTCCATTCTGTTTGTTTAATTTGGGAATTCTTACTTTTAAATGCACTTCTTATGACACAAATGAACTTATCTACAAAACAGAAACAAACTCACAGTCGTAGAGAACAGACTTGTGGTTGTCAAGGGGGGTGTGGGAGGGATGGAGTGGGAGTCTGGGATTAGCAGATGCAAACTATTATATATAGAATGGATAAACAACAAGATTCTACTGTATAGCACAGGGAACTATATGCAATATCCTGTGATAAACCAGAACGGAAAAGAATATGAAAAAGAATGTGTGTGTGTGTGTGTGTGTGTGTGTAGTGTGTATACATATATAGAGAACTGAATCACTTTGCTGTACAGTAGAAATTAACACAACATTGTAAATCAACTATACTTTAATGTAAGTATATATATATATAATGTACTTCTCATGTGATCTTATCTAATTGGAACATTCCTTCTAATGGCCATTGTAATTCCAGGTTGTTTTTAGTAAGATTTGGCCATTTTTGTAGATATTTACAGCTTCCAGGATTATAGTTCTTAGACATAAAATAAGAAGTGTGCCAGAACTCTTATGTACTTGACTCTAGAAATTAAATATCTCATCTCTTTCAGTTAGACTTTATCTGCACAAAACAAAACAAAACAAACATGTGCGCCCTAACCCCCAGCAGTGGCCAGGAAAAAGGCCCTGTGCGCACCAGCCCCAATTCCCTAGTTCCCAGTGGAACCCGGGACGGGGGAAAGGATTGAACCAGGAGACCTCAAATGAGGCACCACAGCTGCCACCAGAGGTGCCCAATGTAGTACCTGGGAACAGAACCAAAGCCTGAGCTTTCTAATCAAATGGGAAATTGTGGTCTGAACTAGCAGCAGCCCCCAACGTGGAATGAGTGATTCCAGACAAATGGTGAACTGGCTGGAAAGCCAATTATATCAGGAGCGCAATGCAAAGGGAGCAGAGCTCAGAACCAAGAGGAACGTACCTACAGCCCTCACAAATGGTGAGAAATACAGTGAACTCAAAAAAGGCTTTGTGGGTACCATGCCTGTGTTTCTCATTGTCCCTGAACGCCATCAGAAGTTTGCTTTGGATGCCTCCATCACTGCCACCAATCTGTTAAAAAACAAAATTCGACTGAGTAAATTTTAAAGATCTAATTGGCTTTATTGAATGATTCATGATTCAGGCAGCATCCCATCTAGAAAACAGAAGGGAGTTCCAAAGGGCTACAGAAAGGGAAAGGTTTTTAAAGGCAATACAAGGACGTCATAAACAAAGAAGATTATTTCGGGCTTGGGTAACATACCCATGGGGGACGGATGAGGTTTATGTGGTAGATGACCTCATCTTCCTTTGGGAGATGGAAAGGATGACCTCATTGGTGCTGCCCAGAAAATTCCACACTGACTGGTTAGGATTACATTCCTGGGGAGGGTTATTTGTAACCGCAATAAGGTCAAATATTAAGTCTTGGTTTTAGCACAAATACCTCTATCTTGGGCTTGTCACTTACTTTTTTTTTTTTTTTTTTTTTTTTGCCACGGCTCAGCTGCTCCGTGGCATGTGGGATCTTCCCAGACTGGGGCACGAACCTGTGTCCCCTGCATCGGCAGGCGGATTCTCAACAACTGTGCCACCAGGGAAGCCCCATTGTCACTTATTTTTTAACAGCTTGTTTAATAATCTATGCATTTTACAGTTGAGGAATGGTGGCTCAGAAAGGCTAAGTGACTTACCTAAATCATAGGTGGTGGGGCCTGAATTCAAACCCAGGTTTGCCTGCTTTTCCTCATTGCAAGCGCTAGGAAGGACATGCATGGAGGTAGGTTCTAAATGGGAACACGGGGTCAGGTGACTCTGGGGGACCTTCCAGCATCCATCCCTCTCATCTAAAGTGTGCTAAGATGTTCCTGGAGGTCAGAAACAGAGTGGGGAATCTGGTGTTTGCTCACCAGGTGTGTAATGTAGGGCGAGATGCTGAATTTTCTTAGCCTTATTTTTCCACCTGTTAACACGGGTCCCCACACCTTCCTCTGAGCACTGCTGTGAAGGTGAAGGAGTAGGATGTGTGTGAAGCCCACACACATGGTCTGCGCCCTTGTGCAGAAGAGTTCCTTCAGGAGCCCCAGGGAGGGGCAGGGAGGCAAGCGCCTTCCCCTCCAGCCCTTCCCTCCAGGGTATATACCGTGGTTACACTGTGACTAATATGTGTTGGCTCTTCCTGTGGCCCAGAGGTTGCCCTGAAAGCTCGATGGGCATTAACCCATTTAATGCTGTCAGTCACCCCATGAGGAAGGGTACTGTTATCTCTATTGTACAGGTGGGGAAACTGAGGGCTGGAGAGGTTGGGAGATGTGCCCAAAGGTACAGCTAAAACCTGAGAGATGGGATGTGAGTTCGGGTGGTCTGGTGTCGGCATCACTGCCCTTGACCTTCATGCTTGGTGCCAGGGCTTGAACCCTGTGGGGGGCGGGTGAGTGTTGGAATGGGGGGGGGGTGCCTGTGCACTGCCAGGTGGAGCTCTGTTCTTCCTTTATTCTCATTATCCTTGGAAAGTTTACAACAGATACTCACTAACAGCTGAGGTGCCTTCAGACCCATTTCTCTTCCTGAGATGTTCTCTTTCGACTCAGGACACACCTGTTGGGTTCAAGCAGTCATTGCCAAACCTGTGTCTTCCAAGCAGAAAAAGAATTAAAAAAAGCAGAGAAAAAGGGGGGTTGGACTAGTTCTACACAGAAACACGGTGTCCTGGGAGATTTCACCTTGAAGTCTGTCTCACTGGGAAGGAGAGCAGAACAGCAAACTGCACGTGCCTCTGAGGAATTACAGAGGGGGTCTGGCCGTCAGCTCAAGGGGTGCTATATCTTAGAAGGGGGCAGAGAGTGTCTTAGCTCAGGCTAAGAAATGCCACAGACTGGGTGACTTACACAGCAGAAACGCCTTCCTCACTGTTCTGGAGTCTGAGAAGTCTAAGATCAAAGTGTTAGCTCCATGCCCTGTGAGGTCCCTCTTCCTGGCTTGCAGATGGCCACCTTCTCACTGTGTCCTCATGTGGTGGAGAGAGAGAGGATGCTTTCTGGAGTCTCCTCTTACAGGGACACTAATCCTATCAGATCATGGCCCCACCCTTATGACTTCATTTCACCTTAATTACTTCCTAACGCCAAATACAGCCACACTGGGAGTTAGGGATTCGCAATAAGAGTCTTGGGGGTGGGGGTCATAATTCAGCTCATAGCAGAAAAGAACTAGGAATGGTGGCATTTTAAACATCTGCAGGGGAGAATTTGTGGGTGGGTTAAAGGCTTCCTGGAGTCTTGCACGGGTTACTATCAGCAGATAATGAGAAAATATACCCACAGTGCTAAGCACAGGGCCTGGCACACAGTAGTGGTTCCTATTATTAGCCAGGCGGAGTGGAGTCTATTTCCCAAGACTTTACATGGGTTGGTTTCAGGATTTGCTTTGACCAGTGGAAGGTGGTGGAAGTGACACTGTGAATTTCAGAGCCTCCAGGGGCATTGCAGATTTCACTGTGATTCTGTTGGACCTCTGACACCACCACATGAATAAGCCTGAGTTAGCCTGTCGGAGGATGAGAGCCAGGCCAAGGAGAAGAGAGTGTCACATTCTAGATACATGAGTTAGATTATTCTAGACTGTCTGGCTGCCCGCTGACCACGGACTCGTGGGCGAACCCAGCAAGCGTGAGCCTTGCTGGCCCAGATCCAGTCATCACTCAGCTGACCCACAGATGTGTGAGCCGAATAAAATGATTGTGCTTTTAAGCACGACATTTTCGAGTGGTTGTTTTTTTAAACGCAATAAAACAAAAGCTAAGTAATAGCGCTGTTATCCCATCTGAGTGAAGTGTGCGGGTGTGTATTCTGTAAACAGCAATCAGGGCATTTGTTTTTATTGTCAAACTAGACAATGACATCTGAGCTGGCACTGAGGTGTGGAACTTGGGAATTGTTCTATCACCTTGTTTTCCTTTCCTTCAAATGTTTAATTATACAGATGTAAAAATTATGCAGACAATCTACACATAATTCTCTGTGTAAAAACTGGAGTATTTGAGTCGAGCCTGTAGGCTTTGACCACACCCTCCCTCTAGCCTTCTTTCCAGAGGTAACCATGGTTACTATCCTCCGTGCATTTACGTTCATTACCATGGACCCAAAAAGGCTGAACTAATGCCGTTATGTTACACTTATTTTTCTACAACTTGTTCTTTCACCCAATGATCATATCTTGGAGAATTCACTTCAGTGCAGCTAAATCCTCTTCCTCCTTTTAAACTGCTCTTCCTATATTATGGATCAGTAGACATCGTTTCCAGTTTATAGCTACTTCAAACAATGCTATAATAAAGTTTTTGTACGTATCTTCTGTGTGTAAGTGTAGAGATTTTTTCCGGAGTAGATATACCTTGAGGTGAAATTTCTGGGTGATAGGGCTGTACACGTGTTTAAAAGTTTCATAGCTCTTTCAAATCTCACCTCAAAGGTGACTCTCTAATTATACTCACATCTCGTTCTCCATTTACAATATACGATATTATCCCTAATCTTTGATTAGTCACCCTTTTGGCTCAAATCCGAGGCATGGGAGGAAGCCTTGGGGAACGATGGGGGAAATGGGCCTGCTACCTGGTCTACCGAGTGGCAAAAGTGGACCAGTCTTGCTTTTCTCTTCTTCATCACACCCACGGCAAGGTGAGCTTCTTTCTTTGTGTGCTGCCCATCTCCCCGGCTAGGGCCCGGCACACGGCGCATGCTCAGTAAGTCTTTGCGGACGGGACTCCCGTGGCATCTTCATCCCGGCCTGAATTGCACCTGCTCAGGCTGCCTCCCATGTGCTCACATCTGCAAGGTGAGCCCCGCCGAGAGCTCCTGAGAGGAGTCCTCTGCACACAGCCCTGGCATCTCATGGGAGAATGGGAAGAAGGACTTTGAAGCCCACGGTCATTGCCATGGACACGAGGATGAACGTGCTTGCACAGGGTAGGGGAGCGGAAGGACAGCTTCAGCACTCGGGGGAGGAGACTCTGGGATGGCGGGGAGCTCGCTTTCGGAGGATCAAAGCTTTGTTCTGCCTTGTCCAGGTCTGGGCTGGGGACATCTCAGCTGCTCTGGTTTAGGTCCACACGTAGGTGGGGCCTGATACAGTTTTGAGGACCAGATGATGTCTATCTGACCTGAAACCAGGCAGCCTGTACTCCTGTGAGCACTTGGTGAGTCCCACCTCTTCCACCTGTTCTTCAGCAGTTAGAAGATTCACACAGCAACTGGCCACTCTCCATCCACACCAGTTAAACACCACGTAGCCTGTCTTCTGCCTGGAGTGTGTTTTTGTGAATCAGTCATCTTGAGGGCTGTGAATCTGAAGGACATAGACTCCTTGGGGGTTCTTCTTTCTCTCCTTCCCTTTACCCTCCTTCTCTTTTTCCTCCCTTCCTCCCTCCGTCCTTCAAAAAGTATTTATTGAGTGCCAGCTGTATGTCAGATACTAGGGTGGGTACTGAGGATTCAGGTGGATAAAGCGGAAATCTAGTCCGGGAGACAAGCATCGTATATAGTTGTGGTCCTCGGCCTGTGACAGAAGAGGCACAGGAGTGGTGACACCTACAGAGCAGGCCTGTTACAGAAGAGGCGGTCAGGGTCCCTGAACAGGGCCAGCCGTGATACACCAGAAGGAAGAAGATTCTGGATAAAACCGGAAGGAAAAAGATTCTGGGCAGAGGGATAGCGTGGGGAGGGCCTGAGGCCAGGCAGCCCCTCTGCATTCACAGGACTCCCCACTGCCCCCAAACAAAGCCATCCTGCTGGAGGAGGGGTGGAGCCCTGTGGAAGCCACCCTGGGTGGTGGGGGGCTGTCTTGTTGCTGAGGGCTGAGTCGGGTGACCAGTTGTCCCATCCTTAAAACCACCTCTGAGACAGGTGCCTGTGTGAGTCTCCTCTGCTGCCTGTGACAGATGGCCATGTGTTTCATGGCTGAAAGCAACACAAATTTATTCTCTTTCAGTTCTGGAACTAGAAGTCCAAAGCCAGTTCTGGAACTAAAAGTCCAAAGCCAGTCTCGCTGGGCTAAAGCCAAGGTGTTGGCAGCGCTGGTTCCTTCTGGAGGTTCCAAAGAAAAGTCCTTTTCTTTGCCTTTTTGAGCTTCTAGAGGCAGCCCACATTCCTTGGCTTGTCTCCCCTTCCTGGCATCCCTCCCTCCTCTTGCTTCCTTCTTCAAATCTCTTACTACTCACCCTGACCCTCTGCCTTCCTTTTATAAGGACCCCTGAGATTATATTAGGCACCCTGGATAATTCAGGATCATCTCCCATCTCAAGATCTTTAATTTAATCACATCTACACAAGGTAACATAGTCATAGGTTTGAGCACATCCCTGAGGGGCCTTTATTCCACCTGTCATAGCACTACTCTTGTTGCCATTGACAGATGAGGACGCTGAGGTTTGGACAATTTGTGTCTCTTGTTCAAGGTCAGGGCCAGGTTTGGAATCAAACTCCAGGCTGCCACCAAAGCTGCCACACTAGCTCATTATGAAAATTAGGAGGTGCCCTCTTCTCTGGGCAGATGTAGCCCATGCCAGGCACATGGCTTGGTGAGTGGCATGAGCTGGATTTTAACCCACCAGATGCCCCCTGGGTCAAATTCCTCAGTGTAATGATAACCTATGCAGCCTATGTGGACACCAAGGCTGGCTCCATGTATGTCCCCTCTTAACCCAAGGGCTGATGGGTGGGCTATTGGGGGTAAAGATGGAGGAGATGGGAGCAGATGGATGTAGGTCTGCCTTCCCTGTGCCAGCTTGCACAGAACCGCCTCCTCCTAAGCTCTCAGTGTTACCAAACACAAGGTCATGTGCCCGACACAGTGAGACCAAGCAAATGAAACATTGGAGTTTGGAGCAGAGAAAGGTTTATTTCAGGGCCACGCAAGGGGAATGGGTGGCTCTTGCCCCCAAACCCCCAAACTCCCCGAAGGGTTATAACAAAGCTTTTTTTTTTTTTTTTTTTTGGCGATACACAGGCCTCTCACTGCTGTGGCTTCTCCCGCTACGGAGCACAGACTCCGGACACACAGGCTCAGCGGCCATGGCTTACGGGCCCAGCCACTCTGCGGCATGTGGGATCCTCCCGGACCGGGGCACGAACCCGTGTCCCCTGTATCGGCAGGCGGACTCTCAACCACTGCGCCACCAGGGAAGCCCTCAGCAAAGCATTTTTAAAGGCCAGGTGTGGGAGGGGCGTGGTTTGTTGTTACAAACTTCTTGGTGTCAGAATCCTTTGTTCTTGTAGCTGACCACGTAGATCAGGTCACGATGTTCCCGTAAACCTCCAACAAGACAAATGTTATTCTCCGTTCTGCAAATTTTTATCTCTATATGGATGGAAAAGTGTTATATCCTTAAAGGTCAATTAAAATAAAATAAAATAAAATAAAATAAAATAAAATAACAAAATAGCACTTCCCTGTTCTCCTCTTCATGCCCTGTAGGACAAACGGTCCAAAGAGCCCAGAAGACACGTCCATTTGGACCCCTCACCTTCCTTCCCCCTCCCAAACCACACTTCAGGCCCAAGACCCCAGGATTCTGTGCTTTCTGCTAGATCTGGGTGGTGAGTATTTCTAGGAACTGACTGCATAGATGTCTGCACACTTAGGGGTGGTGCCAAGGGCAACTGTTCGTGAGATGGAAAGTGGGGCATTGGATGGAGCTCAGATGGGCAGGCTATGGGGGTGGCAGGAGATAGGTGCAGGCCCCAGACCAGAGTCCACTCCCCCTGGAGACCATGTTCCAGCACAGAGCCCCACAGGGTCTGTATTAGTCAGGGTTCTCTAGAGAAACAGAACCAAGGATATACAGATAGATATATAGAGAGGGATTTATTTTAAGGCATTGCCTCATGCTGTTGCGAGGCTTGGCGGGTCTAAAATCTGTAGGGCAGGTCAGCAAGGCTGTAAACTCAGAGTTTCTAGGCTTCAGTCTTGAGGATTCCTTTCTCTTCTGGGAATAGTATCTCTCAGGCTCTTCTCTTATGGCCTTCAACTGATTGGATGAGGCCCACCCACATTATGGAGAGCAATCTGCTTTCCTCAAAGTCTACTGATTTAAATGTTAATCACAGCTGCAAAACACCTGCATGGCCACATCGAGACTAGCGCTTGACTAAACACCTGGGCCACCGTCGCCTACCCAGGTTGACACAGAAATCTAACCAAAATAGAATCCAAGAAATCTATATCCGAATCCAGCTTGTTGTGACGGTGTATTTGTCAAGAAAGGAGAATAGGAGATAGCAGAATATTTCAATCAGTAGCTGATTTAGAACTTTTACACACACTTGGACACATGTTATGTGGGCCTCTGTTTGTACAAGTGCTCTGGCCTGGCACAGGTTAAAGGCAGCCCACCTATAACTCCAGATTGTCTTATAGCAGCCGGAATCAGTCCCACCTGACTCACCTGGCTCCTGTAGGAACTGGGTTTGCAACGCTGGATTTAAGAAGCATCAGTTTATACACCAGAAACTAACACAACCTTGTAAATCAACTATACTTCAATTAAAAATAAATTTAAAAAACCAAACAAACAAAAAAAAGAAAAAGAAACAAACAAACAAAGCATCAGTTTGGAAAGGGGTGAGGAGGGTGGAATTAGCAGCCTGCCTGTTCATATCAGACTGGCTCTACTCCGTGAGGATGTGTGACCTTCCATAAAGGTCCCTCCCACCTCCCTGTTGTGTTGGGTGTTTCAGCCAGGGAAGTGAGGTTGTTACAGTTCCATTTCCCGGGAATAGGATGCAGGAGCGTCCTAGGGACTTAATGAGATGATGTCAGGAGCTGGCCTTATGCATGGCACGTACTCCCAGACCTAGCCAGTAATACCACTTTGTGGGCTCACTGCTCAATGTATCCATCCAGTCTCCCCTTACCCCTTAAAACCTGTTCTCTCCTGGTTGGAAGAGTTGAGGCAGGGCCTGTTCTGCCTTAAAATTCATTGGGAAGCACCTGTCTGGTTGGTTAGTGTGCTGGGGGGAGGCAAGAGAAAAGAAATTGCTCTGGGGGTGGCAGGGGCCAAGTCCGGCCCACTGCTGGTTTTTGTAAATAAAGTTTTATTGGGACCCAGCGTGCCTACTCGCTTACATCTTGTTTAGAGCTGTTTAAGCACTACAAGAGCAGTTGAGCAGTTGTAGCAGAAACCACATGGCCAGGAAAGTTTAAAATGTTTACTATTTGGCCCTTTACAAAAAAGCTTGCCAACACTGCCCTAGAAGGTAAGACTGAGTGTTAGCGCTTCCTAAAGAGTAGATAGGGCCACCTGGCCAGCCAAACAGAAGTATAGTTGCTGTACAATATTATATAAGTTATAGGAATACAATATAGTGATTCACAACTTTTAAAGGTTATACTCCATTTATAGTTATTATAAAATATTGGTATGTTCCCTGTGTTGTACAATATATCCTTGTAGGTTATTTTAAACTTAATAGTTTGTACCTCTTACTCCCCTACCCCTATATTGCCCCTTCTCCATCCCTCTCCCCACTGGTAACTAGTTTGTTCTCTATATTTATGAGTCTGTTTCTTTTTAGTTATAGTCACTAATGTGTTGTATTTTTAAGATTCTACATATAAGTGATATCACATAGTATTTGTCTTTCTCTGTCTCACTTATTTCACTTAATGCCCTCCAAGTCCATCCATGTTGCTGCAAATGGCAACATTTTATTCTTTTTTATGGCTGAGTAATATTCCATTGTATATACGTACCACATCTTCTCTATCCATTCATCTGTTGTTGGACACTTAGGTTGTTTCTATATCTTGGCTATTCTAAATAGTGCTGCTATGAACATTGAGGTTCACGTATCTTTTTGATTTAGAGTTTTCTCTGGATATATGCCCAGGAGTGGGATTGCTGGATCATACAGTCACTCTACTTTTAGTTTTTTAAGGAACCTTCATACTGTTTTCCACAGTGGCTTCACCAATTTACATTCCCACCAACAGTATATGAGGGTTCTCTTTTCTCCACTTCCTTACCAACATTTGTTATTTGTGTTCTTTTTGATGATAGCCATTCTGACAGGTATAAAGTAATATCTCATTATTTGTTTTTCTTTAATTTTATTTTTGGCTGTGTTGGGTCTCCATTGCTGTACATGAGCTTTCTCTAGTTGTGGCGAGTGGGGGCTACTCTTCGTTGTGATGCGTGGCCTCTTACTGCAGTGGCTTCTCTTGTTGTGGAGCATGGGGTCTAGGGGCACGGGCTTCAGTAGTTGCAGCATGCAGGCTCAGTAGTTGTGGTGCACGGGCTTAGTTGCTCCGCGGCATGTGGGATCTTCCCGGACCAGGGATCGAACCCATGTCCCCTGCATTGGCAGGCAGATTCTCAACCACTGTGCCACCAGGGAACGCCTCCTTATGGTTTTGATTTAGGGACGGGTCCTTTCAAATGTGGGCTCAGAGCTGGGTGCCCTCTTGCCGGGGCCGGGGGAGTGGGGCTGGCAAGAACGGATAAGCTTCCACCTCCTTTAAAGCTGGTAGCCAACCTCAGCTCCCTCTACCTGTGGGCAGGCAGCAGCAGACGAATCATTTCCATTTTGTCAAGAAATTCAGATTTTCTATTGCTGTTGTCATTGGCAACTAAGTAAAATGAACTTTACAGCATTGTGCAGGTTGAAGGGGTTTCTGGATGAGCTGAGAACGTTTAGTTTATGGGACCCAAGTCCCTGATTTATGCTTGTGAGAACCTTGAAAATTCATTGAACTATACGCCTAGGACATGTGCAGTTTCCGTCTGTGTGTCATACTTCAACATAAAGCTTTATCAAAACAGAGCCATGCCCAGGCCCATCAGAAGAGGTCTGAGGGCTGGGTTCGGCCCAGGGCCCACCAGTTTGGACCCCAGCTTTAATGTCTGCTTGGCATTTGTTTCGGAGGTTAGGGTCTCGGCACACAAGGTTTTGATCGGTTTCCTCCGTGTTTTAGGGCTACTCCCTGTGGGAACATAATCTGCTGAAAGATACCATCTCAGAGCTTCTTCTGGTGCTTCCTGTAGGCACATTTCTCACACAGGTCTTACCCACTAAGTGGCAGACGTGGGCCTGGAACCCACCTGCCCAATTGGCCGTTTCCACCTGTTCACATCCCTAGAGCCACACTGCCCCCTGCTGGTCCTGGCCTACTGTGGGTTTTTTGTTTTGTTTTGTTTTGTTTTGTTTCTGTCTGTCTTTTCCTAGGCCCCGCAAGTCTTGGTGCCCTCTGGGGGCAAATTTGGATAATCAATTAAATGCACTGGAGTTTTCCGGGCAAGGCGGGATTTTGAATGGGTTTCTCGGGGGTTGAAAAGTGAGTATTAACATACGTACAGACACACACACATACTCCTTTCCTGTAGGAGAGTCCCACAAGTGGGGAAGGGGGGAGATGTAGTCAGGCTCTTGCCAAATGTCCCCAGGGCCCTCCAGCAGTGCCTGATGCCCCAGTGGAATCAACAAGGGTCATCACATATTCATTCATGTGCCCACAGCTGAACTATCATTAGTCAAGCTGCACTTTCATTCTAATATTGCTGAGTAATGCCCCAGCTCTCCTTCCCCCACTCCAGTCGTAATAAAATAACCCTAAGGAGGGGGAAGTCTTGAGTGAACATAAAGAAATCTATGTAAGTGGCTTTGTGCCAAACATCTTCCCAGCGCCCCCCCCAAGTTAATGGAAACAAGTCTTTATTAAGTAATATTTAATATCAGAAAATCAAAACTCATACTAATTCTCTTTACAGCAAATATATATTATCAGTGCTTTGGCCATCTTACGTCAAAGGCCCTCTGTCATAAAATATATGGTTTTAAATTTTACTCAAATTTATAATCCCTTGACTTCCCTTCCTATACACAACAAAAGAGTGTAATAAAATTAGCAAATTCTAAACTACATTGACAATTTATTATTTTTAGTTTGCAGTTTTGGGAAATAGCTCATACACCTAATATATGTTGACTCCTTGGCTTTTTTTTTTTTTTTTGCGGTACGCGGGCCTCCCACTGCTGTGGCCTCTCCTGTTGCGGAGCACAGGCTCTGGACGCGCAGGCTCAGCGGCCATGGCTCACGGGCCCAGCCGCTCCGTGGCATGTGGGATCTTCCAGGACCGGGGCACGAACCCGCGTCCCCTGCATCAGCAGGCGGACTCTCAACCACTGCGCCACCAGGGAAGCCCGACCCTTGGCTTTTTAGTTGCAGTGTACAACACAACAAAATATGTGCTTGGTGAACTTTCATTCATGCCTACAAGATGGCAGCTAAAGATTAGGTTTCAGTACTGACGTTTGTAGCAAGCATCTTTCTGACTGGAAAGCAGTCACAGCTGTGTTTGGATCTTGTAGGAACTTCTCCATATTGATCACCTTCAGGGCTACTAGGGATGGACAGGCGATGGCTTCCATCCTAGGATCGACACTATTGACTCACAAAGCACGAAAGAGGATGGACAAGGTTAAGGTGAGAGAGGGACCCAACTCGGGTCTGTGGCTGCATGGCCATGTTGAACGATGACTCCAGGCTGCAGAGAGCTCCCTAAGGTCCTGAACATGACGCTGGGGGTCAGCCAGCGCCTGCAGATCCAAAGCAGCACATGCCACGGTGTGAGAGGAGAGAGCGCGCTGAAGCCGGGCTTAGGTAGCCTGATTGCTGGTGGCAACCTTGGGTAGCTAACCAGTGGAGGAGGGGGCAGCTTGGGTTGTGGGGTCCGGGAGAACTGGATTTGAAGCCTACCCTGTCACTCACTGGCTGTGTGACATTGGACAAGTCACCTAACCTCTCTGAGCTTTAGCGTTTCCATCTGTAAAATGGAGATGAAGGGGTCTTAGCTCTCAGGGCAGTTAGGATGATTGCTTTAGATGTGTTCCTCAGAAACAGTCCTGAGACAAGGATCATGTGCAAGTGATTTATTAAGGAAGTGCTTCTGGTGATATTGGGAGATATCGGGGGAGCAGAGGAGGCAGGGGCAGGAACAAAGCTGGGGGAGCAGTTAGGAAACGTCCTGCAGAAGGCAGCCTCAGCCTGATCCCGCAGGGAGCTCTGGAGTGTACATTGCCTCCCTTTGAGGGCAAAGGAGGGGCACCTGTCGGTCACTGGTTAAGGGCCACCCCAGCGGTGGGAAGTGAGGAGCAAACCCAGGCATTTCTGGCTGTTCCTGCCACGTGGGCAAAGCTGCTGCTCCCACAGCCGCAGGGCAGTTCGCGGGCGTCAAAGCTGGAGGCAAAAGCGCGCTGCAGCTGTGGCGGGGCAAGCCGAGATGTGCAAGTCCTCGGAGGGACTGTGGCAGAGCTCTGTAGGGGCTGCGACCCGATGAAGTTAGAAAACATAAGTGAAAGAACTTTGTAAAATATAAAGTGCCGTGCATGTGTTGGTTATGTTAGGCTCCCCAAAGCAACATAATTACACAGGTCTGTACTGGGGCTGGGCCATACCTGGGGCCGTCAGAGGCCAAAAAAAAGGCCGAGAGCAGGGGCTATGTATCAAGCCAGAAAAGCTGAACCTGTGGTCAGACTCAGAGGACAAGATGCTGGGGGCAGGGGGCGCTGGAGTGGGAGCAGGAACAGACTGAGGTGGCAGCCAGGTAAAGAGCCCGGGTTGGTTGATGATGCATGAGACAGGGCCCCTGGAGCTCCCACTGGGCCAGTTCTCATAGGGGTTAATGTCAGAGTGCATGGAGGGCGTGTCAGTCAAGGTTCTCTGTGACAAGGGGAAGAAACCCAACTCAAACTGGTTCAGATGTACAGAGAATTTATTAGCTCAGACAGCTGAGGATCCCATGGGTAGGTCTTCAGGTGTGGCTTGATCCAGGAGTCCAGGCAGACCCATGAAGAAGCAACCTTTTTCTCTCCACCCCTGGGCTCTGCTTCCTCTGTGGCTCCATTCTTAGATGGTTCTTCTCTCACAGGGGCAAGATGGCATTCGGCCACCGCAGGCTCACATCAAACAGAAAGCGTCTCTTCGAGGTTTTCCTGTACAAGTCAGGGGACCATCCTGCCTGCACCCACTTGGTCATGTAATCAATCATCCCTGGCCCCATCACCGGTGCCAGGGGGATGGGATATCAGAGGCGGCTGGGCTAGGGCCACGTGCCTACCCTGCACGTATCACTGTGACCACTGAGCCTGGGATGGACCGAGTACATAACTGAGGGGGTAGCTGGCCAATAGAAGATGGGTTCTGTAGCAAAAAGGGGGACAATGTGTGCTGGGCAGTCCAAGACCAACACACATCAGCCTCGGAGCCGGAAGTGAACCCTGACTGCTAGAGGCGCTGGATCCCAGGGGGCACCTGCAGGGGTGCCCTTTCCACTTAGAAAAAGGGACCAACAAGATAAAGGGCACCCCCCGGGCATGCCCCAAGGACAGAGTCCCCTGCTGGTGTCTCACCCACATGTACATTCCTGCTGGGAATAAGATGCCTTCAGGGGCTTCATCTCAGGGGAGAGCTGGATCATGTCATGTGATCATCTCTGAGTGGAACTTCGAGCCTCGACAGTGGCCCCCTCAGGAGCAGGAACCAGGCTGTATTCTTGTCTGTCCAGCTCAGAGTGGAAGCTCAGTGAATGCTTGTTGGTTGAATGAATGAATGAATGAATGAATGATGCTATTTCCAAAGGCACTTTTGGGACAAGACAACGCTTTGTAAGAACTGGATACAAAACTCTCCTCTCCACCCAGCTCCTCGGGGTGACTGGATCATCTCTTTGAGCTGTCATCCTGGGCTTGGCCAGCACTGCCACTTCTACCCTGGGAGCAGAAGTTTTGAGAACTGCAAAGGGCTCTCTTTGCATCTGCCAGCTCCGTCCAAACCCCGACCGTAAGACACCTGCGGGCTTCTAGCAGCCTGAGGCTGTGTCCCCGGCACTGTCCCCGGCATGACACAGCCCCCTTCGAGTGAGCTCCTGTCTGGAAAATCTCCCGGCTCTCAGAAGAATTTACCATTTTTCTAGCTAACCCGACATAGTCCCCCGACCGCCTTTTCTTAGATTATTGACTAAAAAGCGGTTAACAATTGTGAATCCTCCCTGTGTCCCTTTGAGACATCTAGGGATCTCCTACAACTCAGGAGGGTCTTTCTCAAGGACCTGAAAGCCATTGCTTTGAACTGGGATCCTCGGGAAGGAGGGAGCCGCTGTCTTCCAGTCTCCTGGGTGGTGGGGGAAAGACTGTATTTATAGAATTGCCAGCTAGCAGACACAGCTGGTCTCAGTACATTTACACTGACCCATCCTTTGTGATTTCTCACTTCCCTGAGCTCCCCGCACTTCGCCCCTCGCCTCTCCTCCCTCCCTCATCCTCACTTTAGAAGCTGTCTGTTGTTACTGAATAAGCTCTGTTCTCACCGCTTCAACTCCCGCCCGCGTCGTCTTTGCCATTTTCCTGACAGCCCTCTCCAAACAGCGTGCCTCTGCATCCTAGCCCATCATGAGCTTTATTTTTGTTCCCGTAACACTTAGCACCGTTCGGTATTAAAAGGAAACTGTTCTTCTCCTTACGATACTTCTGACACCAAAGATGAGGGACCATTTTCCCCACACGAACTGACTCTTGGACACCTACTGGGTGTCCGGTCTTGTCATTTAATTCCATTCTGACACTAATTACCTGGAGTTAGCGTCAGATGCCAGGTTTAACGGCTCAGCCCCAAAGACTGCCCCCACTGCAGACGCCGGTCACAACTACCGGGTCCCCAGGGTCCCTACACTTCTGTCTGACAGGCTATTAATTGGCGGTTCCCACCAGCCCTTCCTCGGGTTTGATACTTTGCAAGAAGAGCTCACAGAATTTAGGGAAACACTTGATTTACGTTTACCGGTTTATCGTATTATAAGGGATACAGATGAACAGCCGGATGAAGGGGAACATAGAGTAAGGCCTGGAAGGGTCCCGAGTACAGGAGTTTCTGTCCCGGTGGAGTCTGGGGTGAGCTCCCCTCCCGGCACGTGGATGTGTCTATCACCCAGGAAGTTCTCGCGACACCACAGTTTGGGGATGTTTATGGAGGCTTCATCGCGTAGGCAGGACGGATAATGAGCCCAGTCTTCAGCCCGCACGCCTCCCCAGAGGATGAGGGATGCGGATGAAAGTTCCAATCTTCTGATCGTGACTTGGTCTTTCTGGTGACCAGCCCCCATCCAGGAGCCCACTAACAGCCACCTCATTAGAACAAAAGATGCTCCTGTCACCCAGGAAGTCCCAAGGGATTTAGGAGCTCTCTGTGAGATGCTCTCATCACTCAGGAAAGGACAAGGGTCTTAGGAATCCTGTGTCAGAGACCAGGGGCAGAGACCAAATATATATTGCCTTTTTTAAAAAAAATACTTTATTGAGGTATGATTGATATGTAAAGCGCTGTACACCTTTAAGGTACAAAACTCGATGAGTTTGGAGCTAAGTGTCACCATCCCCATCATTTAGGGAAACCATGACCACCATCAAGGACGTAGACAAATCCATACCTCCCAAAGTTTCCTCCATCCCCCTTTATTCTTGTTGTTGTTGTTCTTGTTGTTACTGTTAGAACAGTTAACGTAAGATCTACCCTGTTAGCAAATTTTAAGTATACAGTGCAGTATTGTTAGCAACAGACACTGTGATATAAATACTTCTTATGATGTCACAGCTATATTATTTAACTATTTCTTTATTTGCTTCTTATCTCCCATCACCATGAGACGAACAGAGTAGGTGCTCAATCATTAATTGTTGAATAAACAAGTACATGAACTTCATTTTTCCTTTCTAAAAACTGGAGGCTCGGCCTCTGGCCTGGGCTGCCAGCCTCGTTAAGAGGCCAGCCTCGTTAGGAGACCCTCCTCTGGCCACCCCAGGCTTCCCACTGTCCACACTTACACACCGTTGTCTTCAGCTGATCCTCTGTATCCCCATCCTCCCAAGACAAAGAATAGGGGCCCTGCCTTGGTCCAGCCCAGACAGGTGGTGTGGCAGGGGGCAGGTAGGCGTTGGTTGGGAGGGGCCTGTCCAGAGGATCGAAGCTGGATTGGAAAGTGTTTTGCAAACCCTGAAGGCAGCACCTCCACCAGTGCTGGTTGCCGTGGTAGTTAATGTTATTTGTTTAGTTTGCAGAAACGGCCCCAGCAGCCTGGCTTGTATAAATATTAATCATGGGACCATTTCTGCTGCCCTAGTCAGGCCAGTGCCCTGCAGGACCCTGAACCAACAGGGGCCTGGCTGGGCCAAAGGGAAAGGTGCCCCCGGAGGGTGGGCTCTGGAGTTCTGTAAACAGGCTGGACGCATTTCAGACCATTAAAATATCAAAGATGATCCGTAGCAGGCAAGTAGAATGTGAACGTATGTATTTACAAACCAAATTTGTAAAGCCAACAATTTAGTATAAGGGCTAGCAGGGAGGGGGGCAGTGGGGGCATTTTTTGGTAAGGGCTGGCCTGGCTGCAGCCTCTTAAAATGGAAATATAGCAGCTTGGACTGCAGCTGTCTCCTTCACTTGAAAAATCTTGCCACCTGCTTTCTTTGTTCTTTCAAAATGATGCCCATCAGTCTTGAGAACAGAGTCTGTTGGGCAGTGTGATGGCCTCTGCCATCTTCTCATGCTGTATCATGGGGAGGAAGACCCAAGGCTATAGGTCCAAGCTGGGGGCAGGGGCAGCTGCCGGGAAGATGACCAGAGGGGCAGGTTTGAGAGGCAAAGTCAGGAGTCACTTCCTAGCTTCCTTGCTGCCTCCCTGTTCCAGACACTGTGCTCCTCCCTCTGAGGATCAGCCCTGCTTGCGTGCTGCTGATGGCAACCCACTACCTACCATGACCCTCACCCTGTCCTTCGGGGCCCCTTCAGGCTGGCTTGATCAGCTTGGCAGCCTTATCCCCATCGCTGCCTTGACCTCCGGGCTCCAGCCTGGCTTCCCACCACCCAGCGCCCATGCACCCCTCTGCTGTGCACCTGCTTCTCCAGATTTTATGCAAGGTTGAATTTTGCCTCCTCCAGGCAGCCTTCCATGATTTATTTAGCTTTACTTGGTGCCTCACGAGCCCTGTGAAGCACTTACATTGTGGAAAACCTTCTTCGCCTTGGCTCACTCACCTGTGGGGCAGTTGGCAGGCTGTGGGCTTGTGACAGACGGGCAGCCAGGCTCTGGGCCCCCCTCCTCGGGACGGCTAGCCTCGGCTCCACAGGGTTCCAAGGTCATCAACAGAGGAAGCTGCAAGCCCTCCCAACACCCAGGACTGGCCCATCGTCAGTCCTAGTAATCCCTCTGTGTGGACGCATGTTACAAAGCCAGTCCACAGAGTCAGATTCTGGGGAGACAGTCTCCCCCTCTGGATGATGGAGCTGCAAGGTCACACTGAGAAAGGAGTTTGCATGTAAGCATGGGAATATTTTCTAGCCCTTTCCACCCCTCCCACAGTCAACATGGACTTCCCTGAAGAGCAGCCCAGGGGAGCGAATTGCATGGTGTGGTGTGGAGTGAGTTAATCTGCCCCTTTCTTCCCCTGGCTGCACGGCTCAGAGCAGTGGCGGCCAGGGCTGGCTTAGTGGGCAGGTAACCTGGGCAGTCACACGGGGCCCCGTGCTCAGAGGGCCGCACACTTGCTTTAATGCCCTGTGGTCGCCATCTTGAAATTCTTTATAATTCTGAACAAGAGCCCTGCATTTTCATTCTACAGTGGGACCTGCAAATTAGGTAGCTGGACCTGAGAGTGGCAGATGTAGGTTATCTGCCCAGCCCAGAATGACCCTGCTCTAGGAGCCCTGAGCACCGGAATCTTCCTGCCTGACAAGGGACTAGAAGAGCTGGGACCAGTCCAAGCCTATAGTTGGGGGAGGGGAAAACCTTCACAGCCCAAGGCTTCCTGGTCATAAAAGCCTGGTACTCAACCCATGAATCTTCTGATTGGCCTGCCCCTCCTGCACCTGCCCCATGGGTAGACCCCTCCTACCTTTTAGGATGACCAGGTTCTCAGCTGGGACCCGGAGCTCTGGGTCCAATCTCCCATTAGCTGTTAACTATTCTATAAGCCACTGATCCGATCCATCCCTTGCTTCACTGTGGTCCTGGCCATCATGGCGGGCCTCCTTTAGGGCCTGAAATGGACCCTTCATAAGGGACCCTAGTGCAGAACCCAACACTCGGTCCCCTAGCATTTCAGTATGCGATACCTGACAGTGACATTATTTGTGCCTCTCTCCCCCTCAAAAATGTGTTCCAGGGCAGCATCCCTGCCCCCTGGCACGGGGCCTCGAACACAATCGATGCTCAGCAAACACTGAGAGGCATTTTATAGCCTTTAGAATAGGGGCCGTGAGCCAGTGCTGGGTTCCAGTCCTGGTTTTGCACTCACCAGCCACACAGCCTTGGGCAAGAAACTGTTCCATGCCTCGGTTTCCTCATTTGTAAAAACAGGAAGGAGAGTATGGATGAAAAATACTGCCTACCATATCAGAAAACAAAGGGTATTGCGGCCGTCAAGCAGCAGCCACTGCAGCTCCTCCCAACTGTGCACCCCAAGGGGAATCATGATGGACAAAAACCAAGATACTGACCCTAGATAGTTAAGGTGCGGATCAAAGGAGTGACTCCGTGAGACCAGACTCTCGCATCTTGCTGTCCATAGAAAAGCTCTAAATTCATTTACTTCAGATGTTTGGTTTTCTCTAATTAACAGTAATCTTTTGATGTCCGACTACCTGTTTTTTGTTACAAAAACTCCTCTATATCCTGGCTTCTCCCTTATCTCTTTGGAGCAGTCCCTCAGAGCTATCTGAAAGGCTGTCTTCCAGGCTTGAGTCCTCAGTTTTTTCTGCCAAATAAAACATAATTCTCAACTTTTAGGTTGTGCTTTTTTTTTTTTAGTCGACAAGGTAACAATAGTACCTACTTTATACAACTGCTGTGGAGATGAAGTGAGTTAATGCACATGTAAAGAGCTCAGAAGTGCCCTGAACCCCTAGTCAGTGCCATGTTTGCTGTCACCAGTGAGCGACTGAATAAAGCTATAACTGCACACTCACCATACCATGTAATGTTGAAATTCACTGGGCTGGTCCTTCAGATACTATTCATTCAATTCATTCCCTGAATGTCTGTTGTGTGTTTGCCATGAGCCTGGTACTGTGCTAGGTGCGTGGGATAAAACATTGAGTAAGATAAATTTTGCTCAGAGATGACTCAGAGGGTGGGGAAACTGATGGGTAAGTGAGTGTAGCTTCTGTGATTTGCTGCAGGCAGTGTGACGATGGGGCGGTGTGTGAGGGGCACAGCGGGGAGGGGATTGTTCTGCCTGGGACAGGGGGGCAGAAGTGACACTGCAGAAATGCGTCTGGGGGAGGAGGTGCTCCAAGGAGCCCCGGTTCTTTGTCTCAGCGCAGAGAGAAGTCAGCTGGAGGCAAAGTGATAGGTAAGAAGTGATTTATGAGAACAGGACGGTTGTGAGGTTTACAAGCGGGCGGGCAAGGGAGTGCCGCCTTGAGAACTTCGTGGGCTACAGTTTTATAATCGAAGGAAAAGTGGGGAGGAGAAGACAACCTTCGTCCTCATTTTTTTTGTTTGTTTGTTTTGCGGTACGCGGGCCTCTCACTGTTGCTGCCTCTCCTGCCGCGGAGCACAGGCTCCGGACGCACAGGCTCAGCGGCCATGGCTCACGGGCCCAGCCGATCTGCGGCATGTGGGATTTTCCCGGACCGGGGCACGAACCCGTGTCCCCTGCATCGGCAGGCGGACTCTCAACCGCTGCGCCACCAGGGAAGCCCTTCTTCCTCGTTCTTGAGTAGATGTCATGCTTCCATGATCAGTTCCTCCTCCACGTTGGTGGGTGGGGGGGAGTTTTCTGGGCCCCTATATGGTCAGACTGGGACTGTCGTGGCACAATGGAAATGAGCAAAAAGGCGGTAACACATACTAAAATACGGTAAATCATACGGTTTCAGTATAATGTCACCTTTTCCTTATATTTTTGTTTTTCGTGTGCGCAGAGAAGCGTGTCCTAGGAATCATTAACTTACTGACCTCCCCGGGCAGGATGTGGGTCTCCTGCCACCACTGCTTTATTGTTTTGGGGGCAAGTCTCATGCTTCTGTTGCATGGTGTTGTTGCTAAGCAAGCCTGCTTGGTTTTGTGGTTTAGCAAACCTGCTTTCTTGAGTGATCATTAACTCACAGGGATCTCCCATACTTTTTCCTTTACTTATGATCCTTTAGTGGGATGAACTGTTTAATCACCTGCTTTGTCCCTTTATTCTGTCCCTATCAGAAGGAGCACAAGAATGGAGGGAACGCTGGCACCAAGCCTCACCGAGGTGAGTCCACAGCAACCTTTAGACAAAGCACAGCTTGGAGTCAGACACAAAGGAGTTAACGTTTTCTTTTCTTTTTTTAATTATCATAATAGAACATGACGACAACAGCAACAGTGCCATGAGTCAAAGGGACATGATTCCACATGGCCATATTTTTACATCCATTAAGGTTAGAGATTTTGAATCAAAAGAGTATGTTGAAACCCTACGTTAAGAAATAGCCTCATGCAGCTCGATAACAAAATATCAAACAACCCAAACCAAAAATGGGCAGAAGCCCTAAATGGACATTTCTCCAGAGAAGATATACAGACTGCCAACAAACACACGAAAGGATGCTCAACATCACTAATCATTAGAGAAATGCAAATCAAAACCACAATGAGGTATCATCTCACACCGGTCAGAATGGCCACCATCAAAAAATCTACAAACAATAAATGCTGCAGAGGGTGTGGAGAAAAGGGAGCCCTCTTGCACTGTTGGTGGGAATGTAAATTGATACAGCCACTGTGGAGAACAGTATGGAGGTTACTTAAAAAATTACAAATAGAACTACCATACGACCCCGCAATCCCACTCCTGGGCATATATACCCTGAGCAAACCATAATTCAAAAAGTCATGTGCCAATATGTTCACTGCAGCTCTATTTACAATAGCCAGGACATGGAAGCAACCTAAGTGTCCATCAACAGATGAATGGATAAAGAAGATGTGGCACACATATATAATGGAATATTACTCAGCCATAAAAAGAAACGAAATTGAGTTATTTGTAGTGAGGTGGATGGACCTAGAGTGTGTCATACAGAGTGAAGTAAGTCAGAAAGAGAAAAACAAATACCGTATGCTAACACATATATATGGAATCTAAGGAAAAAAAATGTCATGAAGAACCTAGGGGTAAGACGGGAATAAAGACACAGACCTACTAGAGAATGGACTTGAGGATATGGGGAGGGGGAAGGGGAAGCTGTGACAAAGCGAGAGAGTGGCATGGACATATATACACTACCAAACGTAAGGTAGATAGCTAGTGGGAAGCAGCCGCATAGCGCAGGGAGATCAGTTCAGTGCTTTGTGACCGCCTGGAGGGGTGGGATAGGGAGGGTGGGAGGGAGGGAGACGCAAGCGGGAAGAGATATGGGGACATATGTATATGTATAACTGATTCACTTTGTTATAAAGCAGAATCTAACACACCGTTGTAAAGCAATTATACTCCAATAAAGATGTAAAAAAAAAAAAAGACATAGCCTTTTCACTGTAGTAAAAGTTAGTGACCTCATCGCGAAAACTGGGGTCTTCAGTAGCAAAGGACTACATGAATAGTTAAAATACCTTTTTATTAAGAAAACTGCTTGCACTTACAAGTTGAATATGCAAACGTTAGTAAGACACAGAAACATTTCTGATTCTCTGGGCATGAAGAATTGGCATCTGGACTGCAGCTAGTTACAAGAATAAGGTTTAAAACTTTAAATAGTAGAAAGTTTAAATAGTAGAAAGAGTGCTAGTATGCTTTCAACTGGGAGAAATAGGGCGGGAAAAGGTCAGAACAGGAGATGTAGATTTGCCCAAAGGCTGTGAACCAGCTCCCCTACCTCCACCCTATCTAAGATTTTCCCCAAGAAGCACCTCTCAGATATATTGTTGAGGAGCCAGGTCCCTCAAGGTCCCAGAGATCCACAGTTACTGGGTGGGAGGACGTGGGACAAGTTCATCCCCACTGTCACATCCACTTCGTACGGTTCTCCATCCAGGGCGACTCCCCATGAAAGCCCAAGACGATGGAAAGGGAGAGGACTTGGATTTCCAAACAACTTGCTAGATTCCAGGTCACTGCCCTTGGCTGGAATTATTTGAACTTGAGGCAGCAACCGTGTTCACTTCTGTAGCTCAGGAGACTTTTATTAAATGACTCACAAACGGGGAAAGGTGAAGATTTGGAAGATACCCATAGTTTTGGAGTCAGAGACGGCACAGCCTAAACCTGGGTTTCCCAACCTCGGCATTTGGGGGATGGACGGCATTTGGGGGATGGACGGCATTTGGGGGATGGATGGCATTTGGGGGATGGATGATTCTTTGTCCTGGGGGCTCTTCAGCAGCATCCCTGGCTTCTATCTACTAGATGCCAGCAGAACACATCCCTCCAGTTCATGAAAACCAAAACTGTCTTCAGACATTGCCAAAGGTGCCCTGGGGGACAAAGTCACCCCCAGTTGAGAACAACAGTCCTAGTGGTTCAGAAACTTCATTGGTAGATGCCCTGGGCTCAAGACCCCGCTCTCCTGCTCACCCAAACAGGACCTGGCAACTCTCCCGAAACTCTCGGAGACTCAGTTTCCTGGAGGAAAGTGTAAAAGTTTGGAAGCTCCCTTCCTGCCAGCTTACAGAGCCTAGGTCACAACCGTCTGGATTGCTGGGACAATGCTTTGAACTCTAAATGCAGTGATTCTCTGGTTCATTAGACACTGGGGGAGAGACAGCTGCTGAGACTGATGCTGGGGCCACTGGTGCTGCTCAACCATGTGGAGAGGGCTCGGTGGGGAGGGAAGGCTCTGGTTCCCCCAGTAGCTGTGGCACCCAAATTCCTGCAAAGGTGACTCGTACATCTGTCAGGATTTATTCCCAAGGCAGCACGGGTCTCAAACCTCCTCCTGGGAATGCAGGAAGTCAGCTTGCACAAGGACCCGGGAGCAGACGATGGACCTCATCAAACAGCTGGTTGGACAGGTCTGGGCAGGTGCAAGTGCACGATGGTCAAAAGGCAGGTGCCCCCCACATCCCGGAACTGTGCAGCCCAACCAACCCCTCCAAGGGCTTGCTCTGCTTTTATTCTCTATCTTGACAAAAAAAAAAAAAGTATGACTTTTTACCAAGACTCAGAACAAGCCATGCAGACTTTTCCAAAATTTACATAGTCCTTTTCAGGTACTTTTGACAATTCCATGGCACTCCTGATAGTTGCTGTTTTCTCACTCTGGAGGGAACTTTCCTACCTTTAATCACCATGGTTTGCACTGTTTTGTCCCCTGTCTACCCCCAGCCTCCCATCCCAAAAAAAAAGAAGGAAAGAAAATGCTCAACGTCTGATCTCAGAAGTGACTCGCTGGGGACACCTGGCCACCACTGGATTCTGATGACCTGGGTTTCTTGGAGTGGCTTATTTTTCTGCTTGGAGATTACAGACTCCACCCCTGTGGGCTCTCAGTGCCCAGCCACCCGGCCTCCCCTCCATCCCTATCATGACCTTCTTACCACATGACTGAGGTCAGGGCCCTGTGGAGCAGGTGAGGCAGGAGAGGTGGGCCCGGCAAACACGGGACATTCAGGTTCCAGCTGCTCCCTTGGGCCAGAAGCACAGCTCCTTGGGCGTCTCCATCAGGGCAGCCCAACCCACCCAGGACTTGCTCTGAAGGGGGCCAGATGACAACCGGCAGAGAACATGATGCCTGTCCCAAGGCTGGGACTGGCAATCCGGGGCCCTGCTGTGTTCCCCAGTGAAGGCACAGCGCCCTGGGCCAGGCATCCGTCCGGGGATCTGTCAGCTCTCCACTAATCTATGATGTGGCCGCAGCTGACCTCCCGAAAGTTACGGTCCTGATTAGATGCTCTCTAAAGCCTCTTGCTGCTGTGAGGTTCTGCAACTGATAAATACCCGGGCAGTGCTGCCCGCCCCTTTCTAGGACGTACACTCAAAATCCCTTCTCCAGGACCAGAACAGCCGAGCCTCAGAGGCTCATCCTGGGCTGGTCCATCCCAGAGGGCTCATCGTGGAGGGTGCAGATGCAGGGAGACCGAGACGCAAGGCGACCGCCCAGCCTGCAGAGCCAGCAGATCTGGGTCTGAGTCACAGCTCCTCAGCGATGGAGTCTCAGGTACACAGCCTGGCCTCAGCTTTCTCAACAGAAAAATGGGACAGTAATTACCGTGCACCTCTCTGTACCCTCACTCCTGTCCCCGAGGGGTGATTTGAGAAGCAAATGAGATACATCAGCACACAGCACAAGGAAGGTGTGTAATGACAGCAATAATCATTGTTAACAATATCACGACTAATAATGAGGGAAGGTCAAGTTCCTGCAGAAGGAGAGGACCGTTTGTCTGGAAGGACTCGGGCAGCAGTGTCGATGGCAGCCAAGTGTCTCCAGTCTCCAGGGAGGGATTCCGACAGATGCTAGTGGGTTGGCGGGCAGCGAGTCCCGTTCAGAACAAGCTGGAAAATGGCCTGTTGTCTCTCGAGGCCAGTGGTACTAGCCTGTCCTCCCTGCTTTTCTCCCTCAGATTCCGGGGGACCCCTGAAAGGAAGTATGAGCATCTTTCTCCGGGGGGCAGACGGGGTCAAGGGAGTCTCATTTGCCTCTTAATCCCATGGAAAGGGCAGGAAAGACAGAGCAGGGGCCGGCGGTTGACTCTCCCAAGGCCTATAGGAGGCGGAATCCCCTTAGGACATGCCCGGCTAAAGTGTCCCCTGGCCTGGCCTCTCCTCCAAAGCTCCAAGGACTGCAACTCATGACCTCATAAAGCAAGTGCTGGTCTGTGCGGTGAAGCGCAAACACACACAGGTGTGCGACACCCACAGCTGGCAGAGGGGAAATGCAGAAGCACGCAGAGGCGCATATTCCAGCAATGGTAGGACCCCTTCTCTGAGGAACAGCTACTGAAGAGGCAACTCCTCCTTCCGCAGCACGGACCCATCAAGCCAGGGTGGGCTCAGGGGCCAGCCTCACATGGGAGAAGCCAGAACGGGAGCCCCAGGCTGGGGTCCGAGAGAGGAGCGGCCATCCCCAGCTGCTCGGGAGAGCCCTGGGGCTCCGCGGAAGACCTGAGTCTGGGCTGGGTCCCAGCCTGCAGCATAGACCATCCCATGACTCTCATCAGTTCTGGCTGCGTGAGCCTCACTCCTCGTGTGGGTCCCTCTGTGGGGCTCCGGGTCTGGGTCAGGGCCTTCTTCATGGGTCCCGAGAAAGCTGGTCTCTGGGAACTTCTCTGGCCATGCAGAGAGACTTGAGTTCAACTTAAAGGGGGGGGTGCAGGCAACAGGGACCCCCCCCCAGAGCCTGGGCAGAGAAGGGGGGATGAACGTGCCCCATTCCAAGGATGGTCAGAGACTTCAACCTGCAGAGGCCACGTCATGACGTGGGAGCTCGGGAAACGGCCTCTGGAGACTCAGGGCCTGGTTTAAATGTGCCCTGGAGGCGTCGCCCAGCCACTGAAGGCAGCATGGCGTTGTTCCAGAAAGAGTCCGGCTTTAAGCCTCACTTTCCTGCCGTGTGGCCGCGGGCAAGTGATTCCGCTCCTCGGGGCTTCTGGTCCTTTAACTGTGTGTTGGAGCAGTGATGCTCTAAGGTAAGCGTAGGGGTTATATCTGTGCCTGTGAATCTGGCACAAGGCTTGGACACAAGACTCAAGCGATGATGTCAGATCTCTTGGCCTTTACTTAACATCAAAGACAGAACCCCAACTGCAGCACGAGGGAAGGGGCAGTGCACTCTGGCTAGAAATCTAACACGCACATCGATCCCTGCTGCTATCTGAGTGAAGGGAAAAAAAATTCACAGGAGATGGAGATGGGGTGATCCTGGGCAAGTCACTGTGATCCGTACGATGCACGGTTTAGACAAGGAGCTCTTTAAAGCTCTTGACCATCTATGGCCCTGACACTGAAAAGAAAGACCTGGAAGTTGAATTTAACTGCCAGCATGTCAGTTTTCATGTCAGGGAAAACAAAACCTTCAGAGGGGAGACCTCTGTGCCCAGAAATGCCCAGCGAACACAGGGCCCACCAGGGCTGCCCTGGGAGGCTGGCGGTCTCCTTAGAGCTAAAAGCCAACATTTCCTCTCTTCCCCACTCCTCCCCCTGTTATCAAACATAGAACCTTCTCTCCCATAGCCATCCCCACAGGCCATCTGAGAACGGGGAGCTGCCACCTGCCTCTTACAGGGCTGCAGGCTCCCTGGGGATGTGGGGTCAGAAGACAAAGAATCAGGGTATTGGGGCTGGACGGCCCCCATGAAGACACCTTGTCTCCCCACCCTGGCTCTGGAGTCCCCCCCTTGGGTTCCCTCATAAAGCCGCGTGTCTAAGAAAGACCTTGCTCACGGGGCAGATGCCAGGCCTTGATGGACAGGAGTTTGCTGGAGAAGCAGCTGGAATGATGTGCTCACAACGGCCGCCATCCAGCCCCGCCTCCAGGCTGGTCCTGCCTCCAGACAGCAGGGCGCGCTCAGCGATTCCAGAAGGAGTCCAGGCCAAAGGTACCACAGCCCTTCTCCCGCTCCGCAAAGGTCACGCCAGCTCTCTGTGCTCACGACCTCCACTTGAACTGAAGCACTTGTGGATGGACACCAGGCGGCAGTGACAGATGCGGCCAATAAGGGCTGGCGGCCGGCGCTGTCTGCAGCGTGGGCCGGTAATCCTGTTATCATGGCAGCTCGGTGCCAACCTCCCACAGACGAGTGGCTGCCTCTGGACAATTAAGGTGTCCCTTTGCCTATCAAAAACACTCATTTCTCCTGAGACCACAGTGACAAACTCAGCCTTTTTGCAATTGCCCCCGAGTATGCATGAGGGCTTCTGTACCGGTCTTCTAAGTCTCTCAACCACAGAGGAGGAGTTTATGCCTCTATTTTCTTCTGTACAGAGCAGGGAGGAAGAAGAAAGCCACTCCTGGCTTGCAGGCAAGCAAGCCCGTGTCTGAGCTTGTCCCACTCGGGGGCACAGGGAGAGCTGTTTCAGGAAGGGGGGCACTGCGCCATGAAGACAAGTGAGCCCTTTCCTATACTGATCCCCCCAGCACGTGGGTGCACCCAAAGGCCAGCAGCGCTCTGGCCCTGATGAGGGGCTCCCAGGTTTGCCAGCCCCCCAGCCGCTGCCATTTAAGCTTGTAAGGGAACTGACTCAGGCAGAGCATACTTACACCTGCAAGAGTGCATGGGAGCCAAACCAAGGGTACAGTGTGGGTGTCTAACTCCCTGCCCACCCTGCACACAGCTTCCAGACCCTCTGGACATTCTGCCCAGGGCAGCTGAGAAGGCAGGAATCTGCTCAAGACAGTGCTTAGATGGGGCAGAGACAGCCCAGAACTGATGGGCAGGAAATGTCCCTCCTGCTCTGACCCCTGCCCTTTACATGCCCTGGGACCACAGGCAAATCACGTCCCTCTCCCTCCCACCCGCCAATCGATGAGGTACACCCACCTCATCCCTAAAATTCCGTGATTTCTCAGAGAGGAAAGAGCATCTTCAGTGAGTGATCTAAAGAGTTAACTGCCTGGCAGATCTAATTTTTAAAGTCACCTTCTCCTCTTTCCACAAAGAAGAGAAAGTCCATCCAGCAGATAAAAACCACCATCACTGCCACCCCTGAAATCCACGTCACCAGGAATCCCCCAACCTTGGGTTTCATAAGGGGCCAGGTGTCTGGTAACAAAGACGCCATTTCCAAGTCAAATGAGGAACGTTCTATGACCCTTCAAGTGACCACCACCAATATTCCGAGGGGCTGACTGGGAAACCAGATTGGGGTGGCAACACTCAAGTCCTGAGGGCTGCCCTTGCCCTCAGGTAAGCTGGCAGAAAAACGAGACACAGAAGTGATTATTCAGTGCCAGCAAAGGATCATCCAACCATGTCTGTATTTTAAACTGACTGGCTGCTCCCTCTGGTCTCGTGTTCGTGGAATGCAGTTTCAAGAATTCCCCAATCTACTCCTCGAAGGCTCTGCCCCGGCGTGCCTCCGGGGGCTGGAAGCCCAGGCTCCCATATTTTCTGGATCAGCTGGACCACAGCCTGGAGTATCTGAAATCAGGGCCACTTGGGGAAATCCCAGACGCATGGTGACTCCCCTTGGAGAGACCGCGCACCTGGTCAGCACTCCTGGTTCTAGAACGCGGGCGCAGCCAAAGGCCAACAGCGACAGTGCCCCGCTGTGAGCCCGGCGCAGGGGGGGCCGTCCCGGAGCTCCCGCGGCTCAGAAGGTGAAGGCATACACCACCCCCACGACGACAATGTTCCCCAGCGTCGCTATGATGGCGATCCAGAGCAAGACGGCATCGTTGGACGACCTTGGCGGCTCCTCTGGCTGACCTTGGCCGTTGGAGGCCGCGTGCACGTTGGTGGAGGAGTTAAAGAGGGAGTACTCGGTGCTGAAGTCCTCGTTGGGCGAGTCCATGAAGGCGCCTCCCATCATGGGCAGCTGAGAAGAAGGAGAGAGAGAATTAACCAGAGCCCTCGGGAGCTGGGAGGCTGCCCGCAGAGGGGCAGCTGCCTGGTCAAGCAGGCCCCTCTAAGATACAGCACCGAACTGGGCTTTGCTTTGGGTCTTTTAAATAAATGACAGTGCATATTTTCATCTAGAAAAATTAGCATTCACAGCAACCTTCTGAGGCAGACACTCACGCCCACTTTGCAGATGAAGAGGTTAAGGCCCCGAGCAGCTCAGCAGACTATCTCAAGGCTAGTTGGCAACTCACTGGGACTTACAGACCCTCCCTCTCTAAATGCCAGGCCCTCCATGACAGCACACATCGTCAAATGTCTTTATTCTTCTAATTGTAAAAGTAATATCGGCTCAGCACAGAACATTAAGAAAATACAAAAGAGGAGGAAAAGAAAGAGAATCATAATCTCACGACTTTGGGATAATCACTGTTCACATCTTCCTTTCTAATCTTTTTCTGTGTGTGTGTGTGTGGTGTGTGTGTGTGAGAGAGAGAGAGAGAGAGAGAGAAGTTTTAAACATGTGGCTTTATATTCCTGTATTTAAAAGCCTATCAAGGGCTTCCCTGGTGGCGCAGTGGTTGGGGGTCCGCCTGCCGATGCAGGGGGCGCGGGTTCGTGCCCCGGTCCAGGAGGATCGCCCGTGAGCCGTGGCCGCTGGGCCTGCGCGTCTGGAGCCTGTGCTCCGCAGCGGGAGAGGCTGCAGCAGTGAGAGGCCCGCGTACTGCAAAAAAAAGCCTACCAAGATACAGTTTCACAGTTGTATAATATTCTGTCATAAACACAAGCCATAATTTAACCGTTCCTCTAGAATTGGAGATTTAGGAATGTTGATGCTTTCCTATTATAAACAATGTACTGGTAAACATCCTTGTACATACGTTTGGGTACGCATACATGCTTGCACTGCATTTTTTTTTAATATCAGTTGCTTACCTTTATTTTATATTTTTTATTATTTTATTTATTTTATTTTTGGCTGAGTTGGGCCTTCGTTGCTGCACGCGGGCTTTCTCTGGTTGTGGCGAGCGGGGGCTACTCTTCTTTGCGGTGTGCGGGCTTCGCATTGTGGTGGCTTCTCTTGTTGCGGAGCATGGGCTCTAGGCGCGCGGGCTTCAGTAGTTGTGGCACATGGGCTCAGCAGTTGTGGCGCACGGGCTTAGTTGCTCCATGGCATGTGGGATCTTCCTGGACCAGGGGTCGAACCCATGTCTCCCGCATTGGCAGGCGGATTCTTAACCACTGCGCCACCAGGGAAGCCCTGCATGTGCATTTTTATTTATTAGGCAGTCCCAGATACAGAGCTTCCCAGTCAGCGGGTATGATGCTTCAGAGCTTCTAATGAACAGGGACAAACTCCCCAGAAGAGTGACTAATTCCCAAGGCCTTGCTTTGCTGTACAAGAAGCGGCTGGTTTGCACTCCAGGGATCAGGGCTTCCTCTTTGCGTTTGTAAAGCCCCTTATTCCTGAGACTCAGGTGTGTGGGTAGGGGTGAGTTGGGCTGCTCAAAGGGAGGGCCTGGACCTGGATGCAGTCCAGAAGACCAATGTCCAGGCCATCCAGGCCCTTCCAGACCCGTCCAGAGGCTGACACGACTTAAGCCCCAGGGTTGGCTCTGTCAAGTGTGAGGCCCACAATAAACGTGTTTTTTTAATGGTACATGAACGAACGAGCACTGAACAGTTAAGCCTTCCTTCAATACACGTTTATTGAGCTACTACTGCTACTACCAGCATGGAGGCCCAGCTATGGTCATGGAATGTGCTAGAGATTTTAAAATAGTCTTATTTAATCATTCAACTATCCTGCTGGAGCATACCACGGTACCCCCACTTCAGATGGGTAAGCAAAGGTCAAGGCCACTGTACTCGTCTGTGCTGGAGTCAGGGCTGAGAGTCGGGTGTGTCCCACTGTGGAGCCAGGGTGCTTCCCGTTCTGCCCACAGCCTCTCCGACTCCCAGGTCAGACTCAATACTGGGCCCCGGAGATGTACCAATCACTACCCCCAGGGGCCACGCTCCAGCCGGGCACATGTGCACTGCCCTGGGGGGTGGTGGGAGCAGAGTGGGGTCCACCTCACACAGCCGCCCGTCTGACTTGTATTAGGGATGATTAATTAGGGGCCTCAGTCCTAGACTCTGCAGACAGTGGTGAGCCAGACAGGTGAGGGCCACGCTCCAGGTGGGGATGAGAGCAAGGAAGGAGAAGGAGGGAGAAAGAGGGGAGGGAGGGAAGGAAGGAGTAAAAAAGAAAGAATATCTGAAAGGAACACGAACCATCAGAGAATTCAGAGAGGCTACTTCCAGGCAGCTCCACGTGTGGCCTGCTCTGACTCTCAATGGCCTCTTTTTAAAGGACGCCCATGACTGTGTCAATGGGTGCTTCCGAGCACCTGCTTGGGCTGAGAAGGGCAGCCTTTGACAGACTCGTGCTGAGAGGAGCTTGGCATTTCCCCAGTAACACAGCTTGGTCCTATAGTTCGGTGGGGACCTGGCAGTTGTCAATCTGGGGCTGTAATAACAGGAAGAGGCCAACAGGGGGCGCTGAGGATAGGCCACGTGCAGATCCTCGATGGGGCCGCTGGTTACAGGGGTGAGCTCACTTTGTGAGACTTCATCCAGGGCTGCATTTATATATGCGTCCTTCTTATATGTGTATTATAGTAAACAGTATATTAACATATTTAGTATATCTTAAAGAGATATGATGACAAACACAAATGAGAATGACAATTAACATATATTCTATTAAAAATACAATTGAAAGTTTAAATAGGAGAACTGTGACCTCCTTTTGTCCCCCAGCTGGTGATGCAGATGAGATGGGTTACAGCTGAATCGGGCACATCCGTCCTAAGGGGGCAGCAGAGGCAGCGATGCTCTGGCCTGCAGGGAGGGGCCCGAGCTTTCCCATTAAACCTACTCATCCTTCGAACCCCAGCCAATGGTCCTGTCCACTATAGCCTCCCCTCCCAAGTACCCCCAAGACCACATCCTTCCCTTGGGGGCACCCACCCCAAGATGCAGTTCCCATCTGCGTCCCCCAGTGGCCGGGAAGCTCTGAGGGGGGAGCAGATGAGTTGATTCTCATCGTGGAACTCCTAGAGCCTTGCCCAGGTCGGGAGCACAGTCGTGCCTGAGAAATCCCTGTTGAGTGACGGGTGAATGACACCCACCCTCAACTTGGACCAACAACACTGTTGGCTGATTCTGCCTCTCCGGCAGCCCCCCACTGACCCCACCCCTACCTGGCGGGTACCCTTTCCTCCTGCTGCCCTGAGATGGTACCACGCTTCTCTCGGGGAAATCGGCAGAACCTTCATCTGACCCACCCATGGCGAAAGCATCACTCAGGTGAGCTCATGGAGACTATATGCCAGAGAGTGGGGATCAGGCCAGACAGGAAGCTGCCCTTCTCCCTCCCCTGCGGGTTCTACAGCCCCCTCCCCTGGCGCCCCTGCTGCACTCCCCCTGCCCGGAATTAATCCCATGCCCGTTGTCCTCTGCCCAGCGACCCGCCTCAGCCTCTCCTCCTTCCCCAAGGGCCCTGGGTTTTTGGACAGATGCCTCGACTCCGCTCTCCATCCTGTTGAGGTCTCTGGACGTAAGCCTGCGCATCTTCCCTCTCCTCTCTTCGGGACACGTGTGGGCTCGATGAGCATTTTCATCCAATTCACGGGGGGGAGAAAAAGGGGGCACTGGACAGAGCCTTTGGTGGGGGGAGGAGAGAGCAGCCCCCAGGCTGACACAGCCCTGCTGCCTACCTGCGCGGGGGCAGCTGCCCTTCCCTTGCGCCCCCTCCTGCTCTCTGCTTCCCTGTGGGTAGGTAACGCCCTGTGTTAGTTTCCTGTAGCTGCTATAATAAATCGCCACGAACTCAGTGGCTTCAAATGACACACATTCGTTACCTTACCGCTCTGGAGCTCAGATGTCTGACTGCGCTCATTATATTGGGCTCCCTTGGATCGTCTCCCATCCCAAGATCCTACACCTTCATCACGTCTGCAAGGTCTCTGGCCACGTAAGGTGACAACCGCAGGCTCGGTTAACTGGAGGTAGGTCTCCCACCACACAGGGAACTCTTGAAGGCAAAGCCATGGCCCCCTCATCTCATGCTCCCTCAACCCCATTTGTAACACAGAAAGAGTGACAAGTACAACCGTGTGGAATTAATGAACTTGAAACCAGCAGACAGCGCCCCCCCCCATCGGCTGCACTTCATACACCCGCTCTCAGAGCTCCCCGGCGATGAGACAGCTCATTCTCCACGCTGAGCCCCTCTCTGCCCTGCACCTCATTGACGGACAGCTCAGCACTGCCAGAGGTCGCAGCCGGTGGCATCTGATTCTGCCGCCTCAGAGTGTGAGGGGTGGAGTGGGTTCTACTGTCAGAAAGACTCGGGGAGTGAATCCTGCTTCATTACAGAGAGTACAGCCAAGCGAATTTAACCAACCGGCTTCCGTTTCCTTCCCTGTAAGTAATGAAGATGATACAGTGGAACCAGCAGGATTCTCGCAAGGAGGGAATCAGATCATATATGATAAATAAAACGTGGCACCAGTCGCTCAGTCATTCCTAACGTTCTTTCCTCTTGTTCGTGTAGTAATTCAAAACCGAGAGACGTGCCCCTCTTATCCAATTGCTTAAGCTAAAGTGACGGAATCGGGAACCTGCCATTTCCAGTTGTGTGCTTTTGTGAAATCAATTAATCAGATACTCATCTGCATACAGGCGGCCCTCCACTCCCACCAAGTTCTGCTGAGTTCAGCCAGCACTGTCGCTCAATCCAACTCCTCAGCTGTGTTGGTTTTGATGTTTTTTCCTTTGTAAAACAGATTCTACTTCAAAGTGCCGGGTTACACATGAAAATAACTTTACACAGCAAAATCCCACGAATAGAAAACCAAAAAAGGTCAGCCTCAATTCTGCCATTTGGAAGTTGGGAAGATTTGATCAGAAACTGACTCATGGTAAGAACGAAGGAATGATGGCTGAAGTCACTTCAGAAGCAGGTGATGGCAGAAGCCTCTGGAAGGTCTTTCCGAAAGGCCCTCCAGCCGGCCAGGTCTAATTTTAAGCCATTTTTGGAAATGACCTCCGGGTGTCATGCCCTTACTGAGATGAGCAACTGGGCCTTCTCAACCCCGTGGGCAGGTGTAGTCACTGGCTTGGATGAGGTTAAGGCTCAGAGATTTGAGGGTGATGATTCCTAACTTCAAACGCTCAGAGGTCCACCATGCAGAAAAGAGTGTGACCCGAGGAGGCAGAACAAGAGAGGAAGTCTCCTCTGGCTCAGTTAGACATTAACAATCAGAAGGACACAGGGTGGGGGGACTCGTCTCCTCATAAGAGATGATCTTGTCAAGATCACAAAAACTCTGGTTGGCTTGTTGAAGAGGGGATACCAGGACAGAGTGTCAAGGTCAATGGCCAGTGTTCAAGGTCAATGTTACCTCTACAAGCCTCCTGACTACAGCTGCCAGGAAGGCAGGGACCTTCCCTCTTTCCCACAGTATCCCCGAGCCTAGAAGAGAGCCAACACTCAAAACACACTTGGTGAATGAATGAATTCTTGAACCATCGGCCAAGAATCCTGAGGGCGAGCTGAGATTTGGGCCCGGAGCCAACACTTCCTTTCTGTGGGACCGAGACCCACTTCTTCACCTGAGGCTCAGGTGTTTCATTTAAAAATGGGGAAAATAATACAGACTGCTTCAGAGAAGAAGGGAGATGCTGGGAGACGCTTACACTACATAAAAAACGCTTTCTGGGGAGAAAAGCGAGTCACAAAATAAACTCAGTTGCCATCCCTGAAATTAAAAACACGCCTAACAGTAACATTATATATTATGCGTGGGTCCACATATATGTAAACGTACAGACATGGACTGTGAATACATCAGCCAGATTTACAGCAGCAGCTGCCTCTGAGAAAGGGGAAGATGGGAAAGAGACTGATTTTGTTTGTAATATTTTATTATAAGAAAAGATGAAGAAACATGATAAAATATTCGAAAGTGTTCTACTCTGGTTAGTGGGCACATGGATGTCTGTCACTTTTTGGTGTTTTACACTTTATAACATTAAGAGCAATCCTTTGAACACTGGAGAGCATCACACGCGAGACGGTAGGACCAGCCACCCTTGGAAGCAAAGATGGTACCCAGAGCTCCAGGTCGCCATCCTTCAGTGCTGGGGTCACCGCGTGGCATGTGTGGCCTCCAGGAGGGCGTGGCTGTCATGGACACTGCGGCACCATCCTCCAGGGTGCCCACCCTGCCCCCCACAGAAGCGCAGCTCCGTGGAGGTGGGCCCTCCAGGTCTCCGTCTGTTCCCACTGAGGAGACGGAGGTTACATAAATCTCCCCTAAGCTGGGCCCCTCCAGGGAAAGGAACAGAAGATGCTTTCAAAAAGAAATCTTCAGAGCACGGTCACCAGAGGTGGCCCAGCCAGACACTTTCCTGAATAACGAGCACCTTTCAGAGGAGGGGAAATGAGAGAGAATGGCCACTTGTTGGTGGCGGCTCTGTGAAGGGGAGCTTTTTGGCTGTACCCTGGGCTCCACCAGACTCTTTTCCCTAGAAGGCCGTCCTCAGGTCCCTGGCACTGCAGGATCCTGGCCGAGCCACAGCTACATTCACTGCTCCTGGGCTGTGGATTTCAAAGTTGTTCCGCAGTAAAAACATTCGTATTGTCCCCTGTCCCTTTGGGGCCAGGAGACTTGGGTTCTGGCCCTGCTGGAGCCCTGCCTCTCTCTCTGAGCCTTACTTACCAGGGAGCAGCTCAGATGAGTGACCGCCAAGGTCAAGCCCAGTGCTCAGAAGTCTTGCCAGATACTAAGAAGGCCGGAGCCAGTTATTAATGGCCCTAAAGTGGGAGCCTGAGTGGTGAGGATTGTCAGATAAGCCCTTAGATAAAATCCTCAGAACTAATAAGGACCTACTGTACAGCACAGGGAACTCTACTATGTACCCTGTAATGGCCTATACGGGAAAAGAATCTAAAAAAGAGTGGATATATGTATAACTGATTCACTTTGCTGTACACCAGAAACTAATACAACATTGTAAATCAACTCTACTCCAATAAAAATTAAAAAACAAAATCCTCAGATGAAATACAGGACACCCAGTTAAATCTGAATTTCAGATAAACAACAAAATAATTTTTAGTATAATAATAGTAAAGTAATTTTATATAAGTATATCCCAAATATTGCATTGGACATACTTACGGCAAAAATTTATATTTGTATTAAAAAATTATCTGACATTCAAACTTAATTGGGCCTCTGTCTTGTGTTTTTATTTGCTAAATCTGGCACCTCCATGCAATCAGAGAAAGAGCTGCAATTTCAGAATTTTTACAAAGAACCATCCCCTCGGTTTTGTCTCTGCAGAAGCCTGCCATCTGTGGCCCAGGATCCTGTGTGACCTGGTTCATCGGAAAATTCCAGGGACGCCTCCAGCCACACTACAAACATTATCAAGATAATTTGTCTCATCTCTAAATTCCTGAGGGGGTCTCTGTGTTCCAAATATAAAGGCTGGATAGATACAGAGTGTCATTCACCCATTCATTATTCATTCAACAAACGCTGAAGGCCCACTCGGCTCCAGGAGGTGTGGGACAGACATGAGGGATGCCAAGGGGTAACCCGTGACCTCGGACCTTGCAGGGCTCACACTTTAGAGGAATACAGACTCAAACACACTGTCATAAAATGGAATTACCTGCACTTTGACAGAGATAAGAACAAGGCAAGTTGAGGTCAATTTCGTGGGCTGAAGAATCAGGCATGAGGTAGAGCCCCAGCGCTGTCCCTTCCTGGCTGTGTGACACACGCAAGTGGCTGACTCTCTCTGGACCTCAGTTTCTTTATCTGTAAAATGAGGCCAATAGTGGGACTCCTTACGCCCACCCCAGGGTGCTCGTGTCTGAAATATGCAATGTCCCAGCTGTCAGTACCCAATGCTCACGAGCCGTAACTGTTAGTGTCACCCTTGCTGTCATAGCTGGGTGGACCCCAAGGGCTCAGGGCGGAAAGCCGGGCCTGCTCTCCTCTCAAGGCCTCGCCACAGTGAATCTCTTTTGATTTTCTCCATTTTGTGCCTTTGGATCTGGTTAATTTCCAGTGCATTCCACTGGGAACATGTGAAATGGAATTCAAGGCCCACTGCAGGATAAACCAGGATCCCCTTACAATGCATTCTGAAGGTGAGGCTTGAAGGCCCATCAGGGCAGGAGAGAGAAAGGGGCCAAGTTTCCATTTCCTGCCTGTGGATATTACCAATCATAACGATTCCCAGGAGGTCTGGGTTGAAGGGTGCACCACACTGGCCGCAAGGGCGCTTTACCTCCAGACCCGGGGAGGGGAGTAACCACGCAGCCGTGACTGGGCCAAGATGCCTGGAGATGCCCCAGGAGGACATGCCATCCTGGCTCCAGGCCCAGCTGGGCCACTTCTACTGCTGGGTACATTTCCTGTCTGAACAATGAGGATTCTAGCCCCAGACCCAGGGAACCCTTATAAAAACATTAAACTACAATGAAAGGTTTCTGGTGCCGAGACACAGCGCAGCTAGGAACTCTGGGCCTGACTCTGCGAGGAGCACAGCAGGTGGGCTGGGCGGGGCGGGGGGGGGGGGGGACCCTGAAGGCAGACAGCAGGGGATGCTTTCTGGGGCTCTCCCTCCTTCCCTTCTGGCTTCCACAGAAAAGCCCTGGGAGAAACCCCTCTTTCTAGATGGAGAACTGAAAGGAGGGGGCTCCTGGGAGCCGGGGGTTCTGGTAGAATCTCCAATTTCTTTCTTTTTTTCTCTTTTCTCTCTCCTGGACTTGCCCCAGGGCCGGTCTCAGTCTCTGGACTGTGCTTGGATGGCAGTGATGGTGGCGGCTGTGACACGGGACCTAAAACACAAGAGAAAACCCTTCTTTCTGGCCAGCAGGACAGAGAAAAGGGCCCCCATAGTCTGAACAGTGTGGAGAGATCCCCTTATCTTTTCTTTCTCTTTTCTCATCTGCTTTGCAGAGCAGGCATCCTGGCTGTGCAGAGCTGGGTGACAGCACAGGAGGAGAAAGTTGACAGAAACATTGACTTTCTAGCTAGAGGGTTAGGAAACACCATTCCTGGAGCCAAAGAGATCCCAGGGAGTAAATTTCAGGGGGGAGAGAGTGGAGAAGGGGTGCCCTAATTCCGTGTGTAAACCTCACACATTCTGGGCTCGCTCCAAGCTGTGCATGCACAGAAACGAACCACGGAATAGTAATAAAGCCTTTGAGAACAGAACTAAGACCCCTGCCCAAGCCCAGACCCACCCCTGAGTCTGAACAACATTGCAAAGGTGTCACAGTCAGAACTGATATCAGGACCACTGCTTACATAAAATGAGGCAAAATTTCCGAAAAAAGAAATCTCCAAATGCTTTCACTGACAAATTCTATCAAACGTGTAAGGAAGAATAACACCAGTTCTATACAATGTCTTCCCCAGAAAACAGAAGAGAAGACACTTTCCAGTTTATTTTATGGAACACTTCCCAAATTATGTTTACGAAGCTAGCATTATCCTGCTACAAAAATCGAAGATATGACAAGAAGAGAAGATGGAAGATCAATTTCCTAATTGAACACAGACAAAAAGTAGACAACAGATATTAGCAAATTGAATCCAGCAACATATAAGAAAGGATAATGCAAGACTGGGTCAACATTCGAAAATCAATTAATGTAATTCACTATACTAACAGAAGTAAGAAGAAACAAAACATCATCATATCAATAGATGCAGGAAAAGCGTTTGACAAAACTAAACATATACTAGTGGTAAAAACTCTTCGCAAAATAGAAATAGAAGGGATCTCCCCTAAATCTGATAAAGAGTACCTCCAAAAAAACAAACAAACAAATAACCTAGAGCTAATATCACACTTAATGGTGAGAAACTGAATGCCTTCCCTCTAAGATCTAAGGAATAGGCAAGGATGTCGTACAGGAAGTTCTAGGCAGTGCAATAAAGCAAGGAAAAGAAATAAAAGGTACATAGATGGGAAACGAAGAAATAAAATTGTCTCTAATTGCAGGTGACACGATCGTCTACAGAGAAAATCCCAAAGAATTTACAAAACGATCATATAACTCATAAGTGAGTTTAACAAGGTCACAGAATACAAGGTGAACATTAAAAATTAATTACATCTCTATATTCAAGCAATGAGCAATTGGAATAGAACATTTTTAAAGTTTCATTTACAAGAGCACCAGAAAACAGAACACTACTATAAATCTAACAAAATATGTACATGATATGGCACACAGGAAAGAAGGGAGGGAGGGAGGGAGGGAGGGAGGGAGGGAGGGAGGAAGGAAGGAAGGAAGGAAGGAAGGAAGGAAGAAAACATAGGCTTTGATTCGAGGGCTGGCAAGTTTAACATCCAAATCCTGCCACCTTGGTCAGCACATAACATGGGTCAGGAGAACTTTCTGATCAAGGAAAGTGACAATCATGTGAAAAGTCATCAGAGTGGGAACTGCTGCCCGTCACCCTCCCCCCAGGGCCCATCTTGGAGTACAGGATCCCAAGGTTGAGTGGTCCCATCCCCTGGGGCTACAGGGCTGGTCAACAGGCTTCCCCCAGACCCCATCAGGAGAGAATATTCAGTTGTGGTGATGAGTTGGCCAGAGGCTGGGGGTCCCTGCTGGGCAGTGTGGTGAGTGTTAGTGGCTTAACTGGAGTGATGCACCAGCCCTGATGGCAATCAGAACACCGGAGTTTATGCCACCGGGTCCAGGAGAAGGCTGAAGGGGGCAGGGGTTTAGCCAGGGCATTTCACCATATGAGGAAGTTCCCTTGTGATGGAGGCATGGAAGCCACATGGGGGCTGGCAGGAGAGGCAAAAAGACATCACAAAACAGACTACACACCTAACAGAAAGGTGTACATGTGCTCAACACCTGTACCCAAATGTCCATAGCGACACCATCTAGAACAGCCCCAAGATGGAAATAATCCAAGTGCCCATCAACAGTAGAAGGATACATACATTGCGGCAATATTTACACAACGGAATTCTACACAGCAATGATTATGAACCACAGCTATACACAGCAGCATGGATGAATCTCACAAATGCAATGATGACAAAAACAAAACAAAATACCCAGACACAAATAAGAACACACAGTGTGATTCCATTTCTATCAGTAGTTCTCAACTGGGAGGGATTCTGTCCCTTAGGGGACTTTTGGTGATGTCTACAGACATTTTTGATTGTCACAGCTGGCGGACAGGGGGGTGCTCCTGGCACCTAGTGGGTTGCGGGCAGGGATACTGCTCCATGCGCTACAGTGCACAGGACAGCCCCCGACAACACAGAATCATCCAGCCCTAAATGTCAATAGTGTCCAGGCTGGGAAAGTGTGGTTTTTATTAAGGTCACAAACAGGCAAAACTAATATCCTGTGTCAGCGTGAGAACTGCTCCTGGGGTGGGGGGGGAGGGCTGGCTGTGCTCTGACCTGGGTGCTGGTCCATGCGCGCGCTCACTTGGAGGAGATGCAGAAAGCCGTCCGCTTTCCTGCGTGTCTATCTTACTCCAAAAGTTGTCCTTTAAGAAGGGGGGAAGAGTGAATTTTGTACACGAATCTTGAACTTGATTCAAATGACTTTTGAGATGGAACCTCTATTCAGACAATTCACACTTCATGGGATGTTGTTTCCCTCTCTCAACAGATCAGAGGACGCTCAGAATGAGCTCTCCTGTCCCTGCAAACCGCAGGCAAAGAGCATCGCAGGATGGCAGTCTTTCACCCACACCCATTCGGCTGCCTGCTAGGGACCCGCGGGCCGATGGAGAGACCAAGATGACACAGGGGCATCCTGAGGGTGGAGGCTAGAGCCGGGTGTGGGGTGTGTGGCCACTTCCCCGCACGCCTTCAGTCTGGATCTTCAAACTGCTAACGGGTCTGGCGCGGGTCACTTTTATTAAGGCCTTCAACAAAAACGGATACTGCCTCCGGAAAGGGTTAAGGAGTTTGCCTGAGGTTGGTCCCTTAGCTAGCAAGAGGCAGGAATCAGAAGAGTGTGTGTGTGTGTGTGTGTGTGTGTGTGTGTGTGTGTGTGTGTGTGTGTGTGTGTGTGTGTGTGTGTGTGTGTGTGTGTGTGTGTGTGTGTGTGTGTGTGTGTGTGTGTGACGGGGGGGGGGGATGGCTTCCAGGCCTCCAGACCACCAATCCTGAAGGCCTTCTCATGAAGTCACGTGATACCTGGGGATGATATCCTGGCAGAGAACTGGCCCCCAAACTTGGCTATTTTGTTGAAAAAGCACAAGGAGAAAAACAGTTCTGCCCTTTTATCAAACTTGACAGCACACAGCCGGCTGCCCACCTTCCTGTGTGTTTCTTCCACGGAGGCTGAAGTTAATGGCAATATTTGCTTCCTAACGTCAATACCTGCCACTCCTGTTGGCCAGTGTTTACACACTGAAGAGTTTTTAATTAAAAACAAAATGGAGGAAAGAAAAATAAAAGCTAATGTTTACTGAGAGCCTGCTCTACGCCAGGTACGCCCTGGGCATCTCTGCGCGCGGTATTTTGCCATGAACCATCCCTCGGGTCGGGTACCATCATCACAGTTGTTGGACAGGTGGGGAGAGGAAGCGGAGGCACGTGCTGAGAAGGGGAGAGCAGTGTGGTGAGGCATCGCCCCACAAGCGTCTCCAGAGCTGCTCTATGTGGCACACACGTGCCTTCGTGTGCCAATGCTGCGCTGGACCAAGAGGAGAGGTGTTTCATTCCCTCAGAGAGAGAGGTGGAGATCACGCCTGCAGCACCCCCAAATGTGACAAGGCACAATGCCATCAGGACCAGTGCTGAGTGCACACGCAGAGCTGTCAGCACAGCTCCTGCGTTTATTTTGGTACCTCCCTCGGTAGCATGGACCCACTGTGATATCAGTCTTGTGCAACGGTGACTCTCAAAAAGCTTCCTGATCGGGGGTGGTGACGGGTCAGATCCCATCACCTGCATGGGCCACACTGCCCTTCTTACCTCCCCCTGAGCTCTACTCGCCAGGCGTTTTCACAAAGCCACCTCCTGCCTCAGGCTGCTCACCTGCCCCTCTACTGCCTGTGGGTCCTCCACCTGTGTTCCTCTCCTGAGGCTCTCCTGAGCACCGAGGGGCCAGCAGGGATGAGCAGGAAGTCCCAAGGAAGAGCTGCTCTGGGCTGGATGGGTGCTATTTCACCCTCACACCAGCCCAACACCAGGGGGATGACAGGGGGCTCAGAGAGGGGCAGTCATTTCCCTAAGCTTGCACAGCTATAAGTAACTGATCAGAAATCAACATACATGTCTGCCGGCTCCAACCCTTGTTGTCACTCTAGACTGAACGGCTTTCTCCACTAATTTATTCCTACAACTGATGAAATATTTATTATGTTACATTACATTATATTTCTTAGGTTACATCACATTATATTTATATCGCATTACATTATATTGTTACATTACCTCATATTACAGTTCACTATGTACTAACATTACATCATGTCATGTTACATTATATTATAGTTAGCTATGTACTAGTGTTCCATTAGAGTATATAATGTCATGTTGTTACATTATATTATATTGCATCATGGCTAGCTGTGTACTTTATCTTTTTTAGGGGCTGCAAGCTTTTTAAGCATAAGAGCTGAGTTTAATTTCTCTTTGTCTCCCTGATGCCTAGCACATCAACTCACACAAAGTAGAAACTAAATATAGATATATATATTTTAAATGTTTTCTCAATTACTTGCACCTTGCACTCTTTGATACAATATCTACATGGTGGATGAGGTGGGCCTACTTGCTGTGGCAGAATATTTCTAGACCCACATAAGGCCCAGAAAAATAAGGATATTTTTGGAAAGCCTGAGAGCATTACAGAATGAAGAGGAAAAATCAAATTCACCATCTTTGAAACCGTTACCATAGGAACTCAGCAGGAGAAAATGCTGTCTCGTCAGAACACATCATCTTCGATTACCAGGAATAAAGGGAACACTTGCCTTGGAGAGAGAAAGGCCAGACATCAGTGTGGTGGTCCCGGGCTCCCAGGACCCTATCCTTCACAGGGCATCCACATGGACCGCAGTGAGAATTCAGGGGCCATCACTTGCTTTTCGAGGACTGAGGCTGAGAACCTCAAGGAGAAACGGGATGATGCCGCCTCCATGGCTATTTGCAGTTGAGCAAACACAAAACAAAGGGGAATTCTGAAGTTCTTCCTTAGGGAATAGTTGGCAACGGTTGTCATAAATTAGTACCTATTCTGCCCCAAGGAAGTCAGTAGCATCTTTGGAGTGATTCAATGGCATCACTGTAACCAAATGAGTGTCCCCTGTGGGGACCCGTGGCCTTAGGGTGATGGTGGGAAATTTGTTCCGCTGTTCACTCATCGGCTAAACAGGCATCTACTCCATTGGTGGGGCGGGGGGGGCGGGACAGAGCCCGGGCGGTGTGGAAGCCAGAGGTGCAAAGAGAAAAGCCATGTGATCTTTATTTTGGAGGAAGAGAGAAGGAGAAAGGGAAAGAGAGAGAAGGAGGGAGAGAGAGAGAGGAAGGGAGAGGGTGGGGACAGAATTTACCAATGAAATAAAATTAAAACAGTGCGTTTTACATCTGCGAGTGTGTGCACCCCAGAGAGAAGGCAGGATGGAGTGAAGGCACACCCAGCATCTCTACCCCCTAAGTGGATCCTTCTGGGTCATTTTTTAAATCTCCCCTCCTCTATAGGACGAAACGACAAAATCATTTTCAGTAGTAACCATGACACGAAACAAATAACAACACTGGAGGGAGACACTGGGATCTCCACGGAACGTTTTTAAGACACCGGTCTCCTCCAACCTACAAAGGTCCCAGTGAATCGCCACACCGCTCCTCCCCAGGGAAACCTGTGTGTGCAGGAAGAAGGGGAAGACACAGCACAAGGCAGGGTATGACTAGGAAGCTTCCAGGTTTCCATGAGGATGAGAAAGGGACTATTTCTTGCCATATCAGTAAACAAAGGATGTCACAGTCATCAACGATTGCAGCCCTCCAAAGTAAGCCAGTGAGCCCAGGAAACTCAAGGCTGAAAAGAGAGCCTAGTGTGTTGTGAAGAAAACAGGGCACAGAGGAGACAGAAGGCCAGGGCCATATACGTAATCCCCGCCAGAGAGCATGGTGGCTCCAGAGACAGCCCGAAGAGCATCTCAGCGCGCCCGGGAAGCAAATAACAGGGCGTGGCTTCTGTTCTTCCCCAAAGTCCCCACAGTCCTGTCCTTGGGTCAAGAGGACTTTTTAAGAAGGAACTGCTTACAAGGAGCCTTAATTCCTTTCCAGCTGGCATGGCCACTGAGAGCTACTCCTTCTTCTGTCCCCGAGGGTAACCAGCCACCGTCGGGGGTCTTGCAGGGACCAGGAGGGCTGAGACCTTGTCTGCAGCTGCAAATCAACAGCTGCTGAAGAACCTCTCTGGCCTCAGCTTACCGAACAAACATCTCCCACCTCCTCATCTCTGCCGCATCTACCTCCCAGGGTTTCTTCACGCATCAGATGAAAAGATTTTTCTTTTTATGCGGTAAGAGTCCTGGTTTTACTGCGTACTGACACCCTCTTGTTTTGAGGTTCAGGGCAGGGGCACTTGTGCTATTTTTGACGCTGAGTGTTTTGAAACACAGCAGGCACTCAATAAATGCTCACTGGCTTGTTTGGGCAAAATCACATCTGTATTATGCACCATAGGAAACCTGCCTGTTGGAGAGAAATCATCTTAGAAACAAGGTTGTAGTCTTCCCAAGAGTATTTAAAAACACTCGAGGACAAACGAGGCCCAGGGCACCCCAAGAGAGGGTGTGTTTGACAGCCAAGAGCAAAGAAAGCACTTCAATCCTCTGTGGAAAAACCCTGGTCCAGTTTAAGCTGAAAAGGAATCTGGGCCTGTTCCCTAAGGGGTCTGACAACATGCCACTCAGAGGATTGGTGTTAAGAGTATCTGATTGTTACCAGCAGCTGGAGGGAACACGGTGGGGATGGGGCAGGAGGAATTTGCTCTAAGAAGAGGCAGAAAACGCCTCCTTTCCAATCGAAAAAGACAGTCCTGTTGTTTCAAATAATTAATATAAAGACACACGTGGGTGGCTGTAAACTTCACGTCAGCTTTTGCAACATGCAGGCAAGAAAGAAGAGGGCTTCCCTGGTGGCGCGCAGTGGTTGAGAGTCCGCCTGCCGATGCAGGGGACGCGGGTTCGTGCCCCGGTCCGGGAAGATCCCACATGCCGCGGAGCGGCTGGGCCCGTGAGCCATGGCCGCTGAGCCTGCGCGTCCGGAGCCTGTGCTCCGCAACGGGAGAGGCCACAACAGTGAGAGGCGTACCGCAAAAAAAAAAAAAAAAAAGAAAGAAAGAGAAAGAAAGAGCAGATAAATGAAAGGGTAAGACAAAGATCCATTGGTCCTCTCTGTCCTGATGAACTGGGAGCAATCAAAGACCATGATGCTCATCACATAAGTGAAGTGGAAAGAAGGGCTGGGGTTCAGGTCAGGGTGCAAATTCAGGCTCTGTCTCCCACGGATGGTGTGGCCACAGGCATGCCACTTCACCCCAAGCTCAGCTGCTTCACCTGATCTGTGGGGCAACACCCCGACTTCCAGGCCGTGAGGAAGTTAGAAATGATGTGTACACAGCAGGCACTCAATAAGTGAAGCGACTTGCTGGAGAAAAGCAGCCAGCAGATAAGAAAGCTGCCTGCGAGGGCTCTTGACTTCAAAGCGCGCCGAAGGTCTAGCCCCTTGGATAGAGGATTTGTCGTCAGGAATTCTGATTACCTCCTCATTAAGGTGGGATGTGGTGACCGAGAGAGAGACTCAGTATTAGAGGAATTCCCTCACTGAGAACTAGTGAGAAAGCCAGGGAATTAGGCTGAGGCGTTTCTTTCTTTAAATGTTGCTCACCCGCAGGCGTCATCTGTTACATACTGGTTCTACTGTGGCTATCAAGTTCTACTTAAAAGAAAACAGTAAAGGAAACAGACACCCACAAACATCATATTCGCTACTGGAGCTTGGATGTTCATCACACCCAGCGCCAGCAACCACTCTGGGCTCTCCTGGTGGCCCTGTTTGCTATCTGTCAAACACTTCTACCCAAAAAACAGGCAGCTCTTTGAGTAAATTTACGGACTGAAATCTGGGGCGACAAATACACATGCCCAACGGCAACAAGTTATACCAAATCCCAGCTACTCCAACAGAGGGAAAGCTCAGGACAAGGAGTTGGGCCATCTGATGTCAACATCTGATTTGGCTACCAAGCAGCTGTGTGACCACGGATGAATCCCTCACCCTCTCTGAGCCTTACTTTTCTCACCTGTAAAATGGGACCAATGAGAGCACTTCCCTCCTTGGGGTGCTGTGAGGACTGCATGAGCCCACAGATATAAAGACCTGAGCTCAATGCTTGCAACAGGGTGTTAAGCACAGGGCCTGGCACTGCATGGATCACCATTTAATATGCTACCATATTTCTAGTAACTAGTGCTACTACTATTATTATTAGCCGTAGTAGTTGGTGGTTCTTTGCACTTTATTTTTACTACTTTAAGGTGGTGCATCTCTGAAGAGAACCTTTTCAAACTCTGGAATTAGGAGCTCAGCATTCTCCTTCCAACTCAATAATCTGCAGCAAACAGTGAGCTGGGGAAATGGGCTGGAGGGGTGTGTAGGGGGTCAGGGAATCCTCTGCCCACCCCCTTCCCAGATGGCATCTTGGACCCTCTGATGTTTGGTGGGACGGATGGGATGTAGGGCTTATCCCTCTTTGGACAGATACGTGTTTGTTGATTGGCTGGTGGTGAGCAGAGGGAAGAGGCGCCTGGCCAAGGAGGAAAGCAAGTGAGTGGATGAGGCAAAAGGAGGGTGAGTCCCCAGCTAAGAGCAAGAGAAAGAGAGTGTGGGGAACGCAAACCATCTTCTGGGATAAGCTCAACCTACTGCTTATCCACGGGCCCAAGAAACACGCACGATGCTGGAAACTTCTACACCCCGCAGAGCACATCTCCACTGGCTCTGCTCTTTCAGCGCTCGCTGTGTACACAGGGCCACTATCTACCCATACCGGCCAAGAGACTGTGGCTCCGGGGGGGTGAGGACTTGCCTGAGGTCCCGCACTGAGTGTGGGGGTCCAGCTAAGACCTGGGCCTGCCACCCAGCCCCACCTGCCTTCATGACAGCCCCATGGTCCACGCTGGGGGAGGCTGGGAAGAATGACCCAGTTTGGGCCACAGGACCTGCACCTGACGTCCGTCTGCACCAATGCCAGCCCAGTAATGGGAGGGGGCAGCGCCGAGATACTGGTACAGAAGAAGAGCTGCCTGGAATGAGGGGTCTAAGATAAGGCACTGGCTTCCCAGAGCGGGGGTTCTGAACCTGGCCTTGAAGGAGGGGAGGGAGCATTCCAGGGAAAGCATGGAGGATTCAGGCGGCATGAAGCGGGGACCAGGAAGGTGCATGTGGGGCCCCAGGTCTAGAGAGGACGCCTGGGTCTGCTCACGGGGATGGAGGGTCAGCCCAAGAATCGGGATGTTATCCCATGGGCCGGGGGGCAGGGGAGGGTCACTGAGGAACCTTAGCAGGATAAAGCTCCTCCGGCAGGGGTGAGGAAAGGAAAATGGATCAGGAAGGAACCAGACACAACCCATGAGTTGAGAGGCACCTGCAATGGTCCCGGGAGGAGAGGAGGCTTGGCCAAGAGCTGCAGCAGCCTCAAGGGGATTTGGGGATGAATGTTCCCATGTCAGGAAACATCCCACTCTGCTAGCGCCCCCTCAACAGAGGCCGCCCCCAGGCAGACAGTATCCTACAAGTTATGCTGCAGTTGACAGGTGAGGTTGGCACAGGGGTTGAGAGCTAGGAAGTCCAACTGCAGACCTTCAAACCCCCTCTGCCACTCATTCGTTGTAGGACTTGGGCAAGTGATGGAACCTTTGAGTCTCAGTTTCCTCGCCTGCAGAATGGGAGTGATGGTAAAAAGCACTTCCTGCTCCAGGGTGTTGTGAAGATTAACACATATAAAGTGTAGTATTGGGCACTTAGTAAGTGCTCAATAAATGCAGGCTGCATCCTTACTGCCACTGTTATATCTGCAAAGCTGTTTGCATACATTAGCGCATCAATGTTCAGAATAAAGTGGGATGGCAGGTAGTCCTGAGCCCATTTTCAGACATATGAATGGACTCAACTTGCTCAGGTACCCAAGGATCGTAGCTGAGCTGGGACTGTGGACTTGGGGCTCCTTGAGCGATCTGTGGCCACTCTGCATGGAGGATGAATGCTGCTAGCAGCTCTGCGGCTGCATTCCAGAGGCGCCCAGAATTCTGGGAAGGCTGGTCCTTCCGGCTCCGTTTTATGTCCATTCTCTCTGATCCATCGTGTGTCTGGATGAGCCAGGTGGTTCCTGGTTCTCACCCCACAAAGCTCTCTGCCTGAGAGAACAGACTCACTTGGCATTTCCCAGTGTCGCACGTAAACCTCTGCAATGTGCTTGAGTGTCTGGCTGTGTGGGAAAACCCACAAAGTTAACTTCAATTAAAAACTGTTCTGATAAATCCTGCTCTGTTTTAAAATGTTCTCAGAGCAGGTGAAGGATTACAGCCTTTTAAGAAACCTCAAGCAAGAAGGCAAACTTTTAAAACCCCTGAGGGCATTTTAATAAGGTGCGTCATTTTCAATAAACCAATATTCACAAGGTTTTTGTTTTTTGTTTTTGTTTTACTTGCCGTACGCGGGCCTCTCACTGTTGTGGCCTCTCCTGCTGCGGAGCACAGGCTCCAGACGCGCAGGCTCAGGGGCCATGGCTCACGGGCCCAGCCGCTCCGCGGCATGTGGGATCTTCCCCGACCGGGGCACGAACCCATGTCCCCTGCATCGGCAGGCGGACTCTCAACCACTGTGCCACCAGGGAAGCCCATTCACAAGGTTTTTAAAAGTCAGAAGGGGGAGTTAAGGGCTGGGGGTCAGAGGAGAGGCAGGCAGAAATGGTGTCATTAAGAAACATTCTTCCAGTGGACAATGGGACAGGGCACAGCTATTTCCAGGAGACAAAAGATGTGCCCCAAGAACTACTGGCGGGGATGGGGGGATGGCCAGAGCCGTGGGTGACAAGGATCAAGTCCTCGAGGACGCTGGCTGGGGGAGGACATAAGGAAACGTCCCACTTCTTGATCTGGCTGGTAGTTATCGGGGTGTCTACACATGTATGTTGGGGTCCCCAAGACCTTGTAATGGCAGGCTTGAGGGGACACCTCCTCCGGGAAGGTCTCCTACAAAGCTTGCTGCTGCAAGCCGCTTGAGGTTCGGAGATTCTCTGGGAGGACTCATGCTTCCCACAGCACAGGACACAAAGCCAATCCAACAAAGGGAAAAGGCGTGTGGGGTGAAGAGGCCACAGGACACCGAGGACAAGCTTGCAAGATCCCTCCCTGAGGAGTCGCACAGGATGCACTTAATTCCCCAGCAATAGGTTGTGATGCAACGTCTAAGATGGCGCCAACTCAGGTTATGCAGCACCCAGGGTTTGTCCTGGGGGCTGGTCAGTAGGTCCCCTCTGCCCAGCACATACCCAATCCCGACTTCCAGAAGGAAAGCAGGTGCTCGACATAAACTGTACTGTGTGCATGAACAGTGTAGGCACAGAGAACCGTCCTTATCAGTCGGGATAGAGGGGACCCCAGCCAAGGGCCGACCTTGTCAGCAGGGCTCTTCCAGGAGAGCAGTCAGGCTTGTTATGTAAATTATCTGCACAATATGTAGATTCGCTGGGCTGGGCGCGTAAGACTTGTGCTCTGTATTGCCTGTTAAGTTATCCTTTGATTAAAATAATAAACCCAGAAACAAACAATAAAATAAAATCCACAGCATGTCTGCATGAAATCTGAGCCACGCTTGGGCTTTTTATCTTCGTTTAAACAGATAAAAGATGATTGAACATTTACATAAGTTACCATAACATTTAAGTTAAGCTGTACCAATTCTGCATCTTGTCCTCAAAAGGTCAAGCTCCCTTCTATTTGCCAAGAGAAGCCGCCAGCTTTGCTGTTATAATAACGACTACTTTGTTTTAACAATTCTAAGGGCTGCTGACTTACAGCCTTGAGTCTATGAGTGTTTGTTATCATGTTAGAATATCTGCTGTAGAAAACTCTTTGGCCACCCAAGGTTATGAACTGTTTGCTTCAGAAGGATTTTCTCCATCACCCTGGCTGGAAGCAGCCTGATGATGGCCAATTCTCTAAACTGATGTGAATCAGCTCAATAGTGCTGGCGCTAATTTTCTTCAAAACCAGGATCACAGCTAAAGGCTTTTTGCTTCCTTGCACACAATCGTTTTGCAAGTAAAACAATGTGGCTGACGGATGAGCTTTTAAATGCAATGCGATTCTTCCCCTATCACCCAGCACCACCTTTGACCTGCAGAAGGAGTTCAAAAAATGGGAACCGATCATCATATTTGAGATGAAGTCCTGGGAGAAGGGGCTGGCCTGAGTGAGGAGCCTTCACCAGCGGGCGCCAGGCTGGTCAGAGGGAGCACAGGGCAGTCAGCACACCCAAGTATGGGCGACAGGCAACCGCAATGCCATGGGCTTGTGGCCTTGAACCAGTGATGGCGCTCAGCCTTTCCCCTCCCTGGGCCTCCCTTCCTTGCATCTGGATGCGGCTCAGGGCCAGGCCTGCGCCAGGCACTGTACGCCCGGTCTTTCCCACCTTCACCCACTCTTCCAGACCAAGGTCATTCGCTCGGTTTTGCAGCCAAGGAAACCGTTGTAGAGCGTCAGGTGGCTGGCTCAAGTCACGCACCAGCCTGGATGACGGAATTTGAAGGCAGGTATGTCTTCCTCCAAAGGCACAATCGCAGCTGGGGCAGGGGTCCCAGGTGAGCGGCTTGTTTCCCCGAACTAGGAGGCTTTCTAGGGGATTGTGAGGATGGGACAGTTGCTGAAGCCGGTGAAAGGAAGGTAGCAAAGAGCAGGTGGCCTAGGAGGGCACCTCTTCTAGAGGCCAGCTCCAACCCAGGGTGCAGACCCTGCCCCCGGTTCATTCCTGCACCCCCAACGCTGTCGCACGCAGGACTTGCACTGGATCTGTGCGGACGCAGACCCCAGCACCTCAGGCCAAGGCTCTCCTAAGGGCGGCAGGATGCAAGTGTGTGACTGGCGGTATGAGCCCGACTCGCTTTCCCTTGTAGCGTCTCCTGCCTGAATGGAGAACCAACGTTCCCAGGTGGCAAAAGCCCCAGGGCAGACACCCGGAGACCAAGCATCCACACAGGGCCTCAGGGAGGAGCCAGGCCAGTTCCAGAGTGAAGCTGGCAGGCATGGGGCGCCCTGGGCTCAAAGCTGGCCTCTGACAGTGGGCCCTGTATATTACAGGGGGTGGGGGGAACGAGGAGTGGGGTACAGGCAGGGGTTCTGAGCCTCACTGGGTGGGAAAAGATGGGAGAGACAACCCAGACTTCACTTCTGCCCCGCCCTGCCTTCCTTCCTGAGGGGCTCTCAGGGTCCCAATGTCAAAATTTGGGTGCCCCAAGCCAGACAGAGCCTGGACTGGTTGGAACCCAGACTACAGAACTCAGAGACCTGCCAGCCTGTTCCCTCCAGAGCCCTGGCCACACCAGAGCTGCCGCGACACATGAGGAGGGCTCAAGGGCGCAGAAGCAGAGCAGCGGGAGAGGAAGCCTTGTAATGGCAGGCCTGAGGGGACACCTCCTCCAGGAAGGTCTCCTACAGAGCCTGCCCCTGCAAGCTGCTTGAGGTGCCCCCTCTGTGGCCCAGCCCCACCCTTCTCTCCGAGTATTGTCGGTTCTCTTGGTCCCTCTGTTATCCCTCCGGATGGCTGGCCCCTGGGTGGCAGGGACTGTCTTTGTCATTTCTTCTTCCGATACCCAGCACAGAGCCAGGCCCAGGGGACCACTGTTGAATGAATTAAGTGGCTTAAGGAATGAAAACAAGGCTTGGCAGGAAGCCCTGAGTGGCATGGTCGGCTCATGCTGTGGTCTGGGGGGCTCGTCCCCAGTGAGCCCTGAAGCCAAAGGATGCAGCACGTGTCCTGTGTTCTGTCCATCAGCGCAGCTCTCTCCCACCAGCCCCCGCTGCCCCTTCACCGCAGGGCTCTTCTCTGCAGGCAGAGAGCACCCTTCAGATGCGGCTCAGGAACCTCCCTGAGCCACTCACCAGCCGCTTCCTCAGCTCCCGTGGAGCAGCTCCCTGCACATCCCACTTGCTTCCGTTTCTATCCCTGTCTGCCCCCTTCGGAATGGCCGGGATCCAGCCTGGCATGGAGGTGGCATCCCGTGTGGCTAGACGGTGCCCATTTCTCCCCTCTGCACCTTGGTCTCTGCTTTGAAAACGAAGGTGGTAACCCCTGCTCCCCTCTCAGACTCGCTGGACTCAAAGCTCTGTGTTGCAAATCACGGTGGGGATGTAAGGGTGGCCAATTATTGCCACTCTCCGATTCCCCGCTCAGGCTGAGTTCAGGTCGAAAAACCAAGCAGCCCAACTGCAGAGCCACCGAGTCCAGAGAGGAAGCCATGAGAAAGAGCCCGTGGGTGCCTGGTGGCCGGTTCAAAACCCAACCGTGCTACTACCTCTTCGAGCCTCAGTTGCTTCATCTGAAAAATGGGCAGAATTGGAATTTCTCCTTCAGAGTGTGGTGGTGAGGCTTGGCTGTGTTGATCCAGGTAAAGCCCTCAGAAGAGAGCCTGGCACCCGGCAAACGGTGGGAGTTACCGTGGTCGGCACTGTCACAGTGACCCGAGGGACTGCCAGATCCTGGAAGGGCCATTCCTCCAGTCCACGTGACGTGAACTGAGAGACAGAAGGAGCCTCCTCTCTGCAATGGATCCGGGAACTGGAGCCTCATGCTCCTCCCCCCAGAGCACCCATGAGTGCCACTCAATTTTCCTGACCAGAAGTATAAACAATAGACTTCACTCTCTGAGAGCCCAGTAACGTCATTCATCAGGAGAAGGCGGAGCAGATTTTCCTTTTGCAAAAGACGCTGCTCCTATCCGTCTGCCCGTGGGATGGTCCGCCCTGCTTGCCGCTGGGGTGCCACGAGCTGCAGGGGCCATCAGCCTAAGCCACTCCAGTGGCCCCAAAAAACGCCCCAAGGACTAATCCCTGGGTAGGGACAGAGCAACGGGCAGCTCCAGCCACTGGCACCTGCCTGTAGCCCACTTTAACAGCCCTGTGTGCTCCTCTGCCCCTCCCCCCCACATTGTCCCGTGTGTGTTTCCTTCCTGCTCGGTACATCCTGAATACACAGGGTGCTCTCTGAAGCTGGCAGCCTTGCAGATTGACAAGCTCAGAGCTGAGAGGGGCCCTGAGCACTGACCAGGGTCCCAGGTCAGGCATGGTGACTAGTGTTTTCACCATACATGGTGGAAGGAGACGTGATGAGCTGGACCCATGGGTGGTGCGGTGCAGAGACGTAAAGCGACTTGTTCAGGTCACAGACAACGAGGAAGAGGCTAAAGAGACTTTGGACCAGGATTCTTTGACCTTGATTCCAGGAGTCTTCCATTGCTCCAAGCAGTAAGAGATTCTGTGCGCCCACCCTCCCACTCCATTTTGTAGACCAAGAAACAGAAAAGAATGCGGCATCACAGTAGGCACCATCTCCTGGGCAGGCTCTGCACACGCATGGCCTTGTCTGATCCTCCCAACAGCTCTGCGAGGCGGCGAAGGTCATTATCCCACTTTAGAGATGAGGAAACTGAGGCTTAGGAAGCTGTATGACATGCTGGAGCCTTCCAGCTGGTTTCCAACTCAGGGTTCAAGGCCAGTTCTGTCTGCCTCTGCATCTCAAACATTTAACCATCAAGCTACACTGAGTTCCTAAATGGAGCCCGGAGAGGGTATATTAGTCACCCCCCCACAAGGTCAAACAATAAGTAAACAGTCATTGCCAAGGCCAGAGAGAAGATCTGTATTCCTGCAGGAGGCAGAACACAGACGGTCCTGCCATCCGAACGCCCATAAACTGCTACTGAGTGCCCCCAGCATGCGGAGCGATCTGCAAGAAGCTTGCAAAACAAGCTCACACCCCACAGCCTTCTTTGTTTTGCTTTTCCTGATCAGCTCCCTCCGGGGAGCAGCTAGAATGGCCACTTTCCTCACCAGGCAGCAAAAGCTCCCGTCTTTAACCCCACACGGCATTCAGGAGTCTTAGGCTACCGAAAGGAAAAGGCATAAAAGGCATCATAACGGCTTTGCTGAGCGCCTGTCACATGCGCTCCAAACAGCCCCTGTTTATCATCTCCTTTCATTCTTCCTTAAACCCTAGGAGGTGGGCTCTGTGTTACAGATGAGGAAGCTGAGGCTCAGAAACTAACTCATCCGGGAGCCCCGATGAACCAGCCTCTGCTCTCTCTGCTCTGGGCTTCCCGACACCAGCTTCCCAGGTCCTCGCCACTGGCTGGTGGGCTCGGGGCCAGGATGGCAACTCTACTCCATTTGACAGGAGCCACGAGGACTAGGTCTGGGAGGGATGCAGATAGACGGGAGAGAATCACGTATCGGAAGGATGACCTCCAGATCACGGTGACTGCGGTTCTGCTGCCTTCTCTCTGTGGTCTGCTCTGTACCAGGCATAGTGAGGATGCTTCAAGGAGACTACTACAAAGAACTCCTTACAGCACTTTGGGCAAGTAGGAATTATGCCTTTTGCAGACTGTAGAAACTGAGGACCAGAGAGGCTAGGAGTTTGCCCAAGGTGGCACAGCTCTGGAATGGCCAAGGGAGATGCAAGCCCAGATCTGTGCAGTTTCGAAGGATAAGTATAAACACCTTGTTGGGAGACAATTCTTCATGGGTCTTTGTGTTCTGCACGCCTTCTGAGTAAAGGCATAACAGCTCTTGTTCAGGACTATCTTTTCAATGTTTGTACAACAATGTTTGTACAGCAAACTGTGTCTCCTAAGAAAGAGACAGCGTCCCCTCTGGGCACATTTATTTCCCAACCAGGATGATTATCTCCCTCTGAGATAATATCTCCCTCTGAGACAAAGGTTGGGCAGGTTTGCTAGCAGCTCCCTTTGAAAGAGGGGAGTTTCCTAACTGTGGGGTTCCTCACTGTTACACAAACCCACTGCACTCACAGAATCCACCTGGGCTGCTCTTCCTGACCCCGGGGGACCTGCGGGGTCAGAGGCACTGATGTGAACGTGAAGTTCATGCTGCTGACTGTGCTGTGAGCAATAAAGCCCTCTGTCTATGAGTCTAAGGTCTTTGTTCAGAAACTTTTACGTCACGGCAGGCTAGCTTGCAAGCAGGTAAAATGTCACACCCTTCACCGTTCTTGACGTATCTGTGCTAAGGTTCACAAAAATCAGCTGCACCAGTCCTGGAAGGGAGAACTGGTTGAACAGCTGCACTCAGGAAAGAGGGACCTCTCATTAGCACGAGGCAAAGGTACGGCATTACACAGGGCAAGATTCAGCTCCCAGTGGCCATATTAATGGGTATATCAGGGCTAGATCCAGGGAGGTGATAGGTTCTTCTGAAGCATCATGTCTTGTTCTGAGAAAACCCATTTATAAGAAGACTGACAGACCAGAGCCTGACCTGGTTCCAGAGAGAAGAGTCATTTGGAAAAATAGTTGAAGGAAATGGCCACGTTTAATCCAAAAAAAAAGGGATGATGCGGGAAGATGCAGAATGATGGTTCAAACATAATAACTCTTACTGGTGTTTGTGTAGTCCTGTACAGTGTGTACTTTTACATCCATCATTTCATTTTATTCTCCTGCCCATGCTGTGAGCTAGGTGTCACTATTCCCATTTAACAGACAGAGAAACTGAGGCTCTAAAAAGTTAAGTATCTTGCTCCAAGTCATGAGGGGCAGAGCCAGGCCTGGGACTTGGGCATCCGGCTTCCCCATCTCAGGTGCTCTCTGCAGCCCCAGGCAATTACAGAACAGGCTACCACATGCAAGCAGGATTAGACTCGCTTCCGAGGACCAACGGGCAGAGTTAAAGGGAAGATGATTTTTGACTCAAGAGAGGAAGCTCATAATGAGTAATTCCCATTTACTGACCCCTTACAAGGTGCCACGTTACCATATTTAAGCCTCAAAATCCTGACTTATCGTAAGTTACCACAACGACCATCATCCCACTGCACAGGTATGAATGCCGAGGCTTGGAGAGATGGAGTGATTTCCCCGGATGCACAGTGGCAGGGCCACGTCTGAGCCCAAGGCTACCTGCCTCTAGTGGAAGCCGCTGCCTTGCGAGGTGGTGTGAGCACCTGCTGAGGGGCAGGCTCTGTGCTGCACGACCCCCCTGTGAGGGCAGTGCTGTTACACACCCATTTTTCAGAGGAGAAAAGTGAGGCTCAGAGAGCCTGAGGGTCTGGCCCAAAGTTACCCAGGCAGGAAGGGCTAAGATAGGCTGTCTTGTGCTGAATGGAAAGGCCTAGTCCTGGGCCCACATGTGGCAGATACCCTGCAGAGGGCTAGGGAGGGCCCTGGGGCCTGGGAGTTTGAGGGACTGGATGTGGGGTCGCTGGCAGGACTCGGTGTAACTGGTGCCTTCGGGGAAGGTACGATGCCGGCCAAGGAGGAAGGGCCGGCCAGCTGACATAGCCCGTGGTTTTCTACCCAGCTTTTCCCACGCTTTTATCGATTCCCTGCTCTCTTGTGATTCCTTTATTAATTATTTACCATGTCTGGCCCTGGACTGGGCAGCAGCAACGCTGGCATAAATGAGACATGAACCTTTGCCTTCGGGGAACCTCAGACACAGGGATGCTCTGAGACAGAGCAGGGCAGAGCGTCGGGGGCTCAGAGGAGGAGGGAGGGCCAATCACTTCCAGAGGGAGCAAGCTTCCACTCCCCCAGACCCCTCCCCGGTTCTTTCACCCTCCTGCGGGCTCTGCCTCTGCCGCTGGCGACAGCCTATCTGAGCTCTGGAACAACCTGCTTCAGCCACAATTCACTCTGCCCATGCCGTCTACCAGAGGGCTGGGCCGCGGACGTTCGTGACACGGAATCACACCTGCTTGGGCTCAGGTCCCCCTCCACTCCCACTTCAGAGCTCTGCAATCTGTCAGCTGTTATTCAGCATTGGTGTCCGGGCCCTGGGCTCAGACCCAGCCTGTCTTAGCCCTTCCTGCCTGGGCGACTTCGGGCCAGACCCTCAGGGTCTCCGAGCCTTGCTATCCTCTTCTCTAAAATGGGCGTGCGAGAGCACTGCCCTGGCAGGGGGCTCGTGCAGCACAGAGCCTGCCCCTCAGCAGGTGCTCAAGTTCATCCACACCATCCGCCCCCTTCTCCTTCCACCCGAGGATGTCTCCTGCCTCACCTGTGTGCTTGAGGTTGATATCCTGTATGTAATTTGTGCTCACATGACGTTGGTGGGGGCGACAAAGATGACGAAGGCTGGTGATAGCTTCTTTCTGGTTCCTTGACATCCCCCAACACAGCACAGGGGCCGTCCCATGGCATGCTGCCCCCATGGCCCTCCCTGCCTGACTGATTTGGTTACTGGGATACACAGCGGGGCCTAGGTGGGATCTCCAGTGGGAGTGAAGGAGTGTTGGCAGGATGTCAGCGAGGGGGCAGGAGATGCAGGCAGCACAGCCACGGCTCAACCAAGAGAGGCGAGGGTGCAGGGGGCCCGGGGAGCTCATTAGTCACCTCCCTCAGGTCTCCCTCAAAGCTGCTGGAAGCCAAGTCTTTTTTTTTTTTTTTTTTTTTTTTGCGGTACGCGGGCCTCTCACTGTTGTGGCCCCTCCCGTTGCGGAGCACAGGCTCCGGACGCGCAGGCTCAGCGGCCATGGCTCACGGGCCCAGCCGCTCCGCGGCATGTGGGATCTTCCCGGACCGGGGCACGAACCCGCGTCCCCCGCATCGGCAGGCGGACTCTCAACCACTGCGCCACCAGGGAAGCCCAAGCTAAGTCTTAATACATTTCTAATCAGCTCCCAGAGCTCCGTGCTGAGGAGATGGGGGAGGGGCTGTAATGGGGTCTGGAGAGGACAAACAGGGTCCCAGCTGTTGGCTGCCACCCTGGGTGGGCCTGAGGCTGGAGCAACCTGCTCCCCGCCCCCTCACTTTCATCCTCCTGGGGAATGAGGCTCCCCCGAGCCCAGGTGCCTGGGATGGAGGCCCAAGGAAACCTGCCCTGCTCAACAGGCTGCCCAACTTCTGGCTGCCAAACCTGACACCCAGATCACTCCCTGGCTCTCACGATGTCCCGTGGAGCAATCCTGTCACAAGACTCTCTGAAGGAACGCAAGTGACAATGGCAGCGCAGAAAGGAATTTGGGCAGTCCTTGCACTGTCTGGCTTTCTAAGTCTGGTATCAGAGACTCACCTGTGAGCTTCCATACATTACCCACATTTTAGGACATTCAGAAGAGGCAGAGAAATGCCAGATCAAGGTTCCAGAGGGGAGGGAGAGGCAGTGGGCCAGGTTCAGACTCAACGTTACATTCCTTTTCCCACAACGGGAGGAAAGGAGTAGGTGTGGAAGCATACTTCTTAAAAACACAGGGTTAAGAAAATTCTGCTTCCGGCCAAGATGGAGTAACAAGGACTGGATCTACCCTCCCAACGGAACCAATCAAAAAATGGACAAAACATAGGGAAATGGTTCTCAAGACGTTGGACATCAGGCAGTGAGGGACAGTGACCTTTGAGAGATGGGAAACAAGTAATTGACTCTGTTTACTGCCTGGGAAGAGTTTCCAGGTTGTGGAGCAGGAAAGGGGAACCCAGATAGAGCCCAGTGGACTCTGGGGTTGAGGAGATGGGACAGAGAGTCTGGGGAGACCAAGGCAGCTGGAGACCATGAGGGAGAGGATGCAGAGAAGAGAGCTAAACAGAGATCTGCAGAAGGACCGCTCAAATATTCAGCAGAGGACTGGTGAGCACATGTGCGTGAGGAAGACACCTGAGGCAGCAAAGAATCACCCTAAAGGATGACAGGGAATAGTACCTGGCATCCATACAGGCCAGAAACAGTACCTGTTTCCACTGGCCATTTTGAAAAATCTATAATTCACAGGGCATTGGGTAGAACCCTCAGAGCAGCCTTGCCTCGGCAGTGGGAAAATATCACTCTTAGACTAAAGATGGCTCTGGTCCTGCCTAACAGATCTTAAAAGCAAGACCCAAAAGGATCAAACTGTTTCCAAGTAACATAACTGCGTCTCAGAACAAAGCCGGAGACTGTTTACAAGAACACAGAAACATCTAACATCCAACAAGGCAAAATTCACCATGTCTGGCATCCAATCAAAAATTATCAGGCATGAAAGCTGAGCCCCTGGGAGCTGTGAAAACAAAGAAGAGAAAGGGAAATCTCTCCCAGCAGCCTCAGGAGCAGGGCATTAAAGCTCCACAATCAACTTGATGTCCCTGCATCTGTGCAAGACATGAATAGACGACGAATCATCCCAAACTGAGGAGGTGGACTTTGAGAGCAAGATTTATGATTTTTTCCCCTTTTCCTATTTTTTTGAGTGTGTAAGTGTATGCTTCTGTGTGAAATTTTATCGGTATAGCTTGGCTTCCACCATTTGTCCTAGGGTTCCATCCGTCGGTATTTTTTTTCTTAATAATTAATTTTAATTTTAATAACTCTATTTTATTTTACTTTATCTTCTTTCTTTCCTTCCTTCCTCCCTTCCCTCCCTCCCTCCTTTAGACAACGAATCATCCCAAATTGAGGAAGTGGACTTTGAGAGCAAGATTTATGATTTTTTCCCCTTTTCCTCTTTTTGTGAGTGTGTATGTGTATGCTTCTGTGTGAGACTTTGTCTGTATAGCTTTGCTTCCACCATTTGTCCTAAGGTTCTATCCATCCGTTTTTTGTTTTTTTTAAAATTTTTCTTCTTAATAATTATTTTTTAATTAAATAACTTTATTATATTTTACTCTATTTTATTTTACTTTATCTTTCTTTCTTTCTTTTTTCCTTCCTTCCCTCCTTTCTTCCTTCCTTCCTTCCTCCCACCATCCCTCCCTCCCTCCCTCCCTCCTTCTTTTCCTTCTTTCCTTCCTCCTTCCTTCCTTCCTTCCTTCCTTCCTTTCTTTCTTTCTTCCTACTTCTATTAATTCTTTCTCTCTACTTTTTCTCCCTTTTATTCTGAGCCGTGTGGAGGAAAGCCTCTTGGTGCTGCAGCCAGGAGTCAGTGCTGTGCCTCTGAGGTGGGAGAGCCAACTTCAGGACATTGGTCCACAAGAGACCTCCCAGCTCCACATAATATCAAACGGAGAAAATCTCCCAGAGATCTCCATCTCAACGCCAGCACCCAGCTTCACTCAACGACCAGCAAGCTACAGTGCTGGACACCCTATGCCAAACAGCTAGCAAGACAGGAACACAACCCCACCCATTAGCAGGGAGGCTGCCTAAAATCATAATAAGTCCACAGACACCACAAAACACACCACCAGACGTGGACCTGCCCACCAGAGAGACAAGATCCAGCCTCATCCACCAGAACACAGGCACTAGTCCCCTCCACCAGGAAGCCTACACAACCCACTGAACCAACCTTAGCCACTGGGGACAGACACCAAAAACAACGGGAACTACGAGCCTGCAGCCTGCAAAAAGAAGACCCCAAACACAGTAAGATAAGCAAAATGAGAACACAGAAAAACACACTGCAGATGAAGGAGCAAGATAAAAATGCACCAGACCTAACAAATGAAGAGGAAATAGGCAGTCTACCTGAAAAAGAATTCAGAATAATGATAGTAAGGATGATCCAAAATCCTGGAAATAGAATAGAGAAAATGTAAGAAACATTTAACAAGGACCTAGAAGAACTAAAGATGAAACAAGCAATGATGAACAACACAATAAATGAAATGAAAAATACTCTAGATGGGATCAATAGCAGAATAACTGAGGCAGAAGAACAGATAAGTAACCTGAAAGATAAAACAGTGAAAATAACTACTGCAGAGCAGAATAAAGAAAAAAGAATGAAAAGAACTGAGGACAGTCTCAGAGACCTCTGGGACAACATTAAATGTACCACCATTCGAATTATAGGGGTTCCAGAAGAAAAAGAAAGGGACTGAGAAAATATTTGAAGAGATTATAGTTGAAAACTTCCCTAATATGGGAAAGCAAATAGTTAATCAAGTCCAGGAAGCACAGAGAGTCCCATACAGGATAAATCCAAGGAGAAACACACCAAGACACATATTAATCAAACTGTCAAAAAGTAAATACAAAGAAAGCATATTAAAAGCAGCAAGGGAAAAACAACAAATAACACACAAGGGAATCCCCATAAGGTTAACAGCTGATCTCTCAGCAGAAACCCTACAAGCCAGAAGGGAGTGGCAGGACATACTGAAAGTGTTGAAGGAGAAAAACCTGCAACCAAGATTACTCTCCCCAGCAAGGATCTCATTCAGATTTGATGGAGAAATTAAAACCTTTACAGACAAGCAAAAGTTGAGAGAGTTCAGCACCACCAAACCAGCTTTACAACAAATGCTAAAGGAACTTCTCTAGGCACAAAACACAAGAGAAGGAAAAGACCTACAATAACGAACCCAAAACAATTTAGAAAATGAGAATAGGAACATACATATCGCTAATTACCTTAACTGTAAATGGACTAAATGCTCCCACCAAAAGACACAGATTGGCTGAATGGGTACACAAACAAAACCCATATATATGCTGTCTACAAGAGACCCACTTCAGACCTAGAGACACATACAGACTGAAAGTAAGGGGATGGAAAAAGATATTCCATGCAAATGGAGACCAAAAGAAAGCTGGAGTAGCAATCCTCATATCAGACAAAATAGACTTTAAAATAAAGACTATTAGAAGAGACAAAGAAGGACACTACATAATGATCAAGGGATCGATCCAAGAAGAATTAACAATTGTAAATATTTATGCACCCAACATAGGAGCACCTCAATACATAAGGCAAATACTGACAGCCATAAAAGGGGAAATCGACAGTAACACACTCAGAGTAGGGAACTTTAACACCCCACTTTCACCAATGGACAGGTCATCCAAAATGAAAATAAATAAGGAAACACAAGCTTTAAATGATACATTAAACAAGATGGACTTAACTGATATTTATAGGACACACCATCCAAAAACAACAGAATACACATTTTTCGCAAGTGCTCATGGAACATTCTCCAGGATAGATCATATCTTGGGTCACAAATCAAGTCTTGGAAAATTTAAGAAAATTGAAATTGTATCAAGTATCTTTTCGGACCTCAACGCTATGAGACTAGATATCAATTACAGGAAAAGATCTGTAAAAAATACAAACACATGGAGGCTAAACAATACACTACTTAATAACGAAGTGATCACTGAAGAAATCAAAGAGGAAATTTAAAAATACCTAGAAACAAATGACAATGGAGACACGACGACCCAAAACCTATGGCATGCAGCAAAAGCAGTTCTAAGAGGGAAGTTTATAGCAATACAAGCCCACCTTAAGAAACAGGAAACATCTCGAATAAACAACCTAACCTTGCACCTAAAGCAATTAGAGAAAGAAGAACAAAAAAACCCCAAAGTTAGCAGAAGGAAAGAAATCATAAAAATCCGATCAGAAATAAATGAAAAAGAAATGAAGGATACGATAGCAAAGATCAATAAAACTAAAAGCTGGTTCTTTGAGAAGATAAACAAAATTGATAAACCATTAGCCAGACTCATCAAAAAAAAAGGGAGGAGACTCAAATCAATAGAATTAGAAATGAAAAAGGAGAAGTAAGAACTGACACTGCAGAAATACAAAAGATCCTGAGAGATTACTACAAGCAACTCTATGCCAATAAAATGGACAACCTGGAAGAAATGGACAAATAATTAGAAATGCACAACCTGCCAAGACTGAATCAGGAAGAAACAGAAAATATGAACAGACCCATCACAAGCACTGAAATTGAAACTGTGATTAAAAATCTTCCAACAAACAAAATCCCAGGACCAGATGGCTTCACAGGCAAATTCTATCAAACATTTAGAGAAGAGCTAACACCTATCCTTCTCAAACTCTTCCAAAATATAGCAGAGGGAGGAACACTCCCAAATTCATTCTACGAGGCCACCATCACCTTGATACCAAAACCAGACAAGGCTGTCACAAAGAAAGAAAACTACAGGCCAATATCACTGATGAACATAGATGCAAAAATCGTCAACAAAATACTAGCAAACAGAATCCAACAGCACATTAAACGGATCATACATCATGATCAAGTGGGTTTTATTTCAGGAATGCAAGGATTCTTCAATATAGGCAAATCAATCAATGTGATAAACCATATTAACAAATTGAAGGAAAAAAACCATATGATCATCTCAATAGATGCAGAGAAAGGTTTTGACAAAATTCAACACCCATTTATGATAAAAACCCTGCAGAAAGTAGGCATAGAGGTAACTTTCCTCAACATAATAAAGGCCGTATATGACAAACCCACAGCCAACATCATCCTCAATGGTGAAAAACTGAAAGCATTTCCACTAAGATCAGGAACAAGACAAGGTTGCCCACTCTCACCACTCTTATTCAACATAGTTTTGGAAGTTTTACCCACAGCAATCAGAGAAGAAAAGGAAATAAAAGGAATCCAAATTGGAAAAGAGGAAGTAAAGCTGTCACTGTTTGCAGATGACATGATACTATACATAGAGAATCCTAAAGATGTTACCAGAAAACTACTAGAGCTAATCAATGAATTTGGTAAAGTTGCAGGATACAAAATTAATGCACAGAAATCTCTGGCATTCCTATACACTAATGATGAAAAATCTGAAAGTGAAATCAAGAAAACACTCCCATTTACCATTGCAACAAAAAGAATAAAATATCTAGGAATAAACCTACCTAAGGAGACAAAAGACTGTATGCAGAAAATTATAAGACACTGATGAAAGAAATTAAAGATGATACAAAGGGATGGAGAGATATACTACGTTCTTGGACTGGAAGAATCAACATTGTGAAAATGACTCTACTACCCAAAGCAATCTACAGATTCAATGTGATCCCTATCAAACTACCACTGGCATTTTTCACAGAACTGGAACAAAAAATTTCACAATTGGTATGGAAACACAAAAGACCCCGAATAGCCAAAGCAATCTTGAGAACGAGAAACAGAGCTGGAGGAATCAGGCTCCCTGACTTCAGACTATACTACAAAGCTACAGTAATCAAGACAGTATGGTACTGGCACAAAAACAGAAAGATAGATCACTGGAACAGGAAAGAAAGCCCAGAGATAAACCCACGCACATATGGTCACCTTATCTTTGATAAAGGAGGCAGGAATGTACAGTGGAGAAAGGACAGCCTCTTCAATAAGTGGTGCTGGGAAAGCTGGACAGGTATATGTAAAAGTATGAGATTAGATCACTCCCTAACACCATACACAAAAATAAGCTCAAAATGGATTAAAGACCTAAATGTAAGGCCAGAAACTATCAAACTCTTAGAGGAAAACACAGGCAGAACACTCTATGACATAAATCACAGCAAGATCCTTTTTGACCCACCTCCTAGAGAAATGGAAATAAAAACAAAAATAAACAAATGGGACCTAATGAAACTTCAAAGCTTTTGTACAGCAAAGGAAACCATAAGCAAGACCAAAAGACAACCCTCAGAATGGGAGAAAATATTTGCAAATGAAGCAACTGACAAAGGATTAATTTCCAAAATTTACAAACAGCTCATGCAGCTCAATAACAAAAAGCAAACCCAATCCAAAAATGGGCAGAAGACCTTAATAGACACTTCTCCAAAGAAGATATACAGACTGCCAACACACACACGAAAGAATGCTCAAAATCATTAATCATTAGAGAAATGCAAATCAAAACTACAATGAGGGATCACCTCACACCAGTCAGAATGGCCATCATAAAAAAATCTAGAAACAATAAACGCTGGAGAGGGTGTGGAGAAAAGGGAACACTCTTGCACTGCTGGTGGGAATGTGAATTGGTACAGCCACTATGGAGAACAGTATGGAGGTTCCTTAAAAAACTACAAATAGAACTACCATATGACCCAGCAATCCCACTACTGGGCATATACCCTGAGAAAACCATAATTCAAAAAGAGTCATGTACCAAAATGTTCATTGCAGCTCTATTTACAATAGCCCGAAGATGGAAACAACCTAAGTGCCCATCTTCAGATGAATAGATAAAGAAGATGTGGCACATATATACAATGGAATATTACTCAGCCATAAAAAGAAACGAAATTGAGCAATTTGTAATGAGGTGGATAGACCTAGAGTCTGTCATACAGAGTGAAGTAAGTCAGAAAGAGAAAGACAAATACCGTATGCTAACACATATATATATGGAATCTAAGAAAAAAAAATGTCATGAAGAACCTAGGGGGTTAAGACAGGAATAAAGACACAGACCTACTAGAGAACAGACTTGAGGATATGGGGAGGGGGAAGGGTGAGCTGTGACAAAGCGAGAGAGAGACATGGGCATATATACACTACCAAATGTAAAATAGATAGCTAGTGGGAAGCAGCCGCATAGCACAGGGAGATCAGCTCAGTGCTTTGTGACCACCTAGAGGGGTGGGATAGGGAGGGTGGGAGGGAGGGAGACGCAAGAGGGAAGAGATATGGGAACATATGTATATGTATAGCTGATTCACTTTGTTATAAAGCAGAAACTAACACACCATTGTAAAGCGTTTATACTCCAATAAAGATGTTAAAAAAATAAAAATAAATAAAAATAAAAATTATCAGGCATGCAAAGCAGCAGGAAAATATGATTCATGAGGAGAAAAAGCAATCAATCAAAACCAGCCCAGAGCTGATGCACATTTAGAATTAGTATATGAGGACTTTTGAACAGTTAACTGTATTCCATATATTAAAAAGCTAGAGGAGGGGTTTCCCTGGTGGCGCAGTGGTTGAGAGTCCACCTGCCGATGCAGGGGACACGGGTTCGTGCCCCAGTCCGGGAGGATCCCACATGCCATGGAGCGGCTGGGCCCGTGAGCCATGGCAGCTGGGCCTGCGCGTCCGGAGCCTGTGCTCCGCAACGGGAGAGGCCACAACAATGAGAGGCCCGCGTACCGAAAAAAAAAAAAAGCTAGAGGAAACATTGAACATGTTAAGAAGAAGACTGAAAGTATAAGAAAGACCCAAATTAAACTTCTGATATGAAAACTACAATGTCTGAGGTCGAAAATATACTGGATAGGATTAGCAGAGATTAGACATTCAAAAAAATATTGCTGAGCTTGAAGATATGTAAATAATAATTATCCAAAATGAAACACAAACAGAAAAAAAAAGCCTCAAAAAAATGAACAAGCATCAGGAAGCAGTGAGACAATGTCAGGCAGCCTGATATACGTGCTAGAATCTCCAAAGGAGCGGAGAGAGACAGGGGAAGAGAGAATCTGTAAAGAAATAATGGAAAACTCATAGAACTCAACAATAAAAAATAATCTAATTAAAAATGGCCAGAGGACCCGATAGGCATTTTTCCAAAGAAGATATTCAAATGGCCAAGAGGTACATGAAAAGGGGCTCAACATCACAAGTCATCAGGGAAAAATACAAATCAGAACCACAGTGAGATATCACCTCATGCCTGTTAGAATGGCTACTATCAAAAAGACAGAGATAACAAGTGTTGGAGAAGATGTGGAGAAAAAGGATCCCTTGTGCATTGTTGATGGGAATGTAAATTGGTGTAGCCAATATGGAAAACCGTATGGGGGTTCAAAAATTAAATTAAATAATTAAAAACAGAACTACCGTATGATCCAGCAATTCCACTTCTGGGTATGTATCTGAAGGAAATGAAATCACTGTCCTGAAGAGACATCCACACACACAGTACAATAACCAGGACACTGAAACAAACTAAGTGTCTATTAACAGATGAATACTTAAGGAAAATGTGGTATATTAATATCTACATACATGTATATGTGTATATATGTGTATATATAAAATTCAGTCATGAAAAAGAAGGAAATCTTGTCATATGAGACATACTGGATGGATCTGGAGGGCATAATGCTAGGTGAAATAAGTCAGAGAAAGAAACTCTCACTTATACGTGGAATCTAAAAAAAATAAACTCATAGGAACAGACCAGATTGGTGTTTTCCAGAGGCAGGAGGTGGGGAACTGGGTGAAAGTAGTCAATTTTTTTTTTTTTTTTTTTTTGCGGTACGCGGGCCTCTCACTGTTGTGGCCTCTCCTGCTGCGGAGCACAGGCTCCAGACGCACAGGCTCAGCGGCCATGGCTCACGGGCCCAGCCGCTCTGTAGCAAGTGGGATCTTCCCAGACCGGGGCACGAACCTGTGTCCCCTGCATCGGCAGGTGGACTCTCAACCACTGCGCCACCAGGGAAGCCCAGTAGTCAATCTTATAACCTCCAGTTATAAGATAAATAAGTTCTGGGGATATAATGTACAGCATGGTGATTATAGCTAAATACCGTATTGTATATATGAAAGTTGCTCAGACAGTACATCTTAAAAGTTCTCATCCCAATAAAAAAAGAATTGTAACTATGTGAGGTGACAGACGTCAACTAAACTTATTGTGGTAATTTTTTTGCAGTATATACATGTATGAAATTACTGTGTTGTACACCTTACACTTATACAATGTTATATGTCAACTATATCTCAATAAAACAGGAGGGGGGAGAAAGAATGGCAGAGAATTTTCCAAATGTGATGAAAAGTATAAACCCACAGATACAGGATGCTCCCAAACCCTAAGGACAAGAAGCAGGAAGAAAACTACACTAAGGTACATTATAATCTAAGCGCTCAAAAATCAATAAGGAAAAAACTGTAAACACAGCCAAAGGAGAAAAAAGACACATTATGTTCAAACGAACAAGATAAGGACAGCAGCAGATTTCTCAGTAGAAACAAGGGAAGCAGGAAGATGGCTGAATAATATCTTTAAAGTATTGAAAAACAGTCAATCTAGAATTCTATGCCAAGTAAAAAATAAACATTCAAAAATGAAAGCCAAAAAAAATAAAGACTTTTTTCCTCAGACATACAAAAACTGAAAGAATTCATCACCAGCACTTCTGAACTACTAGAAATGTTAAAGTCCTTTAGACAGAAAGAAAATGATAACACACAGAAATATGGACCTACACAAAGGAATAAAGAGCACTGGAAATAGTGTCCATATGGGAAAATATTTAAGTTCTTCCCTTACTATTTAAATCTCTTTAAAAATTAATTAACTTCTAACAAAAATGATAACAATACAATGTGAGGTTTAAAACACACATAGAAGTGAAATGTGCAACAATAATGGCAAAAAAGTTTAGAGGGGAGAAATAGAAGTGTATTGTTATAAGGTTCTTACACTGAATGTGAAGCGGCATAATATCACTTGTAGATAGGCTGTGCTAAGCTAAAGATATACACTCTAAATCTTGAAGCAACCACTAAAATAACAAAACTATTATAGCCAATAAGCCAAGAGAGGAGACAACATGAGATAATAAAAAATTCTCAATGAATCCAAAAGAAGGCAGAAAAAGAAGAAAAGGGGAACAAAGAACAGGTGGGACCAATAGGAAACAAACAGTGAGACAGTAAATTTAAACGCAACTATAGAAAAACACATTAAACGTAAATGGTTTAAACACTCCTGTCAGAAGGCAGAGATTGTAAAATTGGATTTAAAAAATAAGCTGAAGAGGCACAGAGATCTGGGTTTGAATCCAAGCCTGTGTGCCCTGGGGCAAGTGACTTTGCCTCTCTAAGCCTCAGTTTTTTCATCTATAAAATGGATCTTGGGCTTCCCTGGTGGCGCAGTGGTTGAGAGTCCACCTGCCGATGCAGGGGACACGGGTTCGTGCCCCGGTCCAGGAGGATCCCACATGCCGCAGAGCGGCTGTGCCCGTGAGCCATGGCCGCTGAGCCTGTGCTCTGCAATGGGAGAGGCCACAGCAGTGAGAGGCCCACATGCCGCAAAAAAAAAAAAAAAAAAATTGGATCTTAAAATTGCCTATTCCATGGGGGTGTCATAGGATTTAGAAGTGAGATTCTATGTATTATTCAATCCAGGGCCTGCCTGTTACCTCCTAAACGTTTGATAAAAGGCAGCTATGATGGGAAGGTACAAGGACATCTTGAGGGGACAGAACCGGGAGGGAGTAAACAGAGATGGGCTTCCATCATCTCAGAGTAGAGAAGCTGGGGTTTGGATCCCCAAAGTTGGGCTGAGTTCACAGCAGGTGCTCCACAAACACTCAAGTGTTCAATTGCAGATTTGTAATCCACTTCCAGATGACCTGGTTCTCTTAGCTCTGTGAGATATAATTGTTTCAAGTCAGATGGAATGTCTTGACCCTTAAAACACTATCTAGAAATTTGGTCTACAAAATGTACCACAGATTTTCACTTCGTCTTTAACGTCTCATTACACCCCTGCAAAAATGTAGCACTATATGCTCTCCCGAGGCAGGTCTAATTAGAATGATAAAATATTTACATCTCTAAAATCGGAATTCAAAGTTCAAGACAAGCCCTCTGGTTGAAAACATATGAGATAATAGACAATTTGTATTTTAATAATTCTTGCTTAAAGAAAAAGGAGCAGTAGCTGGCTGGGGAACACATTCTCTAAGTAGCAGATTGCCAGAGTCCCTAGAATTCTCTTTCTCTGGGAAACGCTGTGTTCCTCTGGGGAGGGAAAACTGCTGCTGGTTTCTTGCAAATCTTTGGGAATGCTCCCACTGGCCCCTGAGAATAGCTACGACCATTTCAAGAGATAACAGAATCGCCTCTTCAACTTAACCAGAAGTCGTTTGTGGTTTTCCCCCCCTCCATGAAAAATGATTAAAATGCAAATTAACCGTGAGACTGCCAAGGCCCAGGGGGAGGGAGGGTGGGAGAAGGAGGCCTAGCAGTGGATGTTATCAGCATCTCAGCTATGATTAGACCATGCATCTTATCTTCCAGAAAGACCCACTCAGTGGGACATAATGTTCCAGGTGTGACTGTGTCCTCCCAGCAGCAAGGCCAAGGTTCTAAGAGCTGGGCTGAGGGGGGAAAGTCAGGGGAGGGCCCTGCTCCTCAAACCACGAAGCCTCCTCAGATCTCCCCCCAGCAGGTAGTGATCCCCCTTCCCACGGCTCCTCACTCCATCCCGTGTCCCACAGCTCTTCTTCCCTCCATAACTCAAGGAACCTACTGTCTTTCTAGTTAGTACCTACTAGGCTGAACTATATGAAATTGTCATTTTGTAGGTCAAAATGGTCAAGCATCAGCAACTTCATATGGTTCAGTCTAGTAGTTACGGTGTAGCTCCTTAGTAATAATTTACTTCTCTCCTGGGCCTGGAAATTTTTTACAAGGTTTTGTCAAGCTCCACACACATCTGTCTAGTCTAGAGATACTTATCGCAATGGCAGTTCCAGGATGAATCCAGTCCACATACCTATTCTGTTTGGACCAGGCGCAGCCTGTCTCCAAAGATGTTTGCCATTCACCCTTCCCTCCCCCTTGGACATGCATGCTGTTTCCTGCATCAAGAGGTAGAATCTGGTTCCCTTGTCCTTAGATCTGGGCTGGCCTTCAGATTTCCTTGACCAAACAAATGTGGAGTTAGTGACATTCTGGGACTTCCCAGTCTGGTTCATAAGAAGCTTCGCAGTGTCCACCTAGGAACGCTGATTCGAGAGGGGAGGCAGTGCTACACAAGAAGTTCGATGACCCTGATACCACCATGCTGGAAGGAGGCCCCACTTGCCTAAAGAAACACTTGCAGGATGAAAGACCAAGTGGAGAGAAGGGTCAGGCTGCACAGAGGTGTCAGACACGTGTGTGAAGCTGTGAGACTCCAGCCCCGAGGCCCCAGCTGATGCCATCAGGGCAGGAACAAACTGCCTAGCCCACTTCTTCCTAAATTCTCATCCCACAAAAGAAATGATTGCTACCACGGTGTAACTGAAATGGTAAGCAGTAAGTAATTATTAAAACAGCCCACATCGTGGTTGGTCAGTTAGTTAAAAATTTTTAATTAGTTGTCAACATTTGAAAATCCAGACTGCTTATAAGCATCGGAGATTTCAGTTTTCTTAAAAACCCACAAGCACCCGCAGCCCCGGGCCTGTGAGTTTGTACAGCATGGGCAAGTCGCTGGAGCTCAGTGCCGCTGTCTGTGCCCCCTCCAGGCCACAGCCCTGCTCTCCGGGTCACCGCAGCCCCCCACCCCACCCTGCTCCACTCCATGAGGCCACCTGCCTGGCCCTGGTCCCTCCGGCTTCATCTCTGCTCCCTCCCACATGCCCCTCGGCCCAACCAGATGGTCACTTGCAACCTTCATTCCCAGTAAGAGACACTATTCAAGCCCCTTCCATTTCAAGCCATTTCATGTCATTCCCCCCACCTGGAGTGTCCTCCTTCATCTACATAACAGCTATGCATCCTTCAAACTCAGCTCAATTCAAACCTCCTCCGGAAGCCTTCCCCCGGTCTCCAGAGCTGGGTGAGGTGCCTCTTCTGCCGTACCAGGGCGCCTTTGTTTACCTCCACCCTGTCACATATCACACGGCAGGGCCTGTGACCCTCTGCCCCCCAGCGCTCCACGTAGGGAGGGCCTAGCACACAGGAAATGATTGTTGAATGGCTAGATGAACAGTTCCACGAGGTAGGCCATTTGTCCCCATTTCACAGATGATGAAACTGAGGCTTAGAGAAGTGATCTCTCCACTGCCTCTCAAAGACCAGTGGCCACCAACACAAGAACCAAGATCCTCATTCTTCAGGGATCTTCAGACCTAATAAAGGTTGAGCTGTTGTCTCCCCAAAAGATATACTGAAGTCCTAATCCCCAGTACCTGTGAATGTGTCCTTATTTGAAAATAAGATCTCTGCAGATGTCATCAAAAGAAGATGAGGTCAGTAGGGTGGGCCCTAATCCGATATGACTGGTGTCCTGATAGGAAGAGAAGAACAGACAAGCTACGGAACACCAATGATTGCAGCCCACACCCATGAGGCCGAGGGAGTCGCAGGCTTATCCTCCCCAGAGCCTTCAGAGAGACCACAGCCCTGTCGACTTTGGACTTGGAGCCTCCAGAACTGGGAGAGATTACATTTCTGCTGTTTTAAGTCACCCAGTTTTTGGTAATTTGTTACAGCAGCCGTAGGAAATGAAGAGAGATTTCTTTAAAAACTTGTTTCAAAATGTACGTAAACATGCTACTTTGCGTACCTCGGGGGCTCAACGATTCCCTGAAGCTGGTCCATGGAAGGATCCCGGGGCCTCCCACCGTCCCCCAGCACCTGGACTGCTCTGGGAGGTGGTACGATGATGGGAAGGATGCTCCTGTGTCCGCCCCACTCATGGCTCCCCAGCCTGTGAGCCGAACCACCTGGGCTCTCCATTCTCTCCCTGTCTGTACCATGACAGTAATATAGGCACCCGTTCCAACTCTAGGTTTCCCACCTGTGCCAGGTGTGGTCTGGAGGAAGGGAGAACCTCAATCTTTTCTTTTTTTTTTAATTTATTTTATCGATGTGTATAGTTGATTTACGATGTTGCGTAGTTTCTGGTGTACAGCAAAGTGATTCAGTTATACACACACACACACACACACACACACACACACATATTTTGTCACATTCTTTTCCATTATGGTTTATCACAATATATTGAATATAGTTCCCTGCGTTATGTAGTAGGACCTCATTGTTTAGCCATTCCATATTATATATTATAGTTTGCATCTGCTAATCCCAAACAAGAACCTCAACTTTGGAGCAAGCTCCCAGGTTACATTACTTTGGGCCTGAATATTTTAATTTGCTGAATTGATATTGGAGTGACTTCCAGGGACGACATGACTTTTTATGACCTAAAAGGGACCAAGGACTTGCTCCATCCAAAGATGGGGGAGGGGAACAGCCCCACAATGCGGGTTTGGGGTCCGGGCCTCAACCTTGATCGCACACTGGAATCAATTAGGGGATGAAAAGAAAACACTGATGCTGGCTCCCAGCTCCAGACTCAGATGGGAGTGTCTGGGGCAGGACCTGGGCAGCAAGACCCTTAAAAGCTCCCAGGTGATTGTAGTGGCAGCAACATTTGGGAACTACTGGGTTTAAACTAGTCACTGTAAGGACAATGCAAGACAAAAATAAGAGCGAGCTCTTATGTCATAGGCATGCTTGTTCTACAGGGAGTTACAACCTAGAAACGTGGAAACGGGCTCCTTGTCCCTCTAGTTCATTCCGTGCGCTGGCCCAGCACACAGTAGGTCTCTTAAATGTTCATTCCCTTCCCGAGGTCTCAGGGTCTCTGAATTTCACACATGATGCTGGGTTTCCGCCAGAGCAAGAGCTCCAAGGGTCCCAGGTGGAAGCTGCAGGCTTCTTACAAACCAATCTCACATTGTTAAGCTAATCTCACAATGTCACTCACACTGCATTGTCTTGGTCAGAAAAATCACTAAGGCCAGCTCACATTAAGGGGAGGGGAATCAGATCTTAAACTCCCTCACAGGGGGCCAACATGTACCTCCAGGAGGTAGGGAAGGAACAGACGGGGCCGTCTTTGGAGACAGGCTACCCCACCGACAACAAAGGGATTTGAGGATCAGTCTTCAACATCTGCGATTCTCCCCTCCCCTCCAGCTCCTAGGGGGTCTGGGCAGCCTTGCCCTCCTGGCCATCTCTGGCCATAGGGAAATGCATGCCCCTGTTTACTATTCAACCCTCCAGAATCTCCAGGGACTCAGGGACTGTGTAGAGTGGGGCTGGGGTGTTTCCAGGGTGGGGGAAAGAGAGGCTGAGTGCCTCCAGGGCTCAGGGTCGAGCTGAGTCTTTACATCCTCAGCGACCACAGCCTCTTCTAAGCCCAAACCCACAGCCCGGTGTACCCGCACCAGGGAGGGCACATCTGCATAAGAGGATTTGTTGGATAACTGATGTCCACTCTGTACATCCAAGAAGAGTGTCTTTTTTTTTTTTTTTTTTTGCGGTACGCAGGCCTCTCACTGTTGTGGCCTCTCACTGTTGTGGCCTCTCCCGTTGCAGAGCACAGGCTCCGGACGCGCAGGCTCAGGGGCCATGGCTCACGGGAGCAGCCGCTCCGCGGCATGTGGGATCTTCCCGGACCGGGGCACGAACCCGTGTCCCCTGCATCGGCAGGCGGACTCTCAACCACTGCGCCACCAGGGAAGCCCAAGAGTGTCTTTCTGAGGCTTAGTTTTTGAGTGGGAAATCTCTCTAAAATGGCATATATCCTCCAGGTCTTTTTAAGCCATGAAGAGGTCATATTTCACAGCTTGGATTTTGGAGCCACAAGAATATGGTTTCTTTTACTCCATCAGTGAATCAAACAGGTGTGCACTTCCGACTCCATCCATCCCTCCAGCTGTGGCCTCTACGGGCGGCTGGGGTTTTCCCAGGGCACTGCTTCAATTATAAGCTATTCCTGCTCAGTCACCTACAGTGGCTCCCACTGTCTACTGATTAAATGTGAACTTCTCATCCTGGGCAGTTAGCACCTTCTACAACCTGGCCCTGGCCTCTGTCTCCCAGTTCTACTGTGCTCCCTACCCTCCAGTTTCCTGAAGGATTCTGTAAATATATTCTGGGCTTTCCTACCTCCATGCCTCTCTGATTATTTTTTATTTTTTTGGCCGCTCTGCGTGGCTTTCGGGATCTTAGCTCGCCAACCGGGAATTGAACCCGGGGCCATAGCAGTGAAAGCGCCAAGTCCCAACCACTGGACCGCCAGGGAAGTTCCATACCTCTCTGCTTAGAATGCCCTTATTCCCAGGTCCGCCAGGGGAAATCTGCCTCTAGTTCCCATCCATCAGAACTCCCAGCCTCGAGTACCGACGAACAGGTGTTTGGCGCAGGGGCATGTGACACCTCAAACTCACTATCTTTTCCGGTTAATGGCTTTTCCTGCACATACATCTTGTCTTACCCTCATCCAATCATCTAACAGATGCTTGTGGAGGGCCTATTTTATACCAGGCATTTTGGTCGCCCTTTCAAGGAATGGCCTGGTCCATCATTTCTCCACTACTCTCCAAGCATCCAGAAAGAAAATCTACATCCCATTCAACTTTGTCCCCCAGCATCCCTGTCCCAGTGCCTGACACAGAGCTTGGCACAAGGCAGGCACTCAACATTAGCTGAACAAGTGGACGGAGGCCTTCACATGTCTCTATCAAACTGCCCTCTGCTGACGTGTGGGGATATTGACTTGGTCACGTGCAGCAGTCACTGTACACCCACAGCATATCCTGCGCGCTCACCATGCCAAGCACTGCTAAGTGCTACAGACGAAGTAAGAGTTCCCACCCTCGTGGGGATAAGAGGGACAGAGAAACACCAGAATGAAATCCATTCGATCACAACGCACCACGAGGAGAGCACTTCCTGGGGGGAGGAGGAGAGATGAGTCATCTTTAAATATGTCCTTCCTGTCCCTTATTTTGTGTCTTTCTCAGGGGGAAGCGATAAGGTGGAAACCCAGCAGCTTTGCAGATCCTCAGACCCAGATTTGAAACCCATTTTCCTCCTTGCTAATGGTGTGTCCTGGGCAAATCGTTTCATTTCGCTGAAGTTTGGTATCCTGATCTGTAATATGGGGATAACAGTGCCAATGTCACAGACGTGTAAGGATTCACTGTAATCAGGTGTGTAAGAGCCCGCGTCTGGCACATAGCAGATGCTCAGCAAAACGTCAGCATCTCTCCCCGTTTGGTGATGCTTCACGTTTCTGTCCCTGCAGCTAACCCAGGACTGAGTGTGTAATCAATGCCCAAACATCTGTCCACAGTAATAAACTGACCACATTAAACTTGAATTGTAAAAAAAAAAGAAAAAAAAAAACCCAGAACTCCACCTCTGCGCAGGCTCTGCCTATATAGATATGCTGAAAAGCCCTATGTTTATTTTGTCAAGTTACCATAGCAACTCCTGATGCTCCAGCCAGCCCCAGGATTAGCAGTTATCAATTTATCTTGTAACCATGGAAATGTCAGCTGTTTGGTGGGATCCAGAGCTGGGAGGCAGAGGTAGATATCGTGTGAGCTCTTCTCCCCTCTAGAAATAAATCCGGTGAAGCCTCCTCCGTCCACGCAGTTAACAGTCAGCACTATCTAAAATGATGTCCATATGACAATATTTATAAACATGGGTTTAGGAACAGGAGACAGAAAATTAGGCCAAAAAAAGACCAGCATGGCTCATGGGAGCAATTAGCATGATGGAAAACCTGTTAAGAGACTGCCAAGAGCTGGAATCTGGGTTCCCTTGAGCCAACCTGGGGATTCTGCACCCATTCGTGCTTGCGTTGGGAGCTCGCTGTCCCTACTGCCTAGATTTTGCTGTTACTTTTTAAACAGATTTCCACCATGGTGAAGTTTGGGGGAAAAGGAAAGTGTGCCCTGAAACTCCATTCCCTGGAAAAGTAAACAGCAACCAGTGGAGCCCCTGCCACATGCCCAGGGGACAGAGGGAACCTGGGGGGCCTTCCTACCACTGGGCTCCCAACATAACCAACTCGATAGAAGGTGCAAGGTCTGAATTTGGTACTTGGGGATTTACTCTCCTAGCCCAAATGCGGTGGCCCTTCCCTGGAGCCAGACTGTAACTCCAAAAGGCCACAGACAGCTCCAGCTCCGGAAAGCAGGCGTTTGCCTTTGTTCTGGCTCCAGAGTTAAGGCACCAAACATAAAGATCGCTCCACGCTCAGAGCTTCCGGGGATTCCCCTGGAGAAAAAAATCCAAGCGATGAGAGGTCATCTGTTTTGTCTGCCACTGGGAAACTGTTTTGTGTCGAGAGAAGAGTTATGGTCGCGCCGGGCACTGATGGCTACAGAGTCAGCACAAAGCAGAAAAAGGAGAAAACGAATGCTGTGCTCTGGCGCTTGGCTGGTCACAGAGCGGGTCTCGCCGCCTTCCTCGGGCTACAGAGTCTGGTCTCCACCAAACGGGAGAAAATTGAGGTGGGAGGCGTCCGAGGTCAGCAGCAAGTGACAGATTACCCGGCGCCTCGGGAAGATACAGAATGGGGAAGAGCGAGGCTGCCTGCCCACCCGGGTACGCACGGATCTGGGCTGCCCCGCCTTGGAGAGCTGCGAGGCAACGGAGGGAGGACAGCAGGTGGGGGATGGGCAGGGACGGGACCCCTGCCGAGGCCCCTCGCACAGGTCGATCCGGGGAACACTGGGCGCACAGCCTGCCCCGCCCCCGGGAGTCATGCTCGCGGCCCCAGACGCGCGCACCCAGTGGGGATGCCAGCTCCGGACAAAGGACCCGCGCTCGGATCGCCGGCGGGCGCCACCGCCCGGCCTGAACCCTCCCGGTGCGCTCAGCCCCGGCGGGGAGGGCGAGACCGTGGCCCCGAACCTGCCCAAACTTGGCGGCCCGGGGCGCGCGTGGAAGGAGCCCCATTACCTGTGCGGCCATAAAAGACAGATCCATGGTGTCGCTGCTGCCGCCGGCGCTCGAGTTCTCCCTGCTGCTGCTGCTGGTCCAGCCGCCCGCACAGCTGGCCGGGAGAAGGCCACGCAGCGCGCAGGCCTCCCCGAAACCCCACGGCGGCGACGCCGACCTCGGCAACCGGGTGGAGGCGGCAGGTCCCGAGCCCGCGCGGCGCCTTCAGCTCCCTCTGCGCTCCCTGGGTGGAGGGCTTGGAGCCTGGGGGCGGGGCGGGGCGGGGCGGGGCGGGGCTCGGGGGTAGGGAGGGGGCAAGACGCCCCTTCACGTGACCACTCCCTGCCCCACCCCCGAGGGCGGGGCTCGGTAGAACCCCGGACGGCTCACCGTCGCTTACCTCCGCGTGCTGGAGGGAGGAGCAGAAGCACGAGGTCGCTTATCTGGTCGGTGCAAGAAGCAGCCCAGAACCCAAGTCCAGTGCTGTTGGCGTCCTGCCCCGTGCTGTTGAGCCCAGTTCCCTAGGGGGCCAGCGGTGCTTTCGTGGGGCTGGCTTGCCAGGGTCAGGGTTAACAGGCTTTTTGTACCGACACTGCGCCCAGAGTCCGGTGTCCTCGGGGCTCTCGAACTGGGCAGAAGAAGGTTTAAATCCTAGCTCTGCTCTTGCGGCTTGGGCAAGGTAGTGGCTCTCTGAGCCTGGGTTTTGTCATCTGTAAAATGAAGAAAACAGAACCAGAGAATTTAATGAGATCATGAATCTGGTACACAGTGTCTTCAATAAGTGAGAGCTCTAACATGGCTAATAACATAACAGACTAAATTGTGAATGGTGCCTTCTAGAATTGCACAGTGCACAACTTGCACAACTGATACCTTATGGCCCTGTTTCAATCTCTCCCTACCTCCAGCAAGTATCCCAAACGTGCGGCTGCAATAGCTAAAATGCGGACAATGGCAGAGATGCCGGAAGGAGCCTATTCCCATGTGTGCATGTATGTGTGTGACACCCCAGACCTGGTGACTGGCCCACAGGAGAGCAGGTGGGAGCTTTGTCCATCTTGAAGGGCTCACTGGTAGGGACTGGGTTGTGCGTTACCTGTGCAGCCTTAAAGGACAGATCCATATATGTCCCTACTGCTGCCTGTGCTCGAAACCTCGCTGCCGCTGCTCGCCCAGCAGCCTGCACAGCTGACGGGGAGAAGGCCATGCAGCGAGCAGGCGTCCCCGAACCCCACTGTGGTGGCAGCACTGACCTCAGCAAATGGGACCAGTGCCTTACTGACAATGTTTGTGTCCCCTCAAAATTCATATGTTGAAACCAGTCTGATAGTATTTGGAGGTGAGACCTTGGAGAAGTAATTAGGTCACTAGGTCATGAGGGTGGAGCTCTGGTAAGGGGATTAATGCCCTTTTAAGAAGAGACACCAGAGCAGAAGTTCATTTTAATTGAGTCAAAGTTTATTAATATTTAACTATACACTTAGCCCTTGTTGAAGAAATCCTTTCTCAACTTGAGACCATGGAGATAGTCTCCTGTAGTTTTTAATTTTTGTTTTATTTTTTCATATTTCAGCCCTTTTCTTACTGATTATTTTTTTGGTACGGGTTAAGGAAGAAATTTCATCTTTTCCATATTAATAATCCATTATCCCATCCCTTTTATTGACCAGTCCAGCCCTTTTTGTTTGGCGTTGATTAGCAGCACCAAATTTGTCAAGTTTCAATCTAGGTGTGGGCCTGTTGATGGGTTGTCTATTCTAGTCCATTGATTGTTCCTCTGTTTCTGCAGTAATGCTATTCTGACTTAGTTACCATGGTGGTTAACTTTATCTGTCAAGTTGACTGGGCCACAGGATGCCCAGATAGCTGGTTAAACATTATTCTGTATCAAACTGGGGAGAAATTACATCTTTACTATGTTGAGTCTTCCAATCCAGTATGTTCAGAGACATACTGAAGACAATACGTTCCTCCATTTATTTAGATCTTTTTCGATTTTTTTTTTTTTTAATCAGTGTTGTGTAGTTTACAGCATACAAGGCCTGGACATGTTTGTTAAATGCTCACCTAAACATTTCTTTCTTTTCTTTTCCTTTTTTTTTAGTGACTATAAATTTTTAGGTATTACACTTTAATTTTGATGTCCATGTGTTCATTACTAGTGTATAAAAATATCATTGATTTTGTATGTTTGTCTTGCATTCTATGACCTAGAACTTATTAGTTCTTGGAATTTTTTGGTAGATTCCTCGGGATTTTCTATGTGGGAAATCATGTCATCTGCAAAGAGGGACCATTTTATTTATTCCTTTCTGATCTGGTTTTTCATTACATCCTTGCTTTGCTTTACATCCTCGCTTTGCAGTGACCAGACGTCTAGGTTCAGTAAGAGCGCTGAGAGCAGGCATGCATGTTTTCATGTTCCCACATGGACCCTGGGAGGCAGGGAGGGCAATGATGAAGGTGGGGAGAGCAGCACGTGGTGGTACCAGCTGAACAGCAGGGCTCACAGTCCTGTACCCTCACTGCTTCCTGATGACGGTGTTCTCGGATCGGGTGGCTCTTCTCTGCAGAAGAGCAGAGAAGAAGATGCTCTGCAGACAAGGTTTGTGCAGTTACCAGCCTGTAGACCTGGCCTTCCGCAGGGGAATCCAGACCTCTCCCAGAACTCGGCTCTGAAGAAAAAGAGAGACGGGACCAATGCAAACTGTCTGATGGCTTGTTTTGTTTTTATGTTTTAAACCCAAACGTCCCCAAGCGACACCTTGTAGTCAAAACCTATATAACGCTGTGTGTCCTTGGATGAGTCTCTTCTGCTCTCTGAGCCCCAGTTCCCTCATCTCTAAATAAAGGGGACCCAGCCAATCTTTTTTTTTCCTTTGGCTGTGTTGAGTCTTCGTTGCTGCATGCAGGCTTTCTCTAGTTGTGGTGAGTGGGGGCCACTTTTTGTTGTGGTGTGCAGGCTTCACATTACAGTGGCTTCTCTTGTTGTGGAGCACCGGCTGTAGGTGCGAGGGCTTCAGTAGTTGTAGCACACAAGCTCAGTAGTTGTGGCTCACAGGCTCAGTAGTTGTGGCGCACGGGCTTAGTTGCTCTGTAGCATATGGGATCTTCCCGGACCAGAGATCGCACCCACGTCCCCTGCATTGGCAGGCGGATTCTTAACCACTTCACCACCAGGGAAATCCCGACCCGCCAATCTTGAGTCCATTTTTTTTTTATAAGTATGTGACTTTATTTATTTTGACTGTGCTGGGTCTTAGTTGCGGCACACAGGATCTTCGTTGCTGCATTGCCGCGTGCGAGATCATTGCAGTGTGTGGAACCTTTAGCTGCGGCACGTGAGCTCTTAGTTTTGGCATTCAGAATCTAGTTCCCTGACCAGGGATCGAACCCGGGCCCCTTCATTGGGAGCGGAGTCTTAACTGCTGGACCACCAGGGAAGTCCCCTGAGTCCATTTTTTAACACCCACCATGTCCTGCAGGTGGACAGAACTATTTAGTCATCACGTCCTGAAGAAAGAAAACATTCTTACATTACCGCACTCAGCGTGACAAGGAGACCAGAGGACTGGTTGTCAGCTAAAGCCTGAACTGAGGTATTTTTAAGTCACTCTGTGGATGCATAATTTACATAAATGTACCCATTTTACATATACAGGTTGATGAGTCTTGATACACATGGACACCTGTGTAACCAAAACTATAATCAAGGTATAGAACACTCCACTCACCCATAAATGTTCTCTTTTATCACTTTGCAGTCAACCCCCAGCCCCCAGCCTCAGGCAAACAATGATCACGTTTCCGCGACTACAGGTTACATTCGTGTTTTCTAGATTTTTCTATAGATGGAATCATACAGATTGTACTTTTTTCTTTGTCCAGCTTCCTTCAGCATGATAGTTTTGAGAATCATCCATATTGTTGCATGTGTCTGTAGTTCCATTTTTATTGCTGAAAAGCATTGATGTCTGGATGTACCCCAGTGTGTGTATCCATTCTCCAGCTGATGGGCACTCGGCTGTTTCTAAGTTTTGGGCTGTTATGGATAAAGCGCCTGTGAACATTTGTGTACAGGTCTCTGTATAGACGTTTTGTTTTCATTTTCTTGGGTAAAAACCTAAGAGTGGAACTGCTTAGTTGTCTGTTTATAATAAACTGCAGACTGTTTTATAAAGTGTTTGCACATTTTTCCTTTCCAACAGCAGTGTTTGAGAATTCCAGTTGCTTCATATTCTCACCAGTCCTTGGTAGTTTCATCGGTTTTAATTTAAGCCGTTCGAGCGGCTACAAAGTGGTACTTTTTTACGGTTTAAACTTGCACTTCCCCGATGAATGTTGATGCTGAACCTCTCTTTTACTTGCTCATTACTGGCCATTGGTATATTTTCTTTTGTGAAGGGCCTATTCCAATCTTTCTCCATTTAAAGAGAATTGGATCAATTGTCTTCTTATTACTGAGTTGTAAGAGTTCCTTGTGTGTTTGGGGCACAAGTCCTATGTCAGATATAGGTAGTGCACCTATTTTCTCTCAGTCTGTGGTTTGTTAAATTTTCTTAATGATGTTTTTCAAAGCAAAGTTCCTAGTTTTGATAAAATCTACTTGATCTTTCTTTTCTTTTATGGTTCTTGCTTTTTGTGTCCTATTTAAGAGATCTTTGCCCATCTCAAGGTCATGAAGATTTTCTCTGTTTTTCTTTCCCCCAAAGTTTTATAGTTATAGCTTCTGTGTTTAGGTCTGTGATCTATTTTTGTTTTTATATATGATGTGAAATAAAGGTTGAGCTTCTTTTTTTTTCTTTCCCAAATGAATTTTCAATTGTGCCAGCACCACTGACTCTCCCTTCTCCATTGAATTACCCCAGACCAGGACTAGATTTAAGAAGACACAAAATTTAAGATGGCATGTTCTCTCAGCTGCCAGCTTTGCACTTGTGTCACCTTGAGAGTGCCTCCTTAAATTTTAATTCCTAGGCACCTTGCTGGCCTCACCCACTGACTAAGTACTTCACAGGCAGATCTGCATGTTAGAAATATCACTCTATAGCTCTCCCTGGGCGACCGCATCCCGGCATGTAATGATCCAGTGAGGACACCCAGACTTCTGTCCTGAGCTCCAGACAGGCCTGTCCAACTGTCTATTCAGCAACTTCTCCTGGGTGGCTAATGGCATCTCGAATTGAACCTAGCCAGCGCTGAGCCATGATTTCCACCCTGCTGCATCACAAGCAGATAGTGGCTCTACCCAGGTCCTCCATGTACAGTTCTGCATGTTGCACACTGCACAGGGGTGCCTGGCGGGGAGTCAGGTGGGGTTAAAATCCAGCCATGCTCCTCTTGTGGAATCCTGTACGTGAGTTAAAGGTCGTGTATGTCCAGAGTAAGGTGTGCCTTTGCTAATTCTCCCAAAGGCCTCCCAGTAGACCCAGGAGTCGTCCTTCAGTCCTCTCTCCCTTACACCCCACTCTCAGCTCACTAACCCGCTCGTTCACTATGCTCTGGCCACACAGGCTTTTTTTTCTGTCTCAGCACCACACCCAGTACTTTTCCCTGCAGGGACGTAGACTTCGCTATTCCTTCAGCTTGGAACTCTTTTACTCCAGATCTTTCTTTTGATGGTTCAGGTTTCACTTCAAAAACCACCTCCTCTAGGAAGCTGTTCCGACCTTAAGTAACCCATCCTTAAAATATAAACAGCTTATTTTATTTTTCAGTAGCATCTTTCCCTTTTTGAATGCATTTACTTGTTAGGAGAGGCAATCTGCCATGCGCTCTGAGTGTCCTTGGCCTCAGGCCACCTGCATGCTCTCGCTCCTGGCAGCTTGGTGTGGGGACAGGGCAAGGGAATGCGTCTTTGCACTGCAAACTTAGAGGATTCGGGTTCCAGGGACAGTCTCCAGACTGCTGTCCTGCTAAGTATTGGATGCATAATTCACGTGCGCAGAGAACTTGGGATCCTGTGAAGAGGAACATTCCGTTCCCTAAAAGGCTCTCAGCCTGTAGGCTACAGCAGGGGGGACCTGACCCTCTCATTTCACCTCATCTGGGACCCAGATGGAGAGGGCAGGGGACCACTGAGACCCTGGAGCAGATGCCCTCTCTTCCTGGGAGCGCTTTAAAAAGGGTTTAAGAATTCATGAGCGGGCTTCCCTGGTGGCACAGTGGTTGAGAGTCCGCCTGCCGATGCAGGGGCCGCGGGTTCGTGCCCCGGTCCACAAGGATCCCACATGCTGCGGAGCGGCTGGGCCCGTGAGTCATGACCACTGAGCCTGCGCGTCCGGAGCCTGTGCTCCGCGACGGGAAAGGCCACAGCAGTGAGAGGCCCGCGTACAGCTAAAAAAAAAGAATTCATGAGCTTCTCACTAAGCCACTTGATATATTATTTACAGCACATCACAGGGGTGGAGGTGGGCCAAGACCCACCCTCTTTTTAGCAGGCAGAAAAAATGGAAAGCAGCAGTGGGGACAGCAAAATGCCCAGGAAACTCCTTTGAAGTCAGGCCCCAACACTCCCTCCCCTGTCAATTCTCACAGCGAGATATGTTTCTTTTGACCAGTCAGCAAATAGGGGCTGATCCAGGATTTGAACCCAGATCCATCTGATTCCAGAATCCACATGTCTTCACTATGGTTCCAGCCCGTAAGGAACCTATATGTTAGACCAATGCAAAACCAAATCACTATAAAGTGAGGAAGAATTCATCCATTCATTAGTTCTTTAATTCAACAAGTATTCCACCCATCCATCCATTCAGTACGTGTTTCCTGAGCATCTCCTGCGTGCTGGGCACTGCATGTCTGGAAAGGGTGGCGAGAGCTGTGTAGAGCTTCAACAGCAATGACAAGGGGTCCAAAGCTCCCTGTGAGGGGAGGCTGAAGAATCGGGTTTGCATCTTGGCTATGCCACTTGCTAGCTGGGTGACATTAGGCAAGCTACTTAACCTCTCTGAGCCAGAGTTTTTTCTTCTCTAAAAGTGGAGGATTGAGTGAGATGATGGAAAGAGTGCCTAGCACTGAACCTGCACATAGTAGGTGTGCTGTCCATGGAAGGAGAGAAGGAAAATTAAAGTCTATGGGGAGAGGGGAGGGTGTTAGTTCGATACAGAGATTACTCGTTTGCTTATGTTTATTCTAGTCAAACACATGTTCTGCTAGAACAACTACTCCAGGGGGTTACAGAGCGAGAGTTAGGATGGTTTCTTACTTATCCATGAAACACACCAGCACCTAGCAAATGCCTGTCTTAAATAAAGTGCTTTGGGAATGTTTCCCGAATGAACAAACTAATGAGTTAATAAGCATTTTATGGTTCAATAAATGAATGGATGAAATTAAGTAGGAGGATGCAGGAAGTTAAACGTCTCCCTCTGTCCCCTCACCTGCTTTCTTTTGCCCGTGCACACACATCAGGTCTGATGTTCAAAGTGAGTGATCGCCAGATACTAGAAGCTCAGCTGCCCAGCCCTCCTGTTTCCTCGTTGGTGTGGAGCTCCTACAGCATGGGAAGGCAAACCTGCAGCAGGATTCCTGGGCCATTGCCACGCCCAGAGAGAGCTAGAGACCCACATCTCCTAACATCACTTGTAGAATTTTTTTTTTTTTTTGGCCATGTTTCGCACCTTGCGGGATTTCGTTCTCAGACCGGGGATTGAACCCGGGGCGTCGAGTCTCGGCCTCGTCGAGTCCTAACCGCTGGACTGCCAAGGAATTCCTCTAGCATCCCTTCTTAATACAAAGGGAAAGAGACCCTTCCTACAATCATGCATTCACTCCAAAACAATTACTAAGTTCCTCGCAAGAGCCAGGCCTGTGCAGGGCTCCCTGGAGGGGTGAATACAGCCTCGCTGGACCATAGTTCCACGGGAGGGAAATGTACTGAGTTGTTAAATGGAGACAAGGCCATCACCCAATGTCAACACAATACAGACCCGCACTATCTAATTCAGTAACCAGTGACCACATGTGGCTATCGAGCATTTGAAATATGGCCAGTCTGAATTGAGATTCAAGAATAAAATACAGGATTTGGGGAGGAACTTATTATAAAAAGACTAATGATTTTTGACATTGATTACATGTTGAAATGACAATATAGTGGCTATATTGGCTATATTATTAAAATCAATTACATCTGTTTCTTTTGGATTTTTTTCATGTGCTACTAGAAAAATTGAAGTTGCTTGCATTGCGGCTTTTTAAATTTTAAGTAGTATGTGGCTTGCATTCTATTTCTGTTGAAGAGCACTGGCAGAGACAAGTCAGAGCAAAAAGCTCATCTGTGGTGCAGGGGGTGGGATACAGGATCGCCGGAGGGGTCTGGACCAGCTTTGTGGCTTTCAGGGACGGGCTGGTTTAGGGCAGGCGAGCAGAAAGGGAGACAGACAAGGTGCTCCAGCCAGGGGACAATTTTAAATAATTCTCCTGTTTCCCAAGTAGAAAAACAGAGAGGCATTTCATGATTGGAGAAGATAACAGCCTGCTCCACCCTGGCATCACAGGGCCAGACCAGGGACTTTGACAGGGAGCTGGGGTGTGGATGACACAGCCTCAGAAATCCCCTGTGCCCCGCCCCCAGAAATCCACACACATCTGCCTGTGTCTCCCAGACAGAGAGGAAAGTGTCTGCCTCTCCCCCAACACCCAGGTGAATTCTTCCACGCCACTCAACACTTGCTCCTCTTTGTAGGAAACTTCCAAAGCTCCAGGCACTGTCCCCAGGAGGTAATTGTCATTTTTGCCTCCTTTGTTGGGTGCGCCTCCAGAGTCTGATGAACTCATTTTAATTAAAGCTCTGATTGCGTTGGGAGGAAAGTTGGGGATGTGCGGGTCTGCTAGGGAGGGCAGCAGGGCTGTGTGCAGGAAGAGGCTTCTTCCTGCAGCTCTGCCTGCCCAAGGCAGCCACATCCACGAGTCTGCCAGGAACAACCACAACCAGAATGATGATGATGAGCGTACTCTTGTGGTTGCCAGGCTGCTCCCGTTTTCCTGCAGGTGGATTTCCCAGGTCCTTTGGGTCACGGCCGATAGCAGCCCTGCCAGGATGAAGTGTCTGCGTGTTAGAGTCACTGTGCAGAGAGAAGCAACTTCCCTAAAGTCTTGAGCTAATGAGCAGAAGGGCAGGACTTGAGCTCAACACTCTGGTGATCTGTCCACTGTCACCACCTCATATCCCAAGTCCCAGGAGTAAGAGGATCCTCAGAGCTTGGCCACATTCTGCCTCCACCTCTACCTAGCCCACTTGATCTCTGGGAGTCTCAATTTCTATGTTGTATAAAATGGGGTTCATGTGACCGACTTCACAAGACAGTGAGGATTCAGTTAAAATCAGCCCGTCCATTGGAACCCCGCGCTTGTCCTCGCACGGCTCCTGGGGATGCCCAGGACAGGGTGTGGGCTCCGCAGCATGACCCACCCGCCCTCCCAGTCCTGCCCCCACCGACCTCTTCAGCTTCCTCTTCCAACTTCCCTCCTTGACTTCTCTGCCCTGGCCATGCCGAACTCTTTGGATAGATCCAAGCAAGCCCCATTCCCTCTCTCCCCCAGCCTCTGCCCATGATTTCCTTCAGCCTGGAACACACCCATCCCAGCCCCCCTGCTTGCATTCTGCTCATCCCTCACGGCCCCATGCAGTCATCCCCCCAGCTGGGAACCTGCCCGGGACAGAGTAGTGTCAGTTTCCATGACCACTCTCATCAGCACCTTCATTGCTCGCTACACAGACAGTGTCTCCTTAGAGTGCAAAAGCCCCTGAGAGGTACACACTCGGCTTTCCCGCTGCTGTGACCCCAGGAGCTGTGTCCTAGACTTGAGGCTAGAGGCAAGCAGGGACTCTGGAGCCAGGCCTGGCTTGGATGTTGTTGTGGGTTGAATTGTGTCCCTTCCAAAGATATGCTGAGGTCCTAACCCCCAATACCAGTGATGTGACCTTACTTGAAAGTAGAGTCTTCCAGATGTAATTAAATTAAAATAAAGTCAATGGGCCCTAGACCAATATGATTGGTGTCCTTATAAGAAGAAGCAAAGAGACAAAAGAAAAACACATGGGAAGAGAATGGTCATGTGATAATGGCGGCAAAGATTGGAGGGATGCAGCTTGAAGCCAAGGAATGCCAAGGATTACCGACCACACCAGAAGCCAGGAAGAAACAAGGAAGGATTCTCTCCAGAGTCTCAAGGGAGCAGGGCCCTCCTGACACCTTGATTTCAGACTTCTAGCATCTAGAACTAACAATAAATTTCTGTTGTGTTAAGCCACCCAGTTTGGGGTTCATCGTGACAGTAGCCCTAGGAAACTAATACAGATGCCCAGCTCTACAACTAACTAATTTGCTCTCTGCTTCAGTTTCTTGTAAAATGGGGCTATAATTACAGTACTTACCTTGCAGAGCTGTGAGGTTTAAATGAATTAAGTGTGAACCCTAGTAAACAATAGATGCTATATAAGAATTAGCTGTTATTATTTATCATAATAGGTGTTCAAAAATTTATGTTGAAAAACTAAGCAGTTAAAAGACACACAGTAGGGGGCTTCCCTGGTGGCGCAGTGGTTGGGAGTCCGCCTGCTGATGCAGGAGACACGGGTTCGTGCCCCGGTCTGGGAGGATCCCACATGCCATGAAGCGGCTGGGCCCATGAGCCGTGGCCGCTGAGCCTGTGCGTCCAGAGCCTGTGCTCGGCAACGGGAGAGGCCACAGCAGTGAGAGGCCCGCGTACTGCAAAAAAAAAAAAAAAAAGACACACAGTAGGTATTCCAGAATTGTTCATTCCCTTTTTCTTTGTACTCTCCAGGAAGCTGCCATTTAATTCTGGAAACTTACAGTGCATGCGTGTTCTTTGTGCCTTGCCAGCATTCCTTCTCTTTCTTCCAGTGACTGTGCCCCAATTTTCCTTGGACAACCCCCAGTCTCAGCTGGGGGTTGGACAACTCCCAGTCCATGTGGCTCAGCTGGGGCTGTTCCTACCTCCCACTACCAGGGAATTTGATTCGGGGGAGGACATGTAATCCCAGGCTGGTTCAGTGAGAGTTAGCCCTGGAATTTTAACTGGAAAGGGCAGCTGTCTATCTGTGAAGTTGCTAAACTGGTAGAACGTAAATCTGGAGTTGCTAGTAGCCATCTTCCTACAAAGTTAACCCACAGGGAAGCAGAGCCCGAGAGACAAAGAAAGAAAGTACCCAATACCATCACATGAGCACCTGGATCCAATGGTGCCTGAAGGCACATCTACCTCTGGACTTTTCAGTCACTGGAGGAAATAAATTGGAGTTCTATCTCCTGAAGGCAAAATATCGGACTCAATATTGAAATTAGCAGCAGAAATGGGGTGTTGTGACAGAACCTAAAATGAGGGATCAGTTGAATGGTGAATGGCATGGAGCAATGAGGGAAGCTGGCAGCCCTGTGACACAGGAAAATACCAGCTGGCTGAGAGTCACTTGCTTGTCTTGAGACTGGGTCCATGTTCCCATGGGTACTGGACTTTAGGACACATGGCAGGAAAAAGGATATTAGAGTATGTTGGCTGCTTCTTGTGGATTTCAGTAAGTTCTTACAAGAAAGAGATAAACTTTGATGGAAACTGGCCCGTTCAAATGATAAGTGAGAATAAAATCTGACTTTCCTCAAAGAGATTTATTCTGCCTGTGGTCAATAATCCAAGTTGACTGAGTCAGATAAGCTTCCCCCTCATAGGATTAGAAAAGCCAGATCTGCCTCCAAAGCAAGTTCATTTGGGGGAAAGAAACAGAGCGAGCCATGTAGGGATCCTAAAAATGGGTGACACTCACCTTCCAATCCCTCCCAAGGACCACCTTCATGTCCTCTGTATGCCACTGACAAGGGTGAGCCTTGCCCTGGGATAGAGAGATATCCCTGGGATGCAGCCTGAGTACAGAGCAGATGAGCACACCTGTCTGCCTAAGCTTTGCTGGCAAGGTTACCTGGCCAAATGGGGTACACAGAGAATGGAGGGAGACTTGCTTCTGATCTGTAGAATTTCCCAAGCCACAGCCTGGCTGCAAGGACCCTGCTTCAAGCAGAGTTCCGGCTTTGGATGCTGGTCCAAAAAGTTGTCCTGAAACAAGCAGGATCTTTTTTTAAAAAATTGAGATATAATTGATATGTAACACTATATCAGTTTCAAGTATACAATATAACGATTTGATATTTATATATGTTGCCAAATGAGCAACACAATACGTCTAGCTAACATCCATGACTCTACATAGTTACAAAATTGTTTTCCTTGTGATGAGAACATTTAAGATCTAGTCTCTTAACTTTCAAATACAAAACCCAGTATCTTTAACCATAGTCACATGCTGTACATTATATTCTCATGACATTTATTTTGTAACCGGAAGTTCGTACCTCTTGAGCCCCTTCACTCATATTGTCCTACCCCACCCCCTGCCTCTGGCAACCACTACTTTGTTCTTTGTATCTATGAGTTCTGGGGGTTTTTTTAGATCTCACATATAAGTGAGATCATATGGTGTTTGTCTTTCTCTGTCTGACTTATTTCACTTAGCCTTAATGACCTCAAGGTCCATTCGCGTTATTGCAAATGGCAAGATTTCCTTCTTTTCTATGGCTGGAGAGTATTCGTAAGTATATACACCACATTTTCCTTATCCATTTATCCACCAATGGACACTTAGGTTGCTTCCATGTCTTGGCTATTATAAATAATGCTGCAATGAACATAGGGGTCCATATATTTTTTTCAAGTCAGTGTTTTCATTTTCTTCAGATAAATACCCAAAGTGGAATTGCAGGATCATATCATAGTTCTATTTTTAATTTTTTGAGGAACCTCCATAATGTTTTCCGTAGGGGCTGCATCAATTTACACCCCCAACAAAAATGCACAAGGGCTCCCTTTTCTCTATATCCTCGCCAATACTTGTTATTTCATGTCTTTTTGATAACAGCCATCCTAACAAGTATGAAGTGATATCTCATTGTGGTGTTGATTTGCGTTTCCCTGATGGTTAGTGAGCACGTTTTCATGTACCTGTTGGCCATTTGTCTTCTTTGGAAAAAAGTATATTCAGATCTCCTGTCCATTTTTTAATCAAATTGTTTGGGGTTTTTTGCTATTGAGTTGACTAGAATCTTAATGAGATTGTAATGTCATTGAATTTCTAGAGAAACACCAATCCGGGAAACTAAAAGCCTGAGTTGCTCAACCCTCAAGGGAATCATGAAGCCTTGTACCTACACCAGCAGAAACTGGATTGCCAAAGACATATAGCTTCCAAAGGAGCATTCTTCACAATCCAGTAGGGAAGATAAGCAGATGGGGGGGGGGGGGGTCTTCTCAGATAGTAGAAGCAGGGCAGCCCAAAGTGGCTGACCAAGGAACTCGTGCATCACCAGGAGAAAGTCCTTGCTATTATCCATAAGCTAAACACCATGGACAGTGAGTCTTATATTGTTTCTCCTTATCTTCTTCCCCAAAGGGAGTTTTGTTGTTATTTTTCTTTTCCTTTCTCCATTGTTGTATAAGAGATGTGTTAAGACAGGGAGTTAATTTATCATTCAACCATATGTTGCTGCCCCTCTAGAAACTATACTCAGATCTAATTGAGATTAATGAAATTCACCCAGAAACAATGGATTCAGGTCTAGATAAAGACAGGCCTTTAAGTTGTCTCTATTTTGGGGTGAGACAGAGGACAGTGTTTGATTGTACATGATTTTGTTGCATTTTGGTAGGTGGAGGCATTTTTGAAGGGGTGGTATGTGGAAGTGGATAGTCAAAACACAGGATATAATTGACATCTATTATTTTATTTGCCCAACATCCACACTTGCCTTTTTTACTCTCAAAACCCTGTCTTCACCTTGGGGAACAGACTTTCCCAACTGTCACACAGAATGATTAGACCAGGTCTACAACTCCTCCACTTTCCAATTTCTCTGCCTTAAGGATTACTCTATGACCCAAACCTGGACGATCAGTTATCCTAATAGATCCCACAATCTATTAGGGATAGACATGTTATTCCAATAAGTGTCAAGCAAATACATTTTCTGGAAATACCAGGAAAGAAGAGATTCCCTCTCCCCTGAGGCTATGAAGGTGGTAGAAGGCAAGTCTGGATTTGCTGGTAGCATCTCAATCCTATGAAGGGAAATCCTGCCTGGAAACATAAGTATCAGAATTGAAAGACCGAGTGAGACAGACTTATGACAACACCATCTGGACTCCTGGCACTCTGGAGCCCTAGAACTTGCTGTTAAGTGAGCCAGTAAATCTCTCCTGCTAAGCAAGTTTGAACTGAGTTTCTGCTATTTGCAGTTGAAAGAGTCTTGACAAAGAAGAACTCAACTTGATTCTTGGAGTGGGAGTGGTTGGCATATAAGAGCAGTGGGAATTTTTGTAAGACTTTGGTTTTCAGCATTTGCCTCCAACTGCATGTAAATGACTTGGGAAACTCCCCATCGCCAACTGTAGTATTTCCACAGCTGTGTGAACCCAACAGAAATGTGGACCTAGTTAGCTACTGAGGTGTGGAAATCTTTAGTTTGACTGAATTTAGCTTTTTTTCCCTTACATGTTGGAGGGGTATAGGTGAATATAGTTAACTTTGGACTTTATTGGTAGCTCTCTATTCTGATATGTATTTTCAAACACCAAAAATTTGCAATAGTACCAAAAACTCCCTATATATGCTTCACCCAGATTCACCAATTACTAATATTTTGTTGCATTTGCTTTATCATTCTCTTTCTGTAGATAAATATACAAATTTTATTTTTTTCTGAGCCATTTGAGACTAAGGTTGCAGATACCATGCATCTTTACTCATAAATAGTTATTGTGTGCTTTTAAGAACAAGAATATTCATCTTACAGTACAATGATCAAAATCAGATAATTTAACATTAATATAATACTATTATTTAATCTCTAGGACTTATTCAAATTTCACCAATTGTCCCATAATAATGCCCGTTATGATCATTTGTATTCTCATCCAGGATTCAGTTTTGGGATTAAGCATTGCATTTAATTTTTGTTGCTTTTTAGTCTCCTTTAGTATGGAATGGTTCATTCGTTTATTTTTGTTTTTCTTTTCTTTCTTTTTTTTGGGGGGGAGTTAAGTTTTATTTGGGGTAAAATGAGGACTATAGCCCAGGAGACAGCATTTCAGATAGCTCTGAGAAACTGCTCCAGAGAGGTATGGGGGAAGGTCAGTTATCTTTGTTTTTCTTGACATCGACTTTTTTTTGTTTTTTTGTTTTGTTTTGTTTTGTTTTGTTGTTTTTGCGGTACACGGGCCTCTCACTGCTGTGGCCTCTCCCATCGTGGAGCACAGGCTCCAGACGTGCAGGCTCAGTGGCCATGGCCCACGGGCCCAGCCGCTCTGCGGCATGTGGGATCTTCCCGGACCGGGGCACGAACCCATGTCCCCTGCATCGGCAGGCAGACTCTCAACCACTGTGCCACCAGGGAAGCCCGGCTTTTTTTTTTTTATAGTGTAGAATATTTGTTAGTTAGTGTCTCAGTTCTTTTGAGCTGCTATAACAAAATGCCATGGAATGGGTGACTTATAAATAACAGAAATTTTTTTCTCACAGTTCTAGAGGCTGGAAAGTCCAAGAGTAAGGTGGCAACATATTCTGTGGCCAGTGAAGGCCTGCTTTCTGGCTCATAGATGGCTGCCTTATTACAGTGGAAAAGAGAGCAAGCTCTTTCTTGTGTCTCTTCTTATAAGGATACTAATCCCATCATGAAGGCCTCACCCTTATGACCTCAACTAACCCTAATTACTTTCCAAAGGAGCCACCTCCAAATACCATTACATTGGGGTTTAGGGCTGCAACATATGGATTTGGGGAGACACAACTTAATCCCAAGCAACTACATTATTTTGATGTTCACCTTGTCTCAGATTTGGTCATTAGGAGCCCCTCCCCTTCAGGTTAGTTCAAGTTGGTTTCTGTGTCCTTTTTACATGTTCTCATTTTTTTCTTTTTAGCACTCACTTACTTTTAAGATACAATTTGATGTTATGCACCCATCTCATACGTTTTTGGACCAGCTTGGGGACCAGACATTTCTCAAAGAAGGCTTGGTTTCCTTCACTGGGACTGATGTTTAAATCAAGATCTAGCAATTATTGGGCTTTTGAACCTAAAGTGGGACAACACTGGAAACTCTGATGAACTTCTCTGGAGCTCAGAGATCTTGGGGAAACGCTTGGTCTCTCGTATGTAAAATGCAGACAATTTCCAGTTGTTTTAACCATTTTATTTCTAGCATGGTACGTTGCTCAAAAAAAAAAAAAAAAAACCCAATGGGTAAAACATTTGTAACAGAGTGACTGTTTGAGAAATCAGTTGGTGTCTGGCTTCTTTGGTTGCCGAGGACACTTCAGGAAGAGTGAAAAGGGATTTGTCCCCTCCGCTGTCCCAATATTTTTCCTTTATTGCTTATGCTTTTGGTGTCATATCTAAGAAACTATTGTCTAATCCAAGACCACAAAGACTTAGACCTGTGTCAATTTCATCTAGGTTGTCTATTTCGTTAGCATACAGTTGTTCATAGTATTCCCTTATAATTCTTTTTATTTCTCAGAGGTCAGCAGTAATGTTCCCTCTCTTTCCATTTCTGATTTTAATAATTCAAGTCTTCTTTTTTCTTGATAAGTTTAGCTAAAAGTTTGTCAACTTTGTTAATCTCATCAAAAAAACTTTTTTTTTAAAAAAAACAACTTTTCATTTCATTAATTTTCTCTATTGTTTTTCTATTCTTTATTAACTTCCACTCTAATTTTTATTCCTTTTTCTTTTTGCTTTGGGTTTAGTTTGCTTTACATCTAGGCATTTAGAGCTACAAATTTCCCTCTAGCACCATTTAGCTGCATCCTGCAAATCTTGGTATATTATGTTTCCATTTTCATTCATCTCAAAATAATTGTTAATTTCCCTTGTGATTTATTCTTTACTCCATTACTTATTTAGGAGTATGTTGTTTAATTTCCACATATATGAATTTCCCAAATTTCCATCTTTTATTGACTTTTAATTTCATTCCATTTTAGTCAGAGAAAATACTTTGTATGATTTTGATTCTTTTAAATTTGTCAAGATTTATTTTATGGCCTAAACTTATGATTTATTCTGAAAAATGTTACATGGAACATTTGTCTTTCTCAGGGACAGACCCAATAGAGCTTATAGTATTATTCAAGTCTTCTATTTCCTTGTTGGTCTTCTGTATAGTTGTTCTATTATTGAATGTTAGATACTGAAGTCTTCAACTATTATTGCTGAATTAATTATTTCTGTCTTCAATTCTGTCATTTCTTGGTTTATGTATTTTGGGATTCTGCTCTTAGGTGCATATACGCTTTTAATTTTTATGTCTCTTTGATGGATTGACCCTCTTACATAATGTCCTTCTTTGTCTCAAGTTACAATTTCTTGTCTTAAAGTCTATTTTGTCTAGTATAGCCACTTCAGCTCTCTTTTGGTTACTCTTTGCATATTATATCATTTTCCATCCTTTTATTTTTATCCTGTTTGTGTCTTTGAATCTAAAGTGTATTGTTTGTGGATAGAATGTACTTGGACCAAGTTTTTTATTCATTTTCCAATGTCTGCCTTTTGTTTGGAGTGTTTACTCCATTTACAATATAATTACTGATAGGGTAGAATTATGTCTGCCATTTTGGTATTGGTTTTCTATATGTCTTAGGTCTTTTTTATTCCTCCATTATTTTGTAACAAATAGATATTTTCTGTCCTGGAAATTATAACTAAAATCTTAATTTATAATAATCTAGTTCAAATTAATATCAATTGAATTTTAATAGTGCACCTATTTGGCCTGTTCGTCCCCCAATTTTGTGCTATTATTATACAAATTACATCTTTATACATTTTACTACCATAAACACAGATTTATAATTTTGACTCTTCTGCAGTTTCTTTAATCAGATAGAAGGGGGAAAAAGCGTTATTATAAAAAAATTAATTTATACCATCTTTTTACTTACTATGCAGTTACCTGTACCAGGGCTCTTTACTTCTTCATGTGGACTTGAATTACTGCCTAATGTCCTTTCCTTTCAGCTGGTGGGATTCTCTTTAGTATTCTCATAAGGAAGTGCTGCTACTGACTGATTGTCTAAGTCTTTGTTTATCTGATAATATCTTAACTTTCATATCCATAGTTTTGGATTTTATAGCAAATTATATCCATATTTTTGCTGGATACAGAATTCTTGGTTGACAGTTTTTTGCTTTCATCACTTTGAGTGTATCATCCCATTGCCTTTAGGGCTCCATGATTTCTGATGAGGAATCAGCTGCTAATATTATTGAGAATTACCTGTACGTGATGTGTCACTTCTTTTTGCTGCTTTCAAGATTCTCTCTTTGTCTTTGGATGTTGAAAGTTGGATTATAATGGGTCCAGGTGTGGAAAGTTTTGAGTTTATCCAATGTGGAGTTTGTTAAGTTTCTTGCATGGGCGTATTAAAGTTTTTCATCAAATTTTAGCAGCAAGTGTTAGTCCATTATGTCTTCAAATACACTTTCTGTCCTCTTCTTTCTTTTCTCTTCTTCTAATACCCCAGGATGTGCATTTTGGCACACTCGATGATGTTTCATAAGTCTCTGAAACTGTTCATTTACCTCATTCTTTTTTTAAACTCTTTTTCCTTTCTGTTCCTCAGAATAGATAATGCTTATGAAACTATCTTGAAGTTTACTGTTTCTTCTGCCAGTTACTTGATACTTGACACTTGGTGGCAGGATCAACTACACAATTTGAAGGGTCCAGGGAAAAATAAAAATGTGGAGCACCCTGGTCAAAAACTATCAAAAATTTTAAGATGGCAACAGCAAAGTGTTAAACAAAGTGCAGGACACTCTGAGCATGGGCTCCATGTGACTATACAGGTCACATGCCCATAAAGTCACCCCTGCCTCTGCTGGGGATTCGGGGGGCATTAGTTCTTGTTCTGCCTAAGCCTCAGTTTTAGGCAAGAGCTCCATCCCTTGGGAATGGAGATATGGCCTTCTCAGTCATCCCACCCACCTCCAACTGTAGGTCTGGTCAATGGACAGTCACCATGCGCCTTCCCCAAAAGTAGAGGGCATTTTTTGGTCCCCTTCCCATAGCGATGATGGGTTTTCACGAGTGCCCTGAGGGTGACAGGGTTTATTGCCCTGTGGCACTAAAGGGTCACCCTCTGACCTCAGTTCTCTGAGGGCTCAAGAAAAGTTATGAATTTACAGATTGTTTTACATTTTTTTTGTTTTTGTTAAGGTGGAAGCAGTGCTCTTTCCATTCTCCCACATCCTAAGTGGAGCCTGAAAGTTTATGAGTATATAAAAAATTTTTAGCATGATAAACTGCAGAACAGTGAACCTCATCACCCAACTACAACAATTATCAACTCAAGACCCCTCTTGTGTCATCTCATTTCCTTCCACTCCAGTGGATTATTTTGCAGCAAATCCTATAAATCATCAAATTTCAAATATAATATGTCAGTATAAGACACACTTTAAATCAATAAAAATACCACATCAGTGAAATAACAATTCAGTGTGAACTCATTTGTGTTCAAATAAATATCTCGATATTTTCAAATGCATGAACAGGATTCTGGAAAGGGACACAACAAACTGATATAAGCATTTATCCTTGAGAGAGGAGTGGGACTGGGGGGGAGTCAAGGGTGACATATGTTTTATCTTGAACATCTTTGTTAACAATGAGAATGTCTTTTTGTATTATTTGTGTAATCTACAAAGTGTAAAAAGGAGAAAGGAAAGAAAGGAAAGGAAAGGAATAAAAACAGACTTTGGAATCCAACATGGGTTTGAAGCTCAACTCCCCTGCAGACCATATGTGTGACTTTAGGCAAGTCACAGCACCCCTGAGGCTGAAGGGTATGTAGGGATGGGGAGGGAATTGGGGGTCAAAGGCACAGATAAGAATCCCTTACAGGATTAGTTGCACTAGATGATTAACTGTAAACTTTCTGGCACATAGTAGGCACTCAATAATGTGAGGGACCTAACTTCCTTCCATGTCTTTACCCGATGTAGAAGCATGAACAGCAACAAACTCATTGAGGATTAAATCCTAATTCTAATGAGCTTCTTCTGCCCCTGTGTGGTGTGTTTAAGTTACTGCTAGGATTTTCCTAACTCGGAGGGAAATGAAAGTGAACATTATTTTCCCTTTTACCTCTTGATCTACAAGACCCATTCTGCAGTATCTTATTTAGGCTTCTATTACTATTAAGTGTTATCATATCTCTTTGCCCCACTAGTTTGTAAACCCCTTGAGGGCAGGAACTTCTTTAATTTAACTTCTTTAATTCTCTCTCTCTCTCTTTCTCTCTCCCCTGTCCCCATCCCTGCACTCTCTTTCTGTCTCTCAACTTCTTTATTTCCAAACAAAAAAATGGGATAACACAGTATCAAGCCTGCATGTCTGTTTTAATGACTAAATCACTTCAACTCTGTGAAAACATTTTGTAAATACTAACTGCTTTCCAAATCTCTTCATGTGCCCATTCACAAACTTGTGTTAACAATGTCTACAGCTTCCCACCGCACAACTTGGAGGGCACAGCTCATTCCCTTGAAGAATCTGTAGGCTCATAGATGGTGGGAAAGAACAACTGTCAAAAACTTCAGAAAGACTGTGGTCAGCGTTGGACAAAGTACCGCAGAAACCTAGAGAAGGAAGAGGAACTTTGCTGGGGACAGAGGGCGAGACAACAGTTTACACAGAAAGAGGATCTGAGCTGCAGTCTGAGATCTCAGAAGTAGTTCACTGTGTAGAGAAAGAGGATATGAGAGGGAACCTCATCCACAATTATGGAGGATGGGAGACAGGGAGCCACGTCTGGGACCATATCAGGGTCCTCTGCGGCTGCACTTTATGGGGCATGGTGGGTGTGGCTGGAGAAAAGTCTAGAATGGTAGGCTGTGCAGGAGCATGGAAGGTCCTTGGTTGCTGCATAGAGGAATGTGGGCATAAAGCACCCAGACTTAACCAGGTGCCTTCCAGATAGCAGAGACTCAGCAGTCACTTGTGGAATTGAATTAAATTGCTGTGACAACAGGAAGTGTCATTGTTTCTATCTTGAATTGTCTATTGTTCTTTCTGAGAGAGGTGACTTTCAAAGTTTTAACTTCACCAAGCCTATTTTAACAAGAGCGCTTCTCAAAACACTTTTACTATTCCAACATGTGAAATTTACACTCATTATAAAGAAAAGTCTCATGTCTTGACAATGTGATAATCTTTTTTGCTCAGAAGGTAAGCCTTTTTAAAAAAAACAACTTTTTTTTTTAAGAGGCTAGTACACACATACAATTTTGGGGGATACGAAAGTTTGGTAATCAAATCTAGATTTTGGAATATCCCAAAGGAGCTAAGTGCCTTTTTGCTCTAAGATAAGTTTCTCTCAAAAGATCTTGATTATCATTTTAGCAGTTGACAGCCAGGATTCATCAAAGTTGTTGCCTTTGGGCTTTTAACAAAAAGGAAGAGAATAGGATCAAAATGAAATACAGCTGGTTGGAATGGAGGGTAAGAATAAATGTGGACGTAAATTTTTTCTGTTCTTAAGAATACACTTAAAGCTTTACAATAAATGATGACGGAAGACGACATGCCTTCTTCCACTCATAGTTTGCTCTCACGTTACCTCTGTTGATTGGTTATTCCACTTTATAGGGAAGCCACGTTTAGTAGAAAAAGGAGCAAGGCATTTGACTAGGCATGTCACATCAGACGGGGAAAATCAGTAAATATAGGAACAAGAAGATGATGTAAATTAAAACACTCTTCAATTTCTTACCCATGAATGATTTCATGGGTAAGAATGACAATGATTTCAAAATATCCATTGTTAATGTCGCCAAGGGTAGGATGAGAGGGGCAAGTCAAATACTGGTGTATTGGACGCTGTAGTGTGCCACCCAGATTCTCAAGGCAGGATAGAGGCACTCATTTCCCCAGCTGCTAGGACGGCTGCTGATGGATGGCTCACAGCTCTCACAGTCCCACCTGGGAACTGACTCCCTAGGGCATCTCACATCCAGTGACTGGTCCATATGGGAGCACAAAAGCCTGAGCCCTTTGCCTGGATTCAGGACAGCTGGAGGCTCTCTCCTAGTTCTAGAATTCCCTTTGTGGTCATCTCTGTTGCAATTACACTGCAGTTCAGCTTTTCTTTCTGCCAGTCTTGCTTGTCTCACTCCTTCCCTGACATGTGAGCCCTTCGCGATAAACCAAATCTCTGTCCTATGTCTGTTTCAACCCAAGACAACAGCCACGAGGAAATGAACATAGTCCTCCTTGTCAAATCTATTAATATTTTCCTCTGTGAAATCTTATTTTGGTTCTGTATTTATAAAGCATTTTCCACCATGAATCAAACAATGTGCATATTTTCTCCTAGTTCTTTTAGTAGTCCATATTTTTATATGTCACTCTTTAATTCACCTGGAATTCATGCCAGTGTAGTGTGGAATCTAATTAGATCCTCTCCACCACACCCCTCCATACTGTTCACCCTCAGCACTCATTATGGAATAAACCACCTACTTCTCCATGGATTTTGAGTGGCGTGTGGTTTGATTTCACAAGTAAGAAGTCCGAACATCTTAAACTTGGAGCTTTCTAACTTAGAATGTTCAAGGACCAGCAAGATTCATATGTAGCCAGCAGGGAGCTCTAGTGCCTAAGAAATGGGCCTCTGCTAACCAGCTAAATTTCCCCAAGGAAGAGTTTGCTTTCTGTGAACAAAATGAACTCGGATGAAGAAAGAGCTAGACTCTTCCAGCTCCTGGCTGGGGCCCAGGGAAAGAGGCCTCTTTCTGCTGTGCGGGGTATAAAGACCAGGCCCTAAAGAGTCTGGTGGAGAAGGAGATGGAACTCCACTCCCAGGCACCCCTACACAGAATAGTCTGTGTTAAATAGTGAGTTTCCTGTTATTGGAAGGGCTCAGGTAGAGGTTCCAGAAATGCTTCCATTAGCGTTTCAGAGACCCGAAGTCCAAACATCAGTGTCACTCCAGTGTGCCTTTATATAAGCTACTGTACTTGAGTTTATAAAATGCAAAGCACTCAATGACATTGTTTGATGACATTTTCTCAGCCGTGACGCAGTAATTCGACGCTTGGCAGAAGGACCTTACCCGCCCCCAACTCTCTTATTGTAGCACCTGCCTAGACGTCACCATGGATTTATTCTACTGGCTCCCAAGGGTGCTTTATTCAGTTAAAATGCTCTGCAGGAAGAACAGCAGGGGTTCCACCAGCTGACCAGTCCTGGGCCTTGAAGGTCAGCTTAGAGGTTAGAGCCAGAGATGGCTTTTCTGCCGTCACACTTTTGTAGATAAATGACCATGGCCGTGGCAGTGTGGGCAGGGAAGGAGTGTGGATTCTAACCCCAGTTCTTGCACTGGCAGACCCAAGCTGCAACTGCAGGCAAGTGGAAATGGGAAGCTGAAATGGGAAGGGCACACTGACCATCTTGGCCTTTATCTCACATTCAACTGAGATCTTCTTTGGCAATTTGGATGGTGCAAATTTCAGGAAGTTCGTCTTCTTGCCCTTTGTCGTTCATGCCTTGGTCGTCCCAGATTTTTGATGGTACACAGTGCCTGGTACACAGGAGGCAGTGGGGTAATGGCTGAGTGAGTAGGGAAATTAGAATATTGTGGAGCTGTCTTTAACAGGGAGGGGACAAAGCAGCAGGTGCAAAGCGAAACTGGAAATAGAAATAGCATAAGCTTTGGAATCTGACAAACCTGGGTTCAAATCCCAGCTCTGCTATTTGCTGTGGATCTCAGGCCAGTCACTTAACCTCTCTGAGCTTCAGATTTCTCCTCCAAAATCAGAGCTGGGGACCTCAACCATTGCTGGACTGATTGGAATATGTTTATGAAGTGCCTGGCACAGAGTAGGTGCACAGTAAACGGTAGCCATTAGTATGTGAAGAGTCTCCTTTGTCTGTGTGGATGTAAGGGAGAAACACACGAGATGGCCATAGCTCAGTATACGTCCAAGCTCTGTTTTCATATTGGTTTTAGTAAGAGCCTTTTGGGAGAAAGATATCCTCACATGTCAGGAAAGGCATTCCAGATAGAGGAAATAGTGCAGCAAAAGTTTAGAAATGAGACAACCTGGTTGCCTTCACCCTTGAATATTGGAGCTTGCATAAGACCAAGCCCCTGCTCTTGAATTCCTGAGCTGAGACCACAAGAAATTCCAAAGATTTCATTGAATGTCGAGGGGCAACGACAGGGAACAACTTGACTATAAATCTAGTTTGCCCGCCATATTCAGATGTCTAACCTTGGCAGAATTAGTGTCTTCCAGGGCCTGTCCTATTCCATGAGGATTTCCAAAGAGAGAGCTCATTCAGGAAATCCTCCCTTTTTAGCTCTTAGGTTTCTTTCCCCCAACTTTCTTTCTAGGCTCCCTTACTTGTGAATGTTGAACTAGACTTTCATACCCGGGATAAATCCCACTTGGTTGTGGAGTGTAATTCTTGTTATATAGTAATAGATTCAACTTGTTAATATTTTGTTGAGGATTTTTGCATCCACATTCATGAGAGATATTAGTCTGTAGTTTTCTTGTAATGTCTCTGTCTGGTTGGGTAATAGGGTGATGCTGGTCTCATAGAATGAGTTAGGAAATATTTCCTCTGTTTCCATCCTCTGAAAGAGATTGTAGAAAGAGATTGTAATTTCTTCCTTGAATGTTTGGTAGAACTCACCAGTGAACCCATCTGGATCTGATGCTGTCTGTTTTGGAAGATTATTATTATTGATTGAATTCCTATAATATATATATGGCTATTCAGATAGTCTATTTCTTCTTGTGTGAATTCTGTCAGATTGTATATTTGAAGGAATTGGTCCATTTCATCTTGGTTATCAGAGTGGTTAGCATTGAGTTATTCATGGTATTCGTTTATTATCCTTTTAATATGTGTGGGATCTGTAGTGATGTCCCCTCTTCCATTTCAGATATTAGTAACTTGTGTCTTCTCTCTGTCTCTGTTTTTTAGTTAGGCTGGCTAGAGGCTTATCAATTTTATTGATCTTTTCAAAGAACCAGCTCTCGGTTTCATTGATTTTCTCAGTTGATTTCCTGTTTTCAAATTCATTGATTTCTTCTCTAATTCTTATAATTTCTTTTCTTCCACTTACTTTGGACTTAATTTGGTCTTCTTTTTTAAGTTTCCTTAAGTGGAAACATAAATTATTGATTTTAGATATTTCTTCTTTTTTAACATTTGTATGCAATCTATAAATTTCTCTCTCAGTGCTGATTTTCCTGCCTCCCATAAATTTGATAAGTTTAATTCAAAATATTTTAAAATAATATATTAATATTTAATTCATTTAATCCAAAATATTAAAAAATTTCTTTTGAGATTCATTTTTGACCTATGTTAGAAGTGTGCAGTTTAGGCTTCCTTACTTTTAAGAACAAGACTCCCTGAGAGCAAGGAATTGCAGCAGGGTGTGGTTGGTTGCCCAGACCTGAGGACCAGTGTAGCCCCAGCTGCCCACTTCGCATGGTCTCTCAACATACCAGGAATCTTCAAGTATAAAGGGCTCTTCTTCCTAAATCCAAAGTCACACAAGCCAAGGCTCATGAATAACTCAAAATAATATATATTCTAGTTCAGGGGATACAGAAACAATGAAACACATATCTTGGGCTCAGAGAGCTCACAGCTGAGAAGGCAAGGCAGTACTTATGAGAAGCTGATGGACAGAAGGCTCCATGGGCTCAGGGTAGAGGTGGTCTATTCTATCTGGAAGCAAAGAGAAAGCCCCATTTGTAAAAATGGACTCGTGTGCATCAGGTGAGTTTGGGGGATGGAGAGGCAGGGAAGCAAGCACATGTCAGGAAAGGCATTCCAGATAGAGGAAATAGTGCAGCAAAAGTTTAGAAATGAGACAACCTGGTTTCACAGGAAACCTCAAACCTGACTGTAACCCAGTGTGGGAGTAGAGAGTGCAATGGAAACTAGGTTGGGTTTGTCTTTGAAGATAGTACTATTTATAAATACATTTATAAACGTATTTATATATAAACAAATATTGTTTATAATAAATAAAACAAAGTAGACCTAAAAAATAAGGCTTACTTTATCCTAGAACCCAGTCTGAGCCTCAGTTTCTCCATTAGTAAGTTGAAGGTCATTTAAATGAGATCAGTAATTTAATTGCTGAGCAGCTAAACTATATTTTCACCCCCGCCTCTAGAGAACCTTATGTGGTCCTCCGTAATATAAAAGAGATCAAAATGAATCAGTTGTTTGAAATAATTAGAAGATGAGGCTCCCGGCATACTTAGTACTTTGTTATGGCTTTGAGGTCACTGCAACTCCTTCAGACACTCCCCTGTTTCAGGGATAGTTGATCCCTAAGAGCATCTCTACTGCTGAAACACTACGATTCCAAGTTTAATGGACTGAAGTTGTGTACTTAATAATAAAGAAGGTCCAAATTGGCATCATTAAGAAAGTCTTTGGAGGACCTTTTATATATTTAACAAAAAGCCTAAAATATGAGTATTTTTTTTTCCTCTCTAGGTAAAACCTTTTAATCCCTAAGAGGCCCATGATAGGGCTTTAGGGAACCTTTGAACATCCTGAAACTAAAGGCAGGTTTACACGCAGGTTAAGAACTACTGGATAAGTTAGATGATTCTGTACTTTCAAAAGCCGAAGTTTATTCAGGGAGGAATGAGAAAGTCTTGTTTAAACCACATGCCAGTTGATGGCTGGCTTCATGGGGAAACTGTCTTTTGCAGAAATGGATAAGGCTTCTCAATCCAGATATGGCAGGTATCTGCAGAGCCTGGATCCTGACCTAGACACTTTCTGGAGCTGAGCCTGGATCATTCCCCCATACTTTCCACACTCCTAAATATCAGAGTTGGGAAGAAGAAATACCTTCAGGCTTTCATGTTTAAGGCTCTAAATCCTGAGATTCTTAACTTTAGGTAAAGAGATCCTTAGAATGGGGAACAGATGCTCCTCAAAGGGCTCTATGTCCCAGAAAGGTTCAGAGTCTCTTGGTCTAAATGCACTGGAACAAAGCTATAACAGTGTGGAGAGAAATGCCCTAAGAAGGCTGGCTCTGGGTGGGGCTGCAGACCCAAAGAGTGGGCTCTTTCCTAGACTGACTGTCTTCAGAAAGGGTAATGATCATTGTCTGGGAACCTGTCACTCTTTTCTGGTGAGACAAACAGTGGGAGAGGGGCCTTCATAGGGGAGTCTGGGCCACACAGTTTGTGGAAGGGCTGGAGTCAGAAAGAGGAGGGAGGGTATCAGCTGAAGGGTATCCTCCAGCCCCCCTCACTCCTCAGAAATAACAACAGAGAAAATGAATCCAACCAAACCTGTGGACTGGTTCAGAAGAGGTTCCAGAAGTCCAGGGACCAGTAGCATCAGATTTTGGAAATTTCTTAACTACTTAAATGCATTACCTTTTCATCTACTGTTACTGCTCAGTGATTTGAGGAAAATAGCACATTGTAGGAATATTAGTCAGGACAGCCTAGGCTCTGCTGCAGAAACAAATAAACCTAGGAATCTCTATGACTTAATGCAATAAAGGTCTATTTATTTCTTGTGTGAAGTTCAATGTGCTCAGGGGGCCCCTCTTGCACCTTGTAGCTATGTCATTTGGTGCATACTCCCCTGCAAGAAAGACACACGTCACTTCTTTCACCAACCATTGGCTAGAACTTGTCACATGACCCCAGTCTAACTGCAAAGAAAGCTGGGGAGTGTAGGAAAGCACACAGAACACTTGGTGAGCACTGTCTCTACTGAGTATTCACTCTGGGCTCCAAATACCCCTTTGATCTCTTCCCCTCCTACACACAACCCGCTTAACCCCTCCTCCAAAATCTCTTCCAGTTGCTACATCCAGTTTTAAGTCCAGGATTTGCTGAAAATGTTCAGCCATTTTCCCAACAGGTCTACATGTTTCCTCTTGGTCCAGGGATCTCTGAACTGAAAAAACTAGTCACTTGCCAATCCCACACCCAGGATATAATGTTGGAACTGGGACAATATGACCTCAATAAGCACTTCCATTGGAAGACAGGGAGGATGGGAGGTACCCAGGAGTCTCTGTCCATCATGGCTCTGAAATCCCACAGGGAAGACCCATCAAAGCCCCTATTTTAACGACTCTGCTCTTTGGGAGATATTCCCTTGTTCATTGTTCTCTATTAGTCCTAGAAGAGCCTTCTAGGAGGCTCCTTTCTTATGAGACTTCTTGGTAGCATGTGAAGTGGTCATTGAGAAATAAGCCCTCTCTGGGGACTGCTTGGCTCCTTGGCCCACTTGGTGTTTTGGAAGTTTTGGCATAAGGATTGTTTTAAGACTTGAACAGTGAAAGGCTTCCTCAGCCTGGCTGTGTGAGTTCTTTGGTAATATGATCCTCAAAGACAGTACATTACTGATATATTTGCTTCCAGCTGGGTCCATGACTCAGTAACTGCACCTAGAGCTTGTTTTGAAACTAGTTCCCAATCTGCATTATTCCTTTGCTCCCTTGCCCCATGCTACACCCAACTTAATAGAGGCCCCATTGAGGTTATCTGGAGCAGCAGGTGGGCAACCCACAGTCTTACTCTGATCTTTGCTGTGGATTGATCTTTCCTGGGACGTTTGGCTGGACTTTGTATCTTAAAGCCTCTTTTGATCCCATCTCTTCCTGTTTTGGATCTAGAAACAGTTGGCTTTTTCATCCCTGAAAGGCCCCAATTTTCTGGACTCTCTATTGCCCTCTTTTTGGCTGAGCTCATCTCTTCTTATAATATCTTGTCAAATCCAGTCAATAGCAACCAACATGTATCACTAATGATATTTTTCCAATCCTTGCCCTGGAGTTGCCATTTCAGTAAGCCCATGGTCTGCCTCCCAGGTAACTGCAAGCAACAGTTTGACCCTATGTTGTGCTGTTTTATAATACAATGAATTGATATATTTCCATCCTAAGCCTTAATTTTCCGCAATGCCCGTCACACTACCACTAAGGAAGAGTCACACATTTTAGGTTTGTTGCTCCAACAGAAGTCTACTTCCTGTCCCAATTTCTGTTGTAGTTAGGATAATTAGTGCCAGTTGCCACAACAAACCAACCCTGAGGTTGCTCCATTTACACGACCATTATAAAGTCTTGGGCAGCAAAGACCAATGTCTTAGGTTGAGTTCCCTGGAAACAGGCTCTGAGAAGGAGTTGTATGTGAGATTCCATTGGAGAGTGTTTTGGGGAGATACTCCTGTAAGGAAGTGAGGAAGGAAGGGTCAGGTGGAGGGAGAAGTTGACTTGTAATGAGGTTACCTGGAGGCCTCAGCCTGTCTTATGGGGAGCTCTGGAGCTGGGATGGCCCTTCATTGTCCCAAACTGGAGCAAGAGAGTAGGGCCTATGTGTCTAGGCACTGACCATCCGTTGGAGAGGACATAAACTTGGGTATGGCTTTACCCAACTTGGAGGGCAGTTCCCAGTGAGGGACACAGCTGTAAGCCATCCGAATCCAGGAGATGTGTTTATCATCCTTGAAGAGGGGACATGCGGGGGACACCATAGTGTCCATCTGAGATAATATGAAGGTTCTGGCATTACAGGGGAGGCACCATCCCTGATTCTAGCTGCTTGTAGCACTGGAGCAGGCTGACTCCAGTGGACACCTGAAATGAAGAATATTTGGTACTGATGATCCCAACTGTATCAAATACTAATGGATTCTTCTCTTTTCCCTTTCATTCTCAAGAGGACCTCTGTTTTGCAGAAACTAAATAGGAATCATCTTGGAAGAGGATTCTGGGAATATTGGTTGTGTGCATTTCCCCTGAGATGCAGTGGAGAAGCCAGAAGAAGATGTTGCCAAGCTGAAATAGATCACCTGATGGTGCAGAGGTGCTCCATAAATGGTCCAAGAAATAAATGATCCAAAAATTGGGAAAACCTCCATGCCCAAAGATATTAATCTTAGAATCATTTACAAAAGGGGAAATCTGAATGAACCCAAGCATCCAGTATCAGGGAATATTTGAGTAAGTGTGGGCATGAAATTGTAAAATCAGGCTGCACGCTCCCTGGAAGCTGAGATGGACCTGGCATGGTACCCACCTCTGACACTCTGAGTGTGGATACGCAGTCCAATCAGCCCTCATGCCAGGGGATTTGTTGGTATTAGAAATAACATGCAGCAAATAAACCCAAGCGATGATGTTAAATGGACATGATGTTAGTGGAAAAGCAGAACTCAAACTCTTAAGCTCACGGTAATTCAATAATTAAAGTATATATGCAGGTGAAACCATGCAGAAAGGGAAATGTTTTAAAAAGCCATTATAAAAATGTGGGTGCTGTCTTTGGAAGCTGAGGAGCTGGTGGAAGCAGAGAAAGAATTGGGGGGGGTGACATCTCAGAGGCAAGGAGTCTGAGGGGAAGTCAGGGGAGGTAGGGAGGTGACACCAGACACAAGCTTGTGAGGTGTAGGAGCAGGGCAGACCTCTCAACCCACATCAGCTCAAGGTCAGTCAAGTCAGCTTAGCTCAGGAAAGAAGTTCACTGGGTGTAGGTGACTGTTGGCCTTCTTCATGTAGCTGGTCAGAAAGCCTTCTCTGTCTGCTTCTTCTCTGAGCCAAAATTTTCTTCAAAGATTTCCTGGGGAGTCGCAGCCAGTCAGGGGCAGAATTTGACTATCCCTTGGGTCTTTGGGGAAATCTTGTCTAAATATCTTGGATGAATGAGGCTCAGGTAGGTTAAACTACTCGCTATAATGTGATAGAACAGGGATGAGAACTCAGACATGATCACATCAAGTTTGTATCCTGTCACGGACCATCTTTTCCTCTGTCCAAACTGGGTATTATTAGAGCAGCATCCATGGGTATGTACACGCTTCATCATCCCATCATTATCCCATCAATATAATGTCACCATCATCATCATTATCATCATCATCCCACCACCACCATCATGCCATCATCTTCATTTCATCATCCCATCAATATCATCATCATATCTCATCATTATTATTATCATCATCATCATCATCATCCCAGCACCACCATCATGCCATCATCTTCATCATACCATTCGATCATTTGAAGGCCTTAAGAGTAAAACTGAAGTTTCCTGGAGAAGAAGAATTCTGCTTTCAGACTGCAGCATCAACTCCAGCTTGAGTTTCTAGCTTGCTGGCCTGCCCTAAAGATTTCAACTTCCACAACCATCTGAGTCAATTTCTTAAAATAAATCTCCTTATATATCAATATTGATATAGATTATATAATAAAGGTACATATAAAGATATAGATATATGGATATATATGCATATATGTATGGATCAAGACATATATATATACACATATGTAGATAGATATATAAAGATATATGTAAGGATATATATAATGAGATATAAATATATATATATATATTTTTATACCTACCACATTGGGGTTACTGAATAAAAATCAAAATATGTCTCTAAAATCTTTACCCTTAGAGTAAAAAGAATTTTTCTACAATAAAGTTATTATATTCATAATTCCCATACATTTTTTTGAATTGTATTTTATTTTTTATACAGAAGGTTCTTATTAGTTTTCCATTTTATACATATTACTGTATACATGTCAATCCCAATCTCCCAATTCATTACACACACACACACCCTCCACTTTCCCCCCTTTGTGTCCATACATTGGTTCTCTGCATCTGTGTCTCAATTTCTGCCCTGCAAACTAGTTCATCTGTACCATTTTTCTAGGTTCCACATATATGCGTTAATACACGATATTTGTTTTTCTCTTTCTGACTTACTTCACTCTGTATGACAGTCTCTAGATCCATCCACGTCTCTACAAATGACCCAATTTCGTTACTTTTTATGGCTGAGTAATATTCCATTGTATATATGTACCACAACTTCTTTATCCATTCATCTGTTGATGGGCATTTAGGTGGTTTCCATGTCCTGGTTATTGTAAATAGTGCTGCAATGAACACTGGGGGTGCATGTGTCTTTTTGAATTATGGTTTTCTCTGGGTATATGCCCAGGAGTGGGATTGCTGGGTCATATGGTAATTCTATTTTTAATTTTTTAAGGAAACTTCATACTGTTCTCCACAGTGGCTGTAACAATTTACATTCCCACCAACAGTGCAAGAGGGCTCCCTTTTATCCACACCCTCTCCAGCATTTGTTATTTGTAGATTTTCTGATGATGCCCATTCTAACTCGTGTGAGGTGATACCTCACTGTAGTTTTGATTTGCATTTCTCTAATAATTAGTGATGTTGAGCAGCTTTTCATGTGCTTCTTGGCCATCTGTATTTCTTCTTTGGAGAAATGTCTATTTAAGTCTTCTGGCCATTTTTGGATTGGGTTTTTTTTTTTTATATTGAGCTGCATGAGCTGTTTATATATTTTGGAGATTAATCCATTGTCCATTGATTCGTTTGCAAATATTTTCTCTCATTCTGATGGTTGTCTTTTCATCTTGTTTGTAGCTTCCTTTGCTGTGCAAAAACTTCTAAGTATCATTAGGTCCCATTTGTTTATTTTTGTTTTTATTTCCATTTCTCTAGGAGGTGGATCAAAAAAGATCTTGCTGTGATTTATGTCAAAGAGTGTTCTTCCTATGTTTTCCTCTAAGAGTTTTATAGTGTCTGGTCTTACATTTAGGTCTATAATCCATTTTGAGGTTATTTTTGTGTATAGTGTTAGGGAGTGTTCTGATTTCATTCTTTTACATGTAGCTGTCCACTTCTTCCAGGACAACTTATTGAAGAGACTGTCTTTTCTCCATTGTATATCCTTGCCTCCTTTGCCATAGATTAGTTGACCATAGGTGTGTGGGTTTATCTCTGGGCTTTCTGTCCTGTTCCATTGATCTATATTTCAGTTTTTGTGCAAGTACCATATTGTCTTGATTACTGTAGCTTTGTAGTATAGTCTGAAGTCTGGGAGCCTGATTCCTCCAGTTATGTTTTTTTCCCTCAAGACTTCTTTGGCTATTTGGAGTCTTTTGTGTCTCCACACAAATTTTAAGATTTTTTTGTTCTAGTTCTGTAAAAAATGCCATTGGTAATTTGATAGGGATTGCATTGAACCTGTAGATTGCTTTGGGTAGTATAGTCATTTTCACAATATTGTTTCTTCCAATCCAAGAACATGGTATATCTCTCCATCTGTTTGTATCAGTTTTAATTTCTTTCATCAGTGTCTTATAGTTTTCTGCATACAGGTCTTTTGTCTCCCTAGGTAGGTTTATTCCTAGGTATTTTATTCTTTTTGTTGCAATGGTAAATGGGAGTGTTTCCTTAATTTCTCTTCCAGATTTTTCATCATAAACTTGTGTGTATAGGAATGCAAGTGATTTCTGTGCATTAATTTTGTATCCTGCAACTTTACCAGATTCATTGATTATCCCTAGTAGTTTTCTGGTGGCGTCTTTAAGATTCTCTATGTGTAGTATCATGTCATCTGCAAACAGTAACAGTTTTACTTTTTCTTTTCCAATTTGTATTCCTTTTATTTATTTTTCTTCTCTGATTGCTGTGGCTAGGACTTCCAAAACTATGTTGAATAATAGTGGTGAGAATGGACATCCTTGTTTTGTTCCTGATCTTAGAGGAAATGTTTTCAGTTTTTCACCATTGAGAATGATGTTTGCTGTGGTTTTATTGTATATGGCCTTTATTAGGTTGAGGTAGGTTCCCTCTATACCCACTTTCTGGAGAGTTTTTATCATTAAATCGGTGTTGAATTTTGTCAAAAGCTTCTTCTGCATCTATTGAGATGATCATATGGTTTTTCTTCTTCAATTTGTTAATATGGTTTATCACATTGACTGATTTGCATATATTGAAGAATCCTTGCATCCCTGGGATAAATCCCACTTGATCATGGTGTATGATCCTTTTAATGTGTTGTTGGATTCTGTTTGCTAGTATTTTGTTCAGGATTTTTGCATCTATATTCATGAGTGATATTGGTCTGTAATTTTCTTTTTCTGTAGTGTCTTTGTCTGGTTTTGGTATCAGGGTGATGGTGGCCTCATAGAATGAGTTTGGGAGTATTCCTTCCTCTGCAATTTTTTGGAAGAGTTTGAGAAGGATGGGTGTTAGCTCTTCTCTAAATGTTGATAGAATTCACCTGTGAAGCCATCTGGTCCTGGACTTTTGTTTGTTGGAAGATTCTTAATCACAGTTTCAATTTCATTACTTGTGATTGGTCTGTTCATATTTTCTATTTCTTCCTGATTCAGTCTTGGAAGGTTATACCTTTCTAAGAATTTGTCCATTTCTTCCAGGTTGTCCATTTTATTGGCATAAAGTTGCTTGTGGTAGTCTCTTAGGATGCTTTGTATTTCTGTGGTGTCTGTTGTAATTTCCCCTTTTTCATTTCTAATTTTAACGATTTGAGTCCTCTCCCTCTTTTTCTTGATGAGTCTGGCTAATGATTTATCAATTTTGTTTATCTTCTCAAAGAACCAGCTTTCAGTTTTATTGATCTATTGTTTATTGATTTATTGATCTATTATTGATCTATTGTTTTCTTTGTTTCTATTTCATTTATTTCTGCTCTGATCTTTATGATTTCTTTCCTTCTACTAACTTTGAGTTTTGTTTGCTCTTCTTACTCTAGTTATTTTAGGTGTAAAATTAGATTGTTTATTTGAGATGTTTGTTGTTTCTTAAGGTAGGATTTATTGGTGTAAACTTCCCTCTTAGAACTGCTTTTGCTGCATCCCATAGGTTTTGGATCGTCGTGTTTTCATTGTCATTTGCCTCTAGGTATTTTTTGATTTCCTCTTTGATTTCTTCAGTGATCTCTTGGTTATTTAGTAATGCATTGTTTAGCCTCCATGTGTTTGTGTTTTTACGGGTTTTTTTCCCCCTGTAATTGATTTCTAATCTCATAGTGTTGTGGTCAGAAAAGATGCTTGTTGCGATTTCAATTTTCTTAAATTTACTGTGGCTTGATTTGTGACCCCAGATGTGATCAGTCCTGGAGAATGTTCCATGTGCACTTGAGGAGAAAGTGTAATCTGCTGTTTTTGGATCGAATGTCCTGTAAATATCAATTAAATCTATCTGATCTATTGTGTCATTTAAAGCTTGTGTTTCCTTATTAATTTTCTGTTTGGATGATCTGTCCATTGGTGTAAGTGAGGTGTTAAAGTCTGCCACTATTACTGTGTTACTGTCGATTTCCTGTGTTATAGCTGTTAGCAGTTGCCTTATGTATTGAGGTGCTCCTATGTTGGGTGCACATATATTTATAATTGTTATATCTTCTTCTTGGATTGATCCCTTGATCTTAAGTAGTGTCCTTACTTGCCTCCTGTAACATTATTCATTTTAAAGTCTATTTTATCTGGTATGAGTATTGCAACTCCAGCTTTCTTTTGATTTCCATTTGCATGGAATATCTTTTTCCATTCCCTCACTTTCAGTCTGTAGGTCTGAAGTGGGTCTCTTGTAGGCAGCATATATATGGGACTTGTTTTTGTATCCATTCAGTGAGCCTGTGTCTTTTGGTGGGAGCATTTAATCCATTCATTTTTAAGGTAATTATCGATATGCATGTTCCTATGACCATTTTCTTAATTGTTTTGGGTTTGTTTTTGTAGGTCCTTTTCTTCTCTTGTGTTTCCCACTTAGAGAAGTTCCTTTAGCCTTTGTTGTAGAGCTGATTTGGTGGTGCTGAATTCTCTTAGCTTTTGCTTGTCTGTAAAGCTTTTGATTTCTCCATGGACCCTGAATGAGATCTTTGCCAGGTAGAGTAATCTTGGTTGTAGGTTCTACCCTTTCATCACTTTAAATATGTCATGCCACTCCCTTCTGGCTTGTAGAGTTTCTGCTGAGAAATCAGCTGTTAACCTTATGGAAGTTCCCTTGTATTTATTGGTCATTTTTCCCTTGCTGCTTTCAATAATTTTTCTTTGTCTTTAATTTTTGCCAATTTGATTACTATGTGTCTCAGTGTGTTTTCCTTGGGTTTATCCTGTATGAGACTCTCTGCATTTCCTGGACTTGAGTGGCTATTTCCTTTCCCATGTTAGGGAAGTTTTCGACTATAATCTCTTCAAATATTTTTTTGGGTCCTTTCTCTCTCTCTTCTCCTTCTCGGACCCCTATAATGAGAATGTTGTTGCATTTAATGTTGTCCCAGAGGTGTCTTAGGCTGTCTTCATTTCTTTTCATTCTTTTTCTTTATTCTGTTCTGCAGCAGTGAATTCTACCATTCTGTCTTCCAGGTCACTTATCCTTTCTTCTGCCTCAGTTATTCTGCTATTCATTCCTTCTAGTGTATTTTTCATTTCAGTTATTTTATTGTTCATTTCTGCTTGTTTGTTCTTTAATTCTTCTAGGTCTTTGTTAAACATTTCTTGCACCTTCTCAATCTTTGCCTCTATTCTTTTTCTGAGGTCTTGGATCATCTTCACTATCATTATTCTGAATTCTTTTTCTGGAAGGTTGCCTATGTCCACTTCATTTAGTTGTTTTTCTGGGGTTTTATCTTGTTCCTTCATCCAGTACATAGCCCTCTGCTTTTTCATCTTGTCTACCTTTCTGTGAATGTGGTTTTTGTTCCACAGGCTGCAGGACTGCAGTTCTTCTTGTTTCTGCTCTATATAAGGATATATTTATAAACATATATACATATATAAAGATTCATGTATCTTATTGGTTCTGTTTCTCTGGAGAACCCTGACTGATACACCTGGTCCAATGCCTTCATTTGACAAGTGAGGAGAGACTAAGGGCCACTGGGGGGAAGTGACATGCCCAAGGTCACACTTTGAGTTGGCAGCTGGATCTCAGTAATCCAGACCCACAGTCCTGGGCACTGTTGTTCCCCAAATGAAACGTTTTCTGCGACCTGTAGTAGTGATAAAGCTGAGCCCCAGGAGGCCTGCACTGCCTTCTGTCATCCCTTTCAAGTGCACCCTTTCATCCTGTACAGAAGTGATGAGGTGTGTGTTAAAGTAGATTGGTTTTCATGTCTTAGAACTTCAGCCCCAGAGGGAAGGAGGGTGGTGCAAGGTGAGGGACATTTTCCCTGAGATTTTGCATAATTTTTGTCATTAACTTTGGGGAGCATTGTCAGACTGTTCAGTCCCCTGGGGGACAGTAATGATGTCTGCGGTGCATGAAATGCTGTTCCAGGTAGAAAACTCCAGGCAAAGAGGGCATGCAGATTGGGAGCTGACCCAGTTTTTCAAAGAGCCCGAGAGGATTTGCTGTGTAAAATCCTGCATTTCCATTGTCCCTTGCCAGGGAAATTTCTCCTGTTGTCGCTTCTGCTGTCCTTGACCTGGACAGCACATCACTTCCCAGGAAATCCATGGCTTCTCCCCACCTAAGGACACAGAGCCGGGGGTCTGTCCTTTGCTTGATGAGGCAGGAGCACTGGACTGGGAGTCAAGGAGCCTGGTGTTCCACCTCAGCTCTCTCCCAACTTAGCTGTGCAACTTTGCTGGAGTCACTTACCCTCTCTGGGCCTCCCCAACTTTCCCCTTTTCTCTTGGAGCTCTTATAGCCCATGGTTTATACTGTATAGTAGGTGTCACATGCTTTGATCAGTCATCTCTCTAAGAGATGCAGGGCTGCATGGTGGTAGAGAGCTCCCACTCTGGTCAGAGAGATTCAGTTTGAGTCCCACATGGCACTTATCAGCCGTGTGATCTCTGACTTGTCACTAAGCCTCAATCTCCTTATCTATAAGGTGGGGTATCACAAGTATTACCCCAGAAGGCATTTGGGAGAATTAAGTAAGTTAATGCTCTGGTGGCTTCTGAGTTTTCCTCGTCATAATCAGTAACCGGTGTCTCTCTCTCTCTCTCTCCTAGTAAATTGTGGGCCCTATAGCAGGGGCTTCCTAACCATATTTTACCTTTGATGTCTAGCCTGGCACATAAAGGATCTTCAAAAATTGCTGAATGATTAAATAAATGAAAATACCCGCTCATGGATTATTAAATGCATGAGAATATGCATTAATGAACAAATGAAAGCTGAATAGGAATATTCTTAGGAATAATTTTGACCTCCAATGTTCAAACATGTGTTTAGCAGTGCCACTCTTTACTGAAACAACATGGACTGCAGGAGTCCAACACATAGAAGAAGAAAGCAAGGCTCCAACTGAAGTGGAGGTGGGGTTGCCTAGACCCTCCCAGCTCAGCCCGTCTTTCGACCTCTCATTTTCTTGTATTCAGCAAGCATAGCATCTCTCGATGTCCCTGAGGGTCCCACAAAGATGAAGTTTATAAAACACAGTTTTAACCCGACCTTTCCCATCGCCCACCCAGTGACCATCCATTCATCCTTAAGACGTATTCCATAAACAGTAGAACCCCACTTCACAAAAGTATTCTCTGTGCTGTTATATATGGTGGCAAAAATTTGCAAACTAAAAAGATACAGCAGTAAGGGTATTTATACAACAAAGTAAATTAGGAAATCCCACCCTGTGGGACTAAACTCTGGATGATAACAAAAATAACTCTGAAAGTAATCTGCAAAGCAGGAAAAGACTGAGCAAGAAAGGATTGGAGCTTTGCCAAAAGACTCTCCATCTGAGGAAGATATGCAGAGAAACATGGGGGAATTAAGACAAAGTGTGGCTGGACTAGAGGGTTTCTAACCAAATGTTTCCCCTTCTTTCTCATTTCCTTTATTGCTAGCATAAAGCTGCTTGTGCAATATATAGAAATCAGGAATCTTTAAAAAGACAAATTTTTAAACGTTAACTGGGAAGTGCTTATTTTTTTTACTTCCATATTAAATCTGTTTCATAAAAGAGTCTAGCATACTTCATGTTGGAGAGGGTATTAAACTGCACAGTGTGTTGTGTGTGTATGGTGTGTGTATGTTCATATGTGTGTATGTATGTGTGCATGAGGATATGTGCATATGTGTGTGAATTCATGTGCATGTGTGTTTGTATGTGCACGCATGTGTGTATATGTGTGTATATGTGAGTGTGTGCCTGGCCAGCACCTCTGAGAGGCAAGCACAGGTGATCTCCTGCCCTGCCTCAGCAAAGTGGCCACAGCCCTCTCTCTGCCTCCCTTGCCAGTCTCATCCCATTAGCCAAGGTGGTGCTTCACCAGGCTGGTGCTCCCAGCTCAGAGTGTTATTAAATACACAGATGGTCCCTGGCCTATTCTTAGTTCTGACAGATTCCAGAGGAGGAAAATGAATTCTGTCTCTGCTAAGGAACAGCAAGTTTATTCCAAGTAGCATCATCCCAGGGAGAAGCAAATGCTATAAAGCCTTACAAAATAACCAGCGGTCCTGGACAGAGCATTTTTGGGGTTTTTTGGTTTGTTTTTTTACGAAAAATTTTAAAAAGAAAGTCTCTGCTCATCATGGTGTAGCACAAAGATCATGACCCTTGGAATAATGGAGACCTTGGTTTCAATTTCGTCACTGCCACTTCTAGCTGCTGAACTTTGAACAAAATATTTAATCTACTTGAATCTTTCATTCATAACTTTTCTCACTATAATGGCGTTATGGAATGAATGTTTGTGTACCCTTCCCCCCACCCCACCCCCAACTCACATGATGAAACCTTAACCCTAAATATAGTGATATTTGGAGGTAGGGCCTTTGGGAGATAATTTGATTTAGATGAGGTCATGAGAGTGGGGTCCCCATGAAGGGATTAGTGCCTTTATAAGAAGAGGAAGAAACACCAGAGCTTCTTCCTGTCATGTGAGGACACAAAAAGAAGATGACTGTCTGCAAGCCAGGAAAAGAATTCTCACCAGGAACTGAATCAGCTGGCTCCTTGATCTCAGACTACGCAGGCTCCAGAACTGTGAGAAATAAACATCTGGTGTTTAAACCATTCAGTCTGTAGTATTTCATTATAGCAGCTTGAGCTGACTGAGACAATTGGGGATGAATGTATTTAATTCTAAGTTTGATGGGAGGATGAAATGAGATAATGTACAAAAGCATTGATGTCTGCCTGTAGGCACATAGTAGGTGCTCAATAAATATTAGTCCCAAATTCCTTCATATTTTTTTTAAAAATTATTTATTAATTTTTAAATTTTTGGCTGTGTTGGGTCTTCATTGCTGTGCATGGGCTTTCTCTTGCTGTGGCGAGCGGGGGCTACTCTTCATTGCAGTGCACAGGTTTCTCATTTCAGTGGCTTCTCTTGTTGCAGAGCACGGGCTCTAGGTGTACGGACTTAGTTGCTCCATGGCATGTAGGATCTTCCTGGACCAGAGCTCGAACCCCTGTCTCCTGCATTGGCAGGCAGATTCTTAACCACTTCACCATCAGGGAAGTCCTCCTTCACATCTTGATGAATTGCCGAATGCTCCTCCCTTCTGCTAATTTCTTTGTGCCATCTTCCCTCCTAATATTTAATACAAATAATAATAAAGAGGTAGAATCAGGAAATATGTGACCTGACCAGGCCCTTCTCTCCCTTCTCCATTCTAGTTGCCTCACCTGTGGAGTCCAGAGACAGCTGAATTCCAATGGGGCCCCAGGCTTTGTGGCAATTACAAGTGTTATGCCTTGTGGGATCGAGCAAGGACGTAGAGACCACCTTATGGGAATTCCAGGGTGAGAACTGGACATTTTAAGATGTCCAGTGGGAAGAGCTTGGCCCTTTGAGACCTGAGGACTCTGGGGGGATGAAGGAAAGGCCAACATTCACCTACTTGTATGGGCTTGGTCCCCTTGGCAATCAAGTGCTGAAGAATTAATAGAACAATGGACTAACACCCCTTGCCCTTGATGCTGGGACAGCATATGACGGCTTGAGCTCAGGGAGGCTCCTCTATCCAGGAGCCTTACTTAGCAGGGGGCTGCTCATTGGTCTACTGCCAGCTCTACCTTCTCACCTGCAAAACTTCTGCTGCTTAGGACACATTAATAATCAAACTAAACAGAAGTTCTAAAGAGTGACAAAAATTAACCTATCTAGGGAACCCAGAGCCAGAGAGAGGGAGGTAAGTCATGATACATGGAGAAGATGCCTAGTGAAATGGAGGGTTGGCGGAGACAGATGACAACTTGAATTTTAAAACAAAAAGTAACATAATGAGATGTAGGTGATAATGTGACTAAGACTCTCTGGGACTGAAAAATGTGATCTTGAGGTTGAAAAACAAATAGGAGATGTTGATCAAGACTGAGACCCAGGTTAGAGGCTCAGAGGAGCAAGTGTTCAAAATATTTGTATTCTCAGAACAAAACTATAAAAACTTGGAAATCATGAGAGAAAAGAGAAAAGACTAGGAGGAGAGATGCAAAGAACTTAACACATGAACAGTAAGAACTTCAGAAAATGACAAAGGGGTAGATGAACAAATAACAGAAGACAACTTTTATGAGTCAAAAAAACTCTCCTGAGTCTGTGGATTGAAAGAATTTGCCAAGTTCCAGTTTGGATTAATAAGAAAAGACACAGTCTTAAGCATATCCTGCTAAAGTCCTCCAACTCTAAAGATAAAGAGAACACTTACAAGCTTTGTGGCAGAAATACAAATTACCTACAAGGGAAAAAGAATCCAGCTGACATTGGACTTCTCCTCTGCATCAACTAGAAGATTGAATACAGTGGAGTACCATCTACAGACAGTTAAGCGCAAAGGATGAAGACACAAATCCTAGGTTCCATCAAAGACATCCTTCACCAGAAGAGTATACCCACATGATCCATCTGAAAAATGATGCTCATTAAATAATAAACGAACTCAAAAAGAGACCTCAGGGTGGAGGAGATGAAGAGAAGGGAAGCAATGGTGAGCAGTGGTGTGTAATAAACTATATTATATATACAATTGTGTGTAGTTAAATATAAATAAATAAGTTTAAACTATCTGAGGTATGTAATATGTTTGTTGAATAAAGACTCCTGAAATAGAAAGGACAGGCTATGCCTGTATGTGTGTATGTTATGTATGTTACTCAGCTGAGAGTATATAAATGTATGTTACTCAACTGAAAGTATATAAAACCAACTCAGCAAAACCTAAGAGTTGGGAGTGGTGGGGTGAGGGGGAAGAGTGAAAGCACCCTCACAGTCTTATGTGAAGTGGAAGGAAAAATAGAAGAGGAAATTGAAAACATTTCCAGCACCCATCTCACTGTGTGAGGAGGAAGTATGGGTGACACAGAGCATCTTGGTGGGGACGCTATGCATCTTTGGTGTGAAGGAGACTAGTTAACATTTTAGTTCCAAATATTTGTAGCAAATATATACGTGGTGAAGAGAGCAGGCAAAGGATAAGTAGACACTGATGGAAGGGAAAAGAATAAGAGAGCTTTCAAACTAACAATGGGAGAAATGAATAATAGCTTTTTATTCATGTGACTTAAAATAAGAAAACGGAAAAATGAAACAGGGTGAAACAAATAATGAGCATAAAATAAACTGTAAGGAATAGAATAAAGTCTATCAGCTATTACACTAAGCTTGAATGGTTGGACTTTCACACTCGAAGACAAAGCCTTTCATATTGGGTTAAAAAAATAAAATCTAACCAGTAATAAATATTTAAAATAAAGTAGATGGCAAAGATGAAATGGTTACAAGATAAAAATACAGGAATCAGTAGGCTTTGTCTCTTCCAATAATCAGCATCCAGAGATGGAAACAAGAAGAAATATTTCATTTGCAATAGTGATAAAAAAAACCTCTAGAATATTTTGAAATAAATATAATAAGGACAGGATCTATATGAAGAACATTAGAAAATCTCATTGAGGGATATATAATAAAATCAAGATCTGATCAAATGAAAGAATATTGTGAGTTAGAAAGGGATGTTTTATCATAAAAATGTCAGTTTGTCTAAAATAAATATGTAAATGAAATAAAATTTCAATTAGAATGTCAAAGTCTTTTTCCCTCCCTGGAGTACGTTATTGAATAATATAACATATACATTTTTGTGGAAAAATAAATGCCTAATAGTTGTCCCCACACATACAGTACGTGGGTGTAGGCATGAAAAGAAGACCCACCAGATACATCAAAGGTATAGGTGAAGAATGAATGACTCACCTTACCTGACGTCAGAATATCTACAAAGCCACTGTAACCAAATCAATCTGATACTGGGTTAGGATTACGTCAATAGATCAGGGGAACAGAATCTTGCATGAGCATGCAAAAAATAGGTCCTACTTAATATGAGACCTTAATATATAATAAAACCGGTGTCTCACTATGGTGGAAAGAATGATTTTTTGAACAAATGATGTCGACACAACTGGTTTTCCATTTAGAAGGAAACAAAATTGAATTGCTATTTTCGAACATACAAAACATTTTAGATCATACAAAACATTTTCACTTATCTTTTGAGACACAGTTACAAACTGTGTCTCAAAAGATAAGTTAAAAATTTGCAAGATAAACTCTAAGTATCATCTAGGGGTGGGAGAAACTTTCCGAACAAAGACCAGAAATCTGGATGCTATAAAAGAAAAGGTAGACGTATTTGGGTACACAAAATTTTTAAACATATATGGTAAGAAAGCTCTCGTGAACAAAGTAAACATACAAATGGTAGATTTGAAAAAAATGTCTAGCGCAGGTGACAGTCAATATATATACAATATATACACAGTGCTTTAAAATTTGATAAGAACAAACAGCACAGCTGAAAAAAAAAAGCCACCTATATGAAGAAATGATGTCTACAACAGCAACTCCAAATGGCCAAAAATTGTATGGAAATTCACCGGCAGTCAAGAACATGCAGATTAAAGTTACAATGATATAGCACTTTATCCCCCAAAGCCTGGTAGAGTGATAATTGTTGCCAGAGGGCATTCAGGAAGAAAGGCTCTCTCATACATTGTGGGTGGAAGTGTGAGTTGTTACAACCTTTCAGGAAAGCAATCTGCCAACATCTGTTAAAATCAAAAATTCATATGTACCTTAACCTTGCAACCCCATTCCGGGGAATCTATTTCATAATGATGAAGCCACTAGCATGGCAGCTCAGATGTCATGCCAGCTCATGCCAGCTCATGAGCATGGCAGCTCAGATGTCATGCCAGCTCATGCCAGCTCATGAGCATGGCAGCTCAGATGTCTGAGGCAGCTTGATTCATGAGGGGGGATGGGCAAAACCAACTGGAATTAAGCAGACACCTTCTCTTCTCTCTGTAATTAATCAGCTTCAAGATCCTAATGCTCATAAAATCTGGTAACGCTCTCCATTTGCATTAGCCTTGGTCCATGCTCCCTTTCTGGGGCATTTGCCCTTTAACAGGGTACCAGAGACCAGTGGAAATGGAGCTGTCTTCAGGGCCAGAGGGTGGCCAGTGATCCTCTCGGGAGAAGCTGCAGGGAGGTGGGTGTTAGCCTGTGGGGTCTCTGAGTCAGCAGGGCCTTGCATGCGAGGCTGAGTGTGGGACTCTGCTGCAGGCAGCAGGATCCTTACAGCCCTGTGATGAGAACTGTGTTCACAGAAGGAGGGACTGGGCTCAGTGAGACCATCTACCCTGGCGTTCTGTTCTGTGCTTTCTGAGGTCGTCTTAACTAGTCATCATGAATGGACTTCAGAAGGTCACATTCACAGCTTCCAAGTAGACATAGCTTTTGAGGGAGGGGACTACCATTCAACCCACTGCACCCCCCGTCCCCTCTTGGGGCCTCAACTTCCACCACCTGTGCCATGGGGGCTGCACAAGGTCCTGATGCTGACAGATGCCACGGAGCTGGGGTCAGAGCCTGGCTTTGCCTCCTGCGGGAAGAGAGCAGAGTGCATCCTGCAAACAATGTTTCTCATAGTGTTAGGGGGCCCTTGGGTGTGAGAAGCACAGAGCTCCCCAAAGTTTCTTTTTCAACCCATCTCATTTTCCCCTTAGGCTTTTATTCCCACCAGACCTAACAGAGAAAATCAAGTGTGAAAAATGAGCTGCTTCCATCCTTTCCTAAGTACCAAGAAGATTTTTAAGTGTTTGCTAAATATTCCAAACATGGGTAGAAGTCCAGAACAAATGTGATGCCGCATCCACGCACGGCAAAGAGATCTGGAGATGCCTCTTTCAGAGAAGGATGGAGGGACGGCAGGCCTTGCATGGCCCCTTACCTTCCAGCTCAGAGGGGACGATCTGGCGTCCACAGCAGTTCTCTGCACCTGCCCAGGGTGATCCTCAGAAGCCCTGAGCAGTTGAGTTTTCAGGATGATTCCCAGTTTTTACATTTTTATTTCATCCCATTTCAAGTTTTCTTCCTCCTTTATCCTCTCTTCCCAATCCACGTTTTTCACTCTACTTTCTGGTTTAGAAATCGAGCCAACTCCTACATAAATGTGTACAAGGCATGTTCATTTCCATCCTCCAGTGATGGAAGCCTGGGCTACTTTCAGTCCTTTGCCACTGTAAGCAACAGTGCAATGAACATCTTTGAATTTGCTTCCTTGAGTCTCTGTGGACAGTTCCTCTGGGATATGAACATGCAGGTGGACTTGCTGGGTCACTGAATAGAAACTCACGAGGATGAACATCTCCAGGCTTCGGCTCCACAGAAGGACTATGACACATGCCACTCATATCAGCACCTCATGAGGGCATCACTTTGCTCACATCCAGGCCTGCACTTATATCACCCAACGTTCTTGTTTCGACAGTCTGAGGAGTGGAAGTGGTACTTCATTTAGATTTGCACTTCTCTGAGTACTGGACACTAGTTGTCTGGTCCAGAGCTGGTTACTTAAGCTCTTGTGCCCCAGTTTCCTCATCTTAGGAGGTGGTGAATATTCACTGAGTTAGCTCATGTAAAGTGCTTATACTATGCTTGGCATGTAGTAAACGCTCGACAAGCACAGTCAGTGATGGTTTTCAGCTTGATTATGTCTACTGACAGGGAGCTCATTACCGAGGCACAATTTACCCAAGGTCAGAGAGCAGTGGGTGGCAGAGCCAGGTTCAAATCCGAGGGTCCAGCCTTTGAAGGAAACTGCCCCGCCTTTAGTACTGGTTGAAGAGACAGAAGTTGGTGGCTTGGTTCATAACACATGACTCCCCTCACTACATGTCTGCCCCAGATGAGCACAATCCCCCAGGAATTTCAGCCCAGGGTCAATTGATGATGGGACTGGATCGGAAGGGCTGTGTGGATTGGGGGCCTGGTGGTGATGGAGATGCTCAAGAGACAGAGAGAGAGAGACAGATTGACAAAGAGAGAGACAGGCGGAGAGAGAAGAGAGGAGACAGAGAGAGGGACAGATAGAAAGAGATAGAGACAGAGAGACAGACTGACAGAGACATACAGGGAGAAGAGAGGAGAGAGAGAGGCAGAGAGAGACACAAAGACAGATAGACACAGAGATATAGACAGAGGGACAGATAAGGAGAGACAGACAGGTAGAGAAAGACAGGAGACAAAGAGAGAGAGAAAAAGGGGCATAGTAAGAACAGAAAAAAAATGTAAAGGTTCCTAGCTGCTCCCTTGAGGCTTGGTTCCCAAGAGTCCTCCTCTATCCCTACACTAAAATTCCCCTCTCTTTACTTCTGCTGACTTGAGCGAGTTTCAGTCCTTGCAAACAAATGCACTGTGATTGAAACCAATGGGTGGCAGGGACGCAGGATCCCTATTTTTCATTCTATCCTCTGGCAGTCACCAAAAAAAAAAAAAAAAAGTACTGGCAGATTAACATCTTGAGTAGCTGTTCTATCAGTACTGGACTGTTCCAGTGACAAACCAGGGGCAGTCCACATGCCCAACAGCAGAGGATGCAAAGTCAAGCTATTACAAGACATTAAAAATGATAAATATGATTATCATATTTATATGACAAATCACAGTGATTTCATTCACCTCCCTGTGAATGAAAGAGGTAAGTGAAAAAGCTTAAGAAGCAGGAAGAGATATTGATTACAAAGACATGAAGGCATTAAAACAATGTTGACAGTTGATAATAATCAACAGAGGCTCTGGAGAAATAAGCCTGGTTGTTTTGTTAAGATAATGGAGGTTTTTTTTTTTTTTTTTTTTTGGTAACTCTGATGCACAAGGAATACAAAATAATATTCTTTGGGCAAGTTCTAAAATATACCTTAAAAAAATTTCCTGATAAAGAACCTCGAGTATGGAATACACAGTGTGTCCCAATAATGCCCTCCATGTGCTCTGGGCCCCCAGGTGGGACCAAAGGTAGAAATAAGCCGGGCACTTGGAACCAGGGAGACCCATGGTGAGTACTAGCTCCACTGTTGAACCTGTGTGAGGGGGTTGTTATTATTGCCCTTCATCCATCCCAGCCTGGTGGTTGATGGACTCACTGCACTCAGCTGATTTATCTCCTCTTTCTCATTCATTCCTTTCCTTAAGCGGCAACAGAACCTGGCCATGCGATGCTGACACTTTTGGTTTTGAGCAGTTACCATGCTTCCTGCAGGGTGCTGGGCACTAGGATACAAAGCTGACTACACTGGATCACTCAGGGGTGTCAGCTATGAGTGATGGACAACCCAACCCAGACTGGTTCACATAGTAAGGAAATGCATTGCCGGCAGAATTAGAAACCCATGTTTGGAAGATCAAGAGTTTTCACGGTGTCATGGAGGAGGTGGTTTCTCCCACCTCTGTCTTCTGACATCCATGAAGCTGCATACACACTGAGGCTGGTTTTCCTCATGGTCAAAGAGCCACTGGGTCAATGCTTTTCCTCATTCATGGCCAATCTGAGTTGAGGAGAGAGGGAGAGGTAGGGATGGAGACAGAGATGAAGAAGGAGGGGGAGAGGGAGGGGGAAGGGGAGAGAGAGAGAGAGATTCCCTGCTAACTCTACAGGTAAAGGTCCTGTCTTCCTTCTTATTGGACAAGCTCTTGTGCTTGCCTCTGAACCAACAACCTTCTCCAGGGCAATGCCATGGCCATGCACTGATGAGGTTAGCCCTGGGTTTACGACCAATCGTCACTAATGAGGATGAAGTTACCACAACAGCTTGGACTAATAGATGCCCATCCCTGGACATGGAATCACTTTCTCAAATTTCATTCTGTTGTGAAATCGGGGGGATAGGGGATGGTGGAGCTATTCGGCAATCAGCCAGTACACAGACCCTCTGTCCTCAGGATTCGCAACTTAATGGAGGCAGTAAGTAAATTCATCTAATGTAGGAACTTATGGTGGGGGGACACATGAGGCTCACCTCTGGGGTGAGGAGTGATGTGTGACTCAGACTAGGGTCCTGAAAGATGCCTGAGAGTCCCCAGCTGACGAGGGAGTTGAAGGGGGCCAGGGAAGAGTAGAAAGACATTCCTAGGAGGGAAGAGCAGGGGCAAAGGTACAGAGGTTTGAATGGCCGTGCTGCATATGCCTGAGAAGTTCATTGAGTACAGAGCAAAGGTATGGCTGATGTTGGGTAGAAGGCAAGTCTAAAGCGGCAGGATGACTCAGACCTTGGTGCCTTGCTATTCGGGTTAAGCAGCCTGGGCTTGACTTGGTGGGCCAAGCAGAGCCTTGTAGACTCCAATAGTAACCAAATACAATCAGAACAGTGTCTTTACAAAACCACACTTCCTTGTGGGAGCCTGAAGACCCTTATTTGACCATCCAGGTGGGAGTCTCCTAATGGTGGAAGAAGGCTCATCTCTCCTGGTTTTGTCATCCTTCGGCTGGTCAACTCTGGCATATGTCAACCAAATAGCTTATCTGCGGGAGAGGCCCAGGCGCAAGGGCTGTGACTCACATGCGTGCTTCTGCAAACCTGATGTAAATCTTCCTGCTGTGAGGCTTTACTTAGTAGCATGTCCCTCCACTGCAAGCACGTGACAACCAGTGACTAATGTGTGGACGCGATGGTTTTGCCCAGAGCGTACACTGAAGGGAAGATGAATAGAATCAATACTTGTCTTGCGTATGGGTTTGGGGGGAGTTGATTTTAAACCAACAGTGAGTCATGATGTTTACTTTCTGCTCTTGATCAGACAGTCTTAATTCTGACTATGAGCCCTACTTGCTCAAAGGGGTCCTCTTTTGTTTTGTGGGCCGTTGAATAATTGTAGTGACTCAGTGATGCACAGTGTTCTGCCTACTTTCTGTTTAGTATCTTTGTCTCTCTAAGTCTCTGTCCTTCCAGCTGTCCCTCTGTCTCTCTCTCTGCAGCATTTCATGTGGATACCCTACAGATATCTGTGTCAGGCATTATTAAAGATTCAGAGGATATGCATTTATAGTCTTTTTGCTGAGAATTTACATAGTTGGGGAGAAGCCACAATAACTCACAGGTTTGTCGTGTGAAATAGTAATGCCAACTCTAAGCACAGACACCTTCTCAACCACGGCTGGGCCGTAGCCCCAGGGAGCCTTTCCTTGGCCTGGCCTATGGTGATGCTCCTGGGAGGATTTGGATCGACAGAGAAGTTAAAACTGTGTCCATTGAGCACCTCCTCTGTGACTGGCCTGTGCTGGATTCTGGAGATACAGATGAGTTAGGGGCAGCCCCTGCCTCCAGGGAACCCAGAGTCCAGGCAGAGGAACAGCTGAATACTGCTTGCCCTCGGCAATTGGATTTAACTTGATGCTGGAAAATCCCCTCTGCTTCTTGGGCCACAGAGTTCTCATGTGTAAGGGACTAGACTCCATGACCTTTCAGGTCATCACAGATCCAGTCTTTTGTTGTCCAGAACCAGAGCTGTCGCTCTCCGTGGTGCTGACTCGTAAAGAAGACAAATCAGAATGGGGGTTTCTGGGAATGTGAGAGTCCCAACGTGTGTCTCAAAGGCTCTCTCTTACTCCCCATACCAATCAACCGACCTATTCCCAGCTCAGCAGTTGCTTGGAGGGGCGAGCTGTGGGAGCTGAATGGTGAGTGCCAGGCTGTGGCTCCCTTGGCCTGTTAGAAGACGACAGCAGCACCAGGACTTTGTTTTCCTCTTCTTGCAAGTAACATGGGGTCCAGCAACCGAGAGACCTGAGGGATGGGTCAGGGCTCAGGAAGATCCGTGATGACTCAGTCAGACTCTCTGTGTCCCAGATTCCTTTCCTACACTCAGGGACAATATGGCAATACCACGTTTATAACCCAGATTTCCTGATGGAACTGAGCTAACTCATTGCCTCACCCACTGTCACATGTCTGCCTCTTAACCACACATGGATATCCTACAGTGAAGTGACCCAGCTCAAAAATTCCACGTGGGCCGCTTTTTCTCGTGTTAGTGTACAAATCAGGGTAGTATAAGAGATGGGAGCCTTGGGTTGGCAGGTCACATATGTGATGGCTTCTGGAATTTCTCAGCTTGCCTTCAACTCCCACAGAATTTGTACTTTAGGAAGTTCAGTTTTGCTTCCATATTATGCAAGTATTACCTGAAGGAGCATGGAGATGTTACATGTAATTATGGTGAATCAGTTAGCAAACAATTAGGGATAGAGAACCTACAAGTCACTGTTTCCAAAACCCCTTCTTTAATCACTTTGCACATCCCCAGAACCTGGAGCAAATATTAAGATAAATAATCACTTCCAGCCGGTCAGTCATAAGGACAATGTTCTCAATTAATTATGCAGAGTGGATGCCCAGTCCAGGAGCCAACTGGAGTTTTGTTCAAGGTCACACTCTAAATCCTGGATCCCCTCTTTGTGAAGAGAGATTCAAATCAGTTCCGATACTTCCTCCAGGATTACGTGTTCTGGGCTTGGCTGTCATCAACAACGAATTCCACACAATCTAGCTACTTCATCAGAGCGTCTTCTGTATGATCTTGCATGAACTTCCGTGCTTGGAGGAGGAGGGAGAGACTTTCCAGTAATTTTTCGGAGGTCAGACTGTGGTACTTTGGTTATACAAGGGCCCCTTGGAAAATCAGACGAGTCTGGGAAATCCACTAATATTTGGAGGCAGAGGGAGATGGTGCCAGGTGGTAGAGGTGCCCTTTCAGGGTCTGAGGCTGGCCTCGGAAAGCAGATGACTTCTTGATGGGGGAGTTCCAGAGAGCCGAGAGCTCAGGGGGAGATCCCCAGGCTGGTGTGATGTGCTGGGTACTCACGTGAGGTCTGGCACATGGTGGAAGCTATTAAACATTAGTTTGGGTGGTTGGGTGAATAAATGAATCCAAATTTATGCCTCAGTCCTTGCCACAGAGCAGGTGTAAGAATCAAACTCTTCCTGCTTCATGCTTCAGTTTACATTGAAAGCGCTCCTTGAGGAGCTTTCAATGACTCCCTCTGCGGCACTCGGGTCCCTCCGTGAACTTCCATAGCCCCCTTCACCTCCATCCCAGCTCAGCCCACACTGCAGAAAGACTGCATGTTTACCTGTCTCCCTGGGGCTGTGAGCTCCTGTGGGCAGGGGCTCTCTTATTCACCTCTGCATCCCTGCCGTCCACCTAAGACTCAGCACGTAAGAGGTGTCCGGTAAGTTTGTTGAGCAAATAAAGGAAACTGGAAATCAGAAACAAGCAAATACAAAAAGGCAACTGTGTATAGAGCAGTGGTAGATGTATGTGTGTGCGAGCAGGAGACAGTCCCAGTAGAGCCGGAAAGACCCTGGAAACATAGGCCAAATGGGGTCTGTGAGTGGGGGTGGGGGAGCAGGGTAGAGGAGCTGATGCTGAGGAAGCAGTTAATCTTGGTGTGCTCAGTGGTGCTGTGTTGAGGGCAGAGCTGAAGGAAGCTGTGGATGTGCTGGGACCCCTGCCTGTTTGGGGTAGGATGGCTCATAGGACTCTCTGTACTGAGTGCAGGGAATCAAGTTGTGGATTTCTTCCTTGACCATCCAAGTCATCACGGTCCCAGGCCATGGTTACTGGATTGGCCAGCAGAAGCCAACAGCCTCAGCCATAAGAGAATGAGCACACAGTGTCACACGATCTTCAGTGCTTATCTCCTTGAACTTCTGGACCCTGGGCCTTGCTGGCTATGAGCCGTAGTCTGGCCACTTTGATCCTAGCTGGCCTGTCTGGGTTCACCCTCCGTGGCACCTGCATCCTCCTGACCTTCCCTGTACTACTTATTTGCCCCAGACTCAACGTCCAGCTGTGTCATCTGAGAGGCAGTATGGCCTCTGAGGGGAGTGAGCCCTAACCTGGTTTTGAATCCTAGCCTTGCCACTTCCTGTTGTGTGGTCTTGGGCCTCAGTTTCCTCATTTTTAATTTCACCTTTAATAGAAAAATTTATATTAAGCAATACATTTTAAAGCCCAGTAAAGGCTTGAAGTTAAAGAAGACAGATTGAACACATGTGTCTAGCTTTGCTGTCTTCTGAAATCCCATCAAAATTACAGTAAAGGGATTTTTAAGAAGGCTTCGACCATCAAGGCTAAAGGGAGAAGAAGAGGAGGCAGCAGCAAATCGGGGATCTGGAATTGGAAGCTGGGAAACAAAGGGACAAAATGTAAGTGATTTAGCAAATCAGAGGCACTAAATCCTAAGTGCAATGGACCTGAGAAACAATGGATGAACATTGCAGAAGTGGTGTATGGTACTTTTGGAAGTGGGGGGGATTGGGGGCTAGAAACAGGAGGAATGGTTGAAAGTTCAAGAAGCAATTCGACTTCCAGCTTCTTTCTGCCACTTCTGCCAGTGTCACTTCTGACACTTCATGTCACTGGACTTTCTGCTTTCCTGATCCAGCAGAAGATGAGAGCCTTATTCTCTGGAGACGGTAAAAAGAGGGGCTCTGGGCTTGGGATGTCGAGGGCGCCATGTTGGAAAACAGGGGAATTTGCTGGAGAACATTACTTGCTGGAGGTCGGCCAAGTACCAAGGGCAGGAGGTAGGAGAGTCAGTCTTGGGTACAGGCAACAAGGGCGTACCTTCTGGGTACAGAGCGTCACAAAAATTATAAAATTGATTATAAGTATGCTTCACACACATTAGGATGGCTAGTATTGGGAAAAAAAACAGAAAATAACATTGGGGAGGATGTAGAGAAGTTGGAACCCTTGTGCATTGTTGGTGGGAATGTGGTTCAGCTGCTGTGGAAAATGGTATGGTGATTCCTCAAACAATGAAACAGGATTACCTTATGATACAGCAATTTCACTTCTTGGTGTATCTCCAAAAGAAGTAGAAGAAGGAACTCAAAGGGATATTTGTACAACCACATTTGCAGCAGCATTATTCACAATAGGCAGAGAATGGAAGCAACCCAAGTGTCCATGGATGGACGAATGGATAAACAAAATGTAGTGCATCTATAGAATGGAATATTATTCAGCCTTGAAAAGGAAGGGAATTCTGACAAGTGCAACAACACGGATGAACCTGGAAGACATGCTAAGGGAAACAAGCCAGTCACAAAAGGACAAATACTGTAAGATTCTGCTTATATGAGGTACTGAGAGTAGTCAACTTCATAGAGACAAAGTAGAATGACGAATGTCAGGAGAGGACGGGTAATTGTTTTAATGGGTACAAGGTCACTATCTGGGAAGGTACAATTTTTGGAAATGAGTGGTGGTGATGGCGCAGCAACGTGATAGATGTAAGCTTCAAAACAGCACCTTTTTATTGCTCATCTTTTAATATTTTTTTGTACATAGAAGTTAATTAAAAGAACCCTCAGCACAAGTGGATTCGGCAATGTGCATTGTTTGAGAGCAAGTTGCTAACATTTCAGATCTGTCCCAGATTCTTAGGGTGTGAAGTGGGTCTCCTGTCTGAATAGTCCCTCATTTATAAAGGAAACTCAAAGTCAACAATAAAAACACAATTGTAAACAAAACAGAACAGAACTTAAGTTATTTCATCCTTGTCATTCTATGTGACCACATGGAATTTTACTAATGCTTAAAATTTAAATCAGTAAATGGGAGTGTGAATTGAATGCTGTACATTTGATTGGTAAGTGCAGATTTCAGTTATTACTTGAAATGTTTTACTGAACTTGCATAATATCTTTGAAATTTATTCTTCTGATTTAACCATTAATAGTTTGCTTTAAAACTAAAGAAGACATTAAAAATTTAAAAATTTAAAATGATTAATACTTATCCTTACATGATCATTACTGAAAATAACTTTTTCATATAAAAAAGGAAGTTGTATATATGATCTTTTCTGAAAGGAGGCTGAGTATGTTTCCACTAAAAGTTGAAAAAGTCAATCATCTTCCTCCATTGCAGGACTGCCGGCTTTCTCAATAAAGCTCTCTTTCCTTGTACCCAATACTCGTCTCTCAGTATTGGATTCTTGAGTGACGACCAGCAGAACCAGAGTTCTGTAACGTGATGGGATTCATCAAGGCCCAGGACAACAGAAGAACGTAGACCCACCCATACTAAGGCACATAGCCATGAAATTTCAGAATGCTGTGGGCAAGGTGGAATCCCACATGCTTCCAGAGGGGAAAACAAATTCCACAGGAAGCACTGAGAATCAGAATGGCTTGCAACTTCTAAACACCAACACTGTATGTGAGATGACAGTGCAGCACAGCCTTCCAAATTCTGAAGGAAGATGATTTTCACCTACAAGTCCAGCCAGACTATCACTAAAGTTCACAGACAGTTTTAGAATTTACACCCCTCGCACTTCTCCTTGGGAAGCTATTGGAGGACGTGCTACATCGAAATGAGGGGGTGAGTCATGGGAGAGCGAGGCACGTAAACCAGGAGATGGGGTACAACAGAAGACAGGTGTGAGGGGCATCCCCCGGAAGGTGGTAGAGGGAGATCCCTAGAGGTCAGCTGCGTGGCGGATGGAGGGAAGCCAGTCCAGATCGGGGCAAGTCTGAAGGTTCCAGGAGAGGTTTCTTCATGACAAAATTGATAGATCACCTGGTGTGTTTGGACACACTGGAAGGACACTTACATACCAGGAGAGTCCAGGTTTAAATTAGAGATAAGCACATTAAAAAAACTAAGCAGAGAGTATGGGGGAGAAAAAAATGAATGACAGTTTAGGTTGGATGAGAAGGACACCAAGATGGAATTAGTTGTTCAAAAGATTGATGGGGGGAATATCTGTGAACTGCAGAGGAGGGGGAGGGGGCAGCAGAAGGCGGGAGAGCCCTCGGAACGCATGCGGTGTGGATCTGTGTGAAGAAGAGGGGGAAGGGAGGAAAGTCAGGTAGGAAAAATCTGGACTGTGGTGCAGTTTCCAGAAAGAAGTGGTCAGAACGATGAGGAGTTCTCCAGCCAAAGATGCCCATTGGAGGAGTTTTGCGTCTCGTGGGAATGGGCCTGTGCTCAGTCATTGAGCTGCAGGACTGAGGCCTTGGAGTGACCGTGGAGATGGAGTCAGAGGGGGAGCAGCTGAGGTCATTAGTCAGTCGTGCCCCCTGAAGCAAGAGAGCTGAGTGGTGTGTTTTCATGGCCCCCCCACCAAGGCAAACGCATACACACCGCGTGGCTCAGCTTGGCTCTGCATTCACGTTGTTCTAATAATGCAAAACTGGCTGCTGATCTAAATAAAATGGCAAAATCACCAAGTTGGGAGAATGAAGGCAGGAAATGCGTATGTGCTGGGTGTGGGGAGTGGTAAAGAGGACGGAATTCCATGTGGAAAGTGAAGAGATAATGCGCCCAAGTCGAGCAATAGAAATATATTGCCCATAGATATGGGCAGGAATATGAAAGGAATTAGCAAAAGCAATTGAAAGTGGTTGTCCCTGAGGAGCACGACAAAGAGAGAAGGGAGAAGAGGGCAGAGAAGGGAGAAAGCATGTAAATAAAAACGAGAATTAGGGAGCTCGGTCAAGTACCCGGCACATAGGAAGCGCTCAGAAAGTGGTGGTCATGGTGACGATGACGATCGATTTGACGCACCCAGCGCCTGACACATCATGGGTCTTCATTTGGTATTTCCCTCCTTGGAGGGTGAGCAATTATCAACAGGCCCTCATTTTTAAGGATTCTTTATTAGGCGATCAGAGCCTTTCGGTATCTACCTGCCTCTCCAGCTAGCCACCTTATGGGGATACAGAGCTGGTGTTTCATTCCAAGTTAATATTTACTGTGTGTGGCTGCCCTGCCTCCTTCCCTCCCTTTCCTGAGCAGGTTGAGTCTGTGCTGCAGAGCAAACCTTTGAATGGTGCAGGAGAGGAGGACGGCCTGTGCGTTTTAATAAGCAAAAAAAAAAAAAAAAAATGGCAGGGGGAATAGCTACTGGCTCAGGTGACATCAGCCAGCGTGCACAGATGAGGCTGGCAGGTAAGAGGGGCAGAGCTGTCTTGGCAGCCACAATCGTTCCAGCTGTGCCCATGGGGGGAGCAGAAGAGGTTCCACGCACACCTGGACACCTCCTGCAGTACACGGGGCTGCAGCAGGGGAAGGCCTGGCTTAGATGGGCCAAAAGGACGTCCCTGAGGAGGTCTGGGCTCTGAGCCTGCCAGCTGCAGCTGGAGCAGGACAAAATCTCGGGGAGCCCATCCAGTTCTGCTCACTACCTATGGACCCAAGGTTCCATTGCATTTAAAGACGGAAGGCTTGGGCCAGCGTGTGGCTGGTTGCTGGCAAAGGCTCATGAAAACAAAAGCAAGTACCCACCTGGGTTCTGAACGCCAGGTTCTAAAACAGGCTCTGCTGCTGTCTGTAGAACCCGGGCAGTCTCCTCCCATTTCTGGGTCTCAGTTTCCCCATATGCAAAATGAGGGACCCTCTTCATCTACTCTGAAACTTACAAATTTCTGTTTGCCTCAGTGCCCACACACAGCAGGCCAGCCATAGACACTGATAGAGTCAATGAATGAATGCTATCACCCCCTTTGGGGACGACTGTTTGGAAGGAATTGTCCTTTCTACCTCTTAATTGTTAGAGACAGAGAAAGCAGGAAGGATATGAAGGGCTGGCTGGGAAATTTAAGAACGAACAAGGGATTCCTAAACGTGGCTTTCTGGGACCTCCCAGGGCAGGGGAAAGACCAGCCACACACCCGGCATGGAGGGGCGGAGGCACAGCTGAAAGCAGCAGGCAGATACCTGTGGGTTACCATGGCAACAGCAGCTGGTGGGAAAGGCAGCCAGAGGATGCTGAAAACGTTTTTTCTTCCCGCTTCTAGTTTTAAAGGACCAGCTTTATTTCTGCAAGGGAGAAAGAAGTAGGAGTTAGTAGGGAAGAGAGGTCAAACAAAAGGGAGACTCAGGGGGAGGGCAAAACTCACCCTTGAAACTGTAAGAAGATCCATCACTTTTTAAAAACATCTTTATTGGAGTATACTTGCTTTACAATGGTGTGTTAGTTTCTGCTGTGTAACAAAGTGAATCAGCTATACGTATACATATGTTCCCATATCTCTTCCCTCTTGCGTCTCCCTCCCTCCCACCCTCCCTATCCCACCCCTCTAGGTGGTCACAAAGCACTGAGCTGATCTCCCTGTGCTATGCAGCTGCTTCCCACTAGCTATCTATTTTACGTTTGGTAGTGTATATATGTCCATGCCACTCTGTCACTTTGTCCCAGCTTACCCTTCCCCCTCCCCATGTCCTCAAGTCCATTCTCTACAACTGCGATTTTATTCCTGTCCTGCCCCTAGGTTCTTCAGAACCATTTTTTTTCCCTTTAGATTCCATATATATATGTGTTAGCATATGGTATTTGTCTTTCTCTTTCTGACTTACTTCACTTTGTTTGACAGACTCTAGGTCCATCCACCTCACTACAAATAACTCAACTTCATTTCTTAACCGTCTGAGCATGTTTTATGATTTGAGGGCAGCAGTGAATTTCAACAATTGCAGTAGCAACCCGGCAGCCTCTGTGTGGTGGGCTCCTTGCTCAGCCTTTGACACACATGATTAGTTTCATCCTTGTTGGGGTTGCCATCAAGATAGAGGATCAGGCCCATTTTATAGATGGGGAGACTGAGCTTCAGATAGGGTGAGTGCCTGCACCCAGGGGCAACAAAGCAATAGAGTAGGGCTGGCATCTAGGTCCGTCTGGCTCCAGAGCCTGTGATTATTCCTTCTGACAAACTGTTGTGGTGTGACCCGGGGTAGGTAAGTGGGAAGCCACAATGATTGTTCTTCATTTTCCTTCTCAAGTGATAATTTCAGTGTGGGAGCCCTAGACCCATACCATGTAAAAATATTTGCTTCCTGTGGCTGGAATGCACTGAATGTTCTCTCCTCTTAGAGTTGGTGTGGTCGCCTGTGGTGGAGAGGGGCAGAATCAATGGGGTGGGTAATGCACGGGCTCTGAAAGTCAAATCCTGTCCCCACCACTTAGCAGGTGTGTGACCTGGAGCTGTGCCTCAGTTTCTTCTCCTGTCCATGGAGATGGTCACAGGCCTTCTCATAGGGCTGTAGCGATAACTAAATGCATAAATGCATGTAGAACTCAGTGGAGCACCTCACCCATGGCACGTGCTCAACAGACATTAGTCATTTTACCAAACACTCATCTTATAGGCGAAGGAAGCGAAGCCGGGAGGAGGGGTGATTTCCCAAAGTCCCGCAGCCAACCAGTCTCCTGGTTCTCACGGTGGGTGTGATGCCCACCACGCAGTGGGGCTGCCAACTCATACATCTGGTATACACAGACCCTCCCTCAGAGTGAGCCCAGCCTCCAGTCACAGATGTAACAAGGACACAGGGACCACAGTGCCAGGGAGCCCCCAGCTGGGGAAAGAGTGTGACTATTTGGAACCATAAGTTCCAAACTTATAACCTACGGCACCACCTCCCTGGAGTTAAGCCTTTGTCAGTGAAAGTTTTTGTAATTAACTGTGTACGTCATTCATGCCACTGTAATTCAGTAATTGGCTTGGACTGTCCTCTTAGTTCACTAACCAGACAATCCTTCTTAGTGCGTTGCTGTGGTTTCAGGCAGGGAGAGGGTCCAGGGGTTAGAACAAAAGACAGGTGTGAGGGCAGAGCAGGATTCCTGGCTCCATCAGAGGCATCCATGCAAGGCTTTCTTTTTTTTTTTTTTTTTGCGGTACGCGGGCCTCTCACTGTTGTGGCCTCTCCCGTTGCGGAGCACAGGCTCTGGACGCGCAGGCTCAGCAGCCCTGGCTCACAGGCCCAGCCGCTCCGTGGCATGTGGGATCCTCCCGGACCGGGGCACGAACCCGTGTCCCCTGCATCGGCAGGTGGACACTCAACCACTGCGCCACCCATGCAAGGCTTTAACTTAGAAGCAAGCATAGGAAGCAGACCCCACATGGAATCCTTTCCTGGTAAGGATGGCAAAGAACGAGGCCAGAGAGAGCATCCAGATCTCAGAGCCAGCAGAGCCTAAGGACTCAGCAGCTGTGCCCTGTGCTCAGCATCTGCAGGGTCTGAACCCAGAGCCCATGAGATCTGGATGAGCTGGGAGCGGTACTGGCTGGCTGTTTGGATACTGTTTGTGGTGGGCCTCCGGCCTCCAGGCCCCAGTCTTTGGCTCTCTTGGAGATCCTGTGAGCTCCTAATAACCTTTATAAATTCCACTTCTATTTAAACTAGATAGAGTGGGCTCTATTATCCTCAACTAAAAGTCCTAATCGGCACAAATATCATCATCATCATCATCATCATCATTATCGTGATCATCATGGCTGTGATTTACATCTTAGATTTAAAATGACTGGAGGGCTTCCCTGGTGGCGCAGTGGTTGAGAGTCCACCTGCCGATGCAGGGGACATGGGTTCGTGCCCCGGTCTGGGAAGATCCCACATGCCGCGGAGCGGCTGCGCCGGTGAGCCATGGCCGCTGAGCCTGCGCGTCCGGAGCCTGTGTTCCGCAACGGGAGAGGCCACAACAGCGAGAGACCCGCGTACCGCAAAAAAAAAAAAGGACTTGAGAAAAAAATAAACTTGTTTGTTTTACTTTATATGACATTGTAGACCTTGAGACAGCAAGCTATGCGTGCATGGTAGGTGTTCATTAATGATTTGCTGGCTGCTGGCTAGTTGGGTAGAGAAATGGATGAAATTCCTATAATAAAACATGCTGCAAACCTGATCTTTCATTCTTGGTGGGTGTTGTTACTCAGATGGTTTCAGCTCCATCTAATAGATGACTGCATTTGAAGGAGCTTAAACAATAAAGGACATTAATTATTTCATGTAACCAGGAATCAGAGTGGAATCAGAAATAAGGTGGAATCCACACTGGTTAATTCAGAGGCTTAGTAACAGCATCAGGGCCTCAGGTTCTTCCATCTTTCTTCTCTGTCATCTCTGTGTGGTAGCTTTTGTTCTCAAGCTATTCCCTCGTGGTCACAAAATGGCTGCAGCACTTCCAGACGTCACAGATAGATATCAACATCTGGTAATACAAAACACCTACTATGTTTACGTGCTTGTTTTTGAGGTATCCCTTTTGCCTTTTGATTATACTGTGCCTAGGGTAATTTTCTTTGGGTTGATCTTTCTTGGGTTTTTCTGATCTTCAGGTATCAGAATGTCTATATCTCTCTGAAGAGTTGAGGAGTTTTCAGCTATTATTTCTTTAAGTAAGATTTCTGCCTCTTTCTCTCTTTCTTCTCCTTCTGGGTCTCCCCTGATGTGCATTAAATTAGTTCATTTGATGGTGTCCAATAGGTCCTGCATGCTTTCTTCATTCTTTTTTCTTTTTGTTCCTGTTGACAGTTTAGCTAAGCTACTTCATAGTATTGCTGTCTTGGCACCCATTATGTTCGGCCTAGCAGCCTGCAGGGGCCTTAAACTGACACTAACCCCTCATGCAAGCACATAGATAACAACCCAAAGAGTCACAAATAGATGTAAGCTCTGATATGATTTCCCCAAAGCCCTTGTGCTCAACAGTCTTCCCGACCTCCCAGGGCCTTCCTTTTGTGCACACCTTAGATAAGAACCCCATGGAGCTTACCAAAATCCTTCTCTTTTTGGTTTGATCAATCCTGATTAGGTTTGGGAACCACAAAGCACTCCACCCATGAACCCTAATAAAGGCTATGTCCCAGGTCCTATTTCTCTCTCTCTGCCTATACCCTGCCGTGAACTCCCCATGTGGCCCCTCAAGGCATGCTGTGTACTTGCTTTAGAACCTGTGAGTAATAAGCTTCTCTGTTTCAATTTCTCTTGTGGTCTTTTTTTTTTTTTTAAACATCTTTATTGGGGTATAATTGCTTTACAATAGTGTGTTAGTTTCTGCTTTATAACAAAGTGAATCAGTTATACATATACATATGTTCCCATATCTCTTCCCTCTTGCGTCTCCCTCCCTCCCACCCTCCCTATCCCACCCCTACAGGCAGTCACAAAGCACCGAGCTGATCTCCCTGTGCTATGCGGCTGCTTCCCACTAGCTATCTACCTTACGTTTGGTAGTGTATATATGTCCATGCCTCTCTCTCGCTTTGTCACAGCTCACCCTTCCCCCTCCCCATATCCTCAAGTCCGTTCTCCAGTAGGTCTGTGTCTTTATTCCTGTCTTACCTCTAGGTTCTTCATGACATTTTTTTTTCTTAAATTCCATATATATGTGTTAGCATACAGTGTTTGTCTTTCTCTTTCTGACTTACTTCACTCTGTATGACAGACTCTAGGTCTATCCACCTCATTACAAATAGCTCAATTTCATTTCTTTTTATAGCTGAGTAATATTCTATTGTATATATGTGCCACATCTTCTTTATCCATTCATCTGATGATGGGCACTTAGGTTGTTTCCATCTCCGGGCTATTGTAAATAGAGCTGCAATGAACATTTTGGTACATGACTCTTCTTGAATTATGGTTTTCTCAGGGTATATGCCCAGTAGTGGGATTGCTGGGTCATATGGTAGTTCTATTTGTAGTTTTTTAAGGAACCTCCATACTGTTCTCCATAGTGGCTGTACCAATTCACATTCCCACCAGCAGTGCAAGAGTGTTCCCTTTTCTCCACACCCTCTTCAGCATTTATTGTTTGTAGATTTTTTGATGATGGCCATTCTGACTGGTGTGAGATGATATCTCATTGTAGTTTTGATTTGCATTTCTCTAATGATTAATGCTGTTGAGCATTCTTTCATGTGTTTGTTGGCAGTCTGTATATCTTCTTTGGAGAAATGTCTATTAACACCATAAACAAAAATAAGCTCAAAATGGATTAAAGACCTAAATGTAAGGCCAGACACTATCAAACTCTTAGAGGAAAACATAGGCAGAACACTCTATGACATAAATCACAGCAAGATCCTTTTTGACCCACCTCCCAGAGAAACGGAAATAAAAACAAAAATAAACAAATGGGACCTAATGAAACTTCAAAGCTTTTGCACAGCAAAGGAAACCATAAACAAGACCAAAAGACAACCCTCAGAATGGGAGAAAATATTTGCAAATGAAGCAACTGACAAAGGATTAATCTCCAAAATTTACAAGCAGCTCATGCAGCTCAGTAACAAAAAAAAACAAACAACCCAAAACAAAAATGGGCAGAAGACCTAAACAGACATTTCTTGTGGTCTTTTGTTGAACTGCAGCTCACCATCTGGCATGCTTTGTTCCACTTAACAAATGTTAATTTAACAAAGTCATAATGATTCCTGTAACTGGATAATTTCATATAACTTGTCTTCAGGTTCACTGATAACCTTTTACATGTTCAGATCTGACGTGGAAGGTCTCTATTGAATTTTTCGGTTCTGACATTGTGTTCTTCAGCTCCTGTTTTTTTGTTGGGTTCTTTTCTGGTGGTTTCTATGTCTTTATTAAATTTCTCATTTTGCTTATACATCGTTCCTGATTTCATTTAGTTTAGTCCATATTCTCTTGCATTTCATTGAACTACTTTAAGATGATTATTTTGAATTCTTTGTCAGGCAGCTTGTAGATTTCCGTTTCTTTGGGGTTGGTGACTAGAGCTTTTTTATGAGTTTCTTTTCGTGGTGTTACATTTGCCTGATTCTTTGTGATCCATATGGCTTTTCATTAGTAATCATGCATTTAAAGGAGCAAACACCTCTTCCAATCCGTAACAGACTGATTCTAGCCGGTAAACACCTCTCCTGTCAGGTACTCAGGCTGATGGCATGTTTTTGAGATTTCAGTTGAGTTGGGTTGAAGCCAGGTCACATAGCTGCTACTGGTTCTGCAGTGGGGTCTGCAGTTGGTGGGCCTGTTACCAGGGCATGGTAGGCATGTATTATGTCTGGTCCCTGGGTAAACGAGACTGCCTCCAGGACCTTAGTCAGTAGGGCTGGTGGTGGGACAAGGGTCTATTCAACCTACCAACAGGTGGCAGGCTGTTACCAGGTTTGACATGGGTATGACTCCCTCTGGATGCCTGGGAGGGTTCCTGACAGATCATTGGAAAGGTTCCTGGGCAGTGAGAAATGGTCCTGGACTGTGGCGAACAGGAGCTGAGCCAAGTCACAAGGCTACTTCAGAATCTGAGCTGGGACAGAGGCCTGGAGGTCTGTCTTTGGGGACACAGAAGGTTGTGTCTCCTACAGGGGCTGTGGGCAGGCAGCATGTGCCCAGATCACAGCTGAGAGGGGCTAGAGCCAGGTTACGGGCTGTTTTAGAATCTCTGGTCAGACTGTGGTCTATAGACCTGCCTCAGGAGCATGGGTGGGCATGTCTCCTGCCCAGTCACTGGGCCGGCAGGATTGGTGGCTAAGAGAAGCCAGAGCGAGATCGTGGGCTGCTTAAGCGTCCATAGCCAGGTCTGAGGTCAGTAGGCTTGTCACATGGGACACAGGTGGGTGTGACTCCTGTTGAGCCCTGTGTTGAATGTTGGTGACAGGACCGTGGCCATACGGGGCTGTAACTGAGTCCACAAGTGGGATGAGACTCTCTGGGTCTGTAGCTGGGACCACGGTCAGTGAGTCTGCCATCTGGGCAAGGGTCTGCCTTTGCAACATGGCCCTCCTCGGTCTTGGGCTCTACCAGGGTTTCACAACCTATTCCCTGGATCTCAAAGCTCCTACAAAGGCGCTTTTGTCATGGATGGCTGCCAAATTATTGTTGCTGAAGGTGATCAGCCCCCTTGCCGATGGTGCTCCTTGAGGTATCCCTTTAGGAAGTGAAGATACCATTGCCAGAAGATTCCACTCCAGCCTATTTCTCCTCATGTCTTATTGGCCAATAAGTTGTGTCCTATATTTTTCTTAAACCACCCATGGAAGGGGAAAAGATTATCATGATAGTGTGTATCAATCAGGAGTCATGTCCTGGGCTGGAGAGGCCATACCTTCCCCCAAAGCCTGAACAAAATGGGATCTTTGTTGCACAGAAGAGAGGAATGGCTTTTGGGTAGTTGCAAAGGTTTACTAATTGCTTCAGTGTGCCAGCCCTTGAGCTGGCCTCTTCCATGTTCCTTAAATCACACCAGCCTCTCTGCAACATACAGGCAGGTATTACTATCCCCATTTCTTGAACTTGAAGCCCAGAAAGTTGAATAGCGCTTTGCCGATGGTCCCACAGGTGGTTCCTGGGAGAGCTGGGATTTGAACCTGATTTCAGGTTCAGAACCATCACAGTCCTCTGAGGAGAAAGCACTCTACCTGCTGTTTCGCAGAGGTTTTGCAAAAGCAGGAAACATTTCAGCATTGAAATAGCTAGCTAATTGAAGGAGGAGGCAGAAAAATGTATCCCCTTGCTGGAGTTAACCTTGTATTTTAATAAACAGTTTAAAGGAAAGAGAAACAGCTTCCCGTTTAGAAGCTGTTTAGAAGCCTAACACTGAGCTGCTGAAATATTTACTCTCCTGTAATTGGTGGTCATCCCTCAGGCTCAAGCAAACTGCTGCGCAGGAGAAACGAATTCAGCAGCAACTCGGTGGGACTTTCACGGGAAGAAATTCCTGCCCGTGGGTAACCGTGGTTCACTAATGGGCTCCTTGGGAGGCTCATTGGGGATTTATTTCTGGGTGGAATTAATTTCTCTCTAGAGGGAAGATCTCCCTCTTCCGGAGGGAGTGGGGGGGTAGTCTTGTTAATTTTCTTTCTAAATAGCGGACAAAATTTTTCCCCCTAGGTACATGGGCAGTGCTGGCAAATTGCTTTGGGTTTGAAGGTAGTTTTGTTTCTAATTCAGATAAATTCAGTTTATTTTAACTCCCATGTACTGAAAACATCCGCTGTGTGCCACACTCTGTGCCAGGAATGATCAAAACACATCGGGAAGGTCGTGTTTGCCCCAAGATCTCCACTGTCAGCTAGGAGACGATGCTGATAACCTAGACACGGGCAATCCCAGTACAGTGTGGGAGTGGGCTGTGGGTGTCCACAGAGGTCAGTTCTCCACCTGGGGAGGTGCAGGGGCAGGAAAGGAAGGCTTCCTGGAAGAGGTGACGCCTAGCATTAAAGGAAGGGTAATGAAGGCTATTTTAGTGTGAGGGAATAACCATGAAAGCCTAAATCATGAAATCACAAAAGCCCAAACTAGTGTTGCCTTCTCCACCCCATCCTAAGTGTCTTACATTTATAAAATTATTGAATTCTCATAGCAACCCTGTGTGGTAAGCACTTATTATTGCCATTTTACAAATGAACAAACAAGCACAGAGAGATTAAACAACTCGGTGAAGCTAAGTACATGGCAGAGATGGAATTAGAACTCAGGCAGCCTGGTTCCAGAGCCCCCCGCTCTAAACTACCATGCTGGGCCACTTCTCTTTATGTATTATACATGTAAAAATTATTTACCCATTGTATACATTTACTATTGCAGCAACATTTATGTGCACATAACAATATATAAAATTTAATTTGAAAAGATAGGAATTTACATTTTCTTCCAACCTGCCAATGTCTTGTGTTAGGCATCTATACCCTTAAAGTAGCAGCGTATTGGAAGGAAATGAACCACAATGGGTTGTGATTGGGGCAAACTGACCAGGGAGAGCATATATTTTGTAGCAAGTGTCATCTAGGATGGGGAAAAAAAATCTTCCTTTCGTTGGGATCTCTGCATATGTTGGAATGGTCCTTCTGATAGTTCTATCTCTTCTACGGTATTGAAGAGATGACAATAATATCTTATCTCTACAGAACTTTACAGTTCACTAAAACACATCTAAAGCCTTTTTTCCTCCTCACTACCACTTTCAGAAGGTATCAGTGTAGTGGTCATAGTTTCCAATTCACAGGTAAGGAAAGGGGGCTCAGAGATGGGAGAAGATTTGGTGCAGGTGACAGAGGAAGCGGTGGCGGAGTCAGCCTAAGGAGCAGCACAGAGGGACAGGTGGCTGCCAGGAGCAGAACGGAGCCTCTGAATGGAGAGTGTTCGGTGACAAGGGGATGCTGAGTGATTCTAGGAGAGACTGAAGAGGTAGGCGTGATTATTAATACTTCTTTTTTGGAGGATCATTGATAGGTAAGATAATGCCGTCTGAGGTTTCACTGCCATATCGTTTTAGGTCATGGGGCTGAGAGGAGGTGCAGAGAGATGTGGGCAGAAGTCCGCTGGGCAGCATCTTGGATGGTGACAGCTTCACCCAAAACATTCAAGAAAAGAGGCTCAGGAGTCAGGCAAGTTTGGATTCAAAATCATATTTATTCTCTCTGGGCCTCGTCTGTGTGATGAAGATAAAAAATAACCTATTATATAGTATTAATTGAGATGATATATGTAAAGATTCCGTGATAGTGCCTGGCACAGGGTAAGTGCGATTTATTTTAGTAATTGTTGATACAAGTTGCTGGGACGCTTAGCAATAACGCATATAAAATGTCTCACTTGGTGCTGTTTATCAGTTGTGCTAAAACGCACTCATTACTATGCTAAGAGCTAATGTTTACTGAGCATTTCCTATGTGCCAGACACCACTCTAAAGACCTTTCATATATCGATTATTTTAATCATCCCAATGATACTATGAGGTAGGTACTATTTTGACAATAGAGTCAAACAGTGGATCAGGAAGCCCAGAGAATTTGAGTAAGTCACCTAAGGTCTACACAGCTAGGATTTGAAGTCAAATCCTCTGGAAACTGCACTCTTAACCACCATATTATTCTGCCTCTCGCTGTTTAATATTAGTCCTACTGTTGTGACATTCTCGTTATTATTCTTTTCTACTATTATTCTCACTGTAATGCTTCCCATCAGTAATGGGCTTTTCAAGAACAGTCTTCTTGTAATAGATATTTCCCCACTGTTTCCCTGCTGCAGTCTGGGTGTACTACCACGATGTAAGCGGTGAGTAATGGGGAAAACCCTTGATGGAGTATCTTGTCTGGGACACGTGTGTGTTACATCCAACTGTACATGCTGCTGCAAAGACTTGTCTTCTTGACAGAAGATGGAGGCCCCCGGCCGTCGTAAAACAGATCAGCAGCACGGAGACCTCCTTCAAGTCACCAAAATGGAATGTGGGCTTTTGGTTAATGAAAGTGAAATTAAAACTCTGGTTCTATAATTATAAAAAAACTTTAATTTATGGACTGATTTCTATGTGCCAGATACTTTGCATATCTTATCTTATCTAATTCTCACAACTAGCCAGCAAGGTGGATGCAATTATTCCCATTTTGCACGCAAGAAGACGGAATCTCAGAGGGAAAGCAACCTATACTTAGTCACACAGCTAGAAAGTAGGGAAGTCTGGGTTAAATCAAATATTTTGACTTCAAATTCCCTGATTTTTACGCTATATCATTATGTTTCAAATTGCCCTGGGGGGACTTCCCTGGTGGCACAGTGGTTAAGAATCCCCCCGTCAATGAAGGCGACACGGGTTCGACCCCTAGTCCGGGAAGATCCCACGTGCCGCGGAGCAACTAAGCCTGTGTGCCACAACTACCAAGCCTGCGCTCTAGAGGCCACAAGCCACAACTACTGAGCCCTCGTGCCACAACTACTGAAGCTCATGTGCCTAGAGCCCTTGCTCCACAAGAGAAGCCACTGCAATGAGAAGCCCATGCACCTCAATGAAGAGTAGCCCCCACTCGCTGCAGCTAAAGGAAGCCTGCATGCAGCAAAGAAGACCCAACGCAGCCCAAAAATAAAATAAATAAATAAATAGCCCTGGGAAGTCTGTTGTAGGTTTCACCCTGGCCCCTTGACCAAGAGCCACCTTTACAGGAGCCCATCCTTGAATGTCTGAGTCAGACAGGTGTTTGCACTGGTTCTCCTTCTGTCGTTCCTACCTGGCCACTCACCTGGAATTATCTTCATGGACATGACCCTCCATGGGAATGGACCCTGGATCTATACAGTTTATTAGTGTAGCTTTGGTCAGCTACCAGCATACAGCAGGCACTCAAGTATCTGTTGAATGAATGAATGAGTGAATGGATGAATTAGTGAATTGCTTTTGAAGGCTTTTCCCCAAAGACTTGGCCTCTAACCTCTTGACATCCTCCTTCTCCTGCTTTCTGAGCTCCAGAGATGTTGTCTCTTTGTTTCTGACAAAAGCAAGGTGGGTGAGTGGACAGGGAGAAAGAGGGTTACCCAAGGGGCACAGGAGCTGCCCTTCCCTGAGATGAACAACAGGGTCCAATAAACCTGTGGGAAGACAAAATACCCCACTTAGAGGATATTCTCCTCCTTATACACATGTATTAGAGACACAGCAGTAACTTCTCCCCTCATGAATTGTTGAGCACCTATTGTATACCAGGGACTTACCTCAGCACCAAGGAGATGATTCAGCCACACTCAATTTCTTTTACTCCCCTATATATGCCATACTTTCTCATTTCTTAGCTTTCTGTTCCCTCTATGGGAATACTGTTCCCTCCATCCCCTGGACCCTTTGTCTAGATGATTCCTATTCCTCCTTCAGGTCAGAGATCAGACCGTTCCTTCTGTGGGAAGTCATCCTCTACCTTCCTGAATCTGGGGGTCAGTGCTCCCTGGGATCCCATGCCCCCCTTGACTCTCCTTATCATCGCATTTCTTAGTACTCTACAATGTAATTTTCAGCTTCCTTGTCTCTATCTTCCCCAGGAGATGGGGGTGGAGAGGATGAGGTTCCCTGATGTGCTCCCTATTGTATCTCCATGGTGCCTGGCAGCCATATAGTAGGCACTCAACAGATTTTTTAACATTGAATAGCTAAAATAGAACATATAAATGAACTTTCTAAGCAATAGACAACTACATAAACATAAATTGTTTTCATTCTTCTCCACTGAGGACCACAGAGGATCTCATTTCCTTCCTGCTCAGGTAGTCCACCATCAAGTCCTAAGTTCATTTTCCTGACTCTTCTATCTCAAATGAATGGGTATTGCTTTCCCTAACATCTACTGAGCACATATTACTAGCCAGGTACTGTTTTATCCCCTTCTGTACATTAGCCTATTTGATCCTTAGAACTCTCTGAAGTAGGTACTATTCTTAGCATCATCTCCATCTTATAGATGAAGAAACTGAAGCACAGAAAATGTAAGTGACTCATACAAGGTCACACAGCTTCTGTATCAGTTGATGTTATGGTAGGAAGTAGCACACACAAACTGGCAAATTGAGGAAGGTCTAATAAAAGAATAATTTATTAGGTTGAAACGTGACATTGCCAATATTTGATAATCTTTCAGTTGACTTTCAAAATGACAATTTTAGAAGATTAAACCTAATACAAATGTAAAGGCAGCGTTTAGGGAAAGCGATAAGCGATGGTGCAGTGCCCTGAAGTTAACAACTCAGGAGCTGTGGCCACCACTAGGTCGGAAAGACTGAGAGGAGGGAGTGGTTACCAGAGCCCAGAGAGGGAGACAGAGATATGAGGAAGCCCCCCGAGAGGAGGTGTGGCCCTTGGATGAGCACATGGTGATCCACCAGGGAGGGCGGGGAGGGAGTAAATTCCTCAACCTGCTTCTTCTCAATTCCTGTGTTCTCTGCTGGGGCTCCCCGTTGCCTGAACTTAACTGGAAGCCGGAGGCAATGGTGCCTATTGCTATAGTTCTCAGAGTAGTCCACAGAGCAGAGTGGAGAATGGTAGAGAGTGAATTGAAGAAGCGAATGGAAGCTATTCAGCGCTGCTAATAAGTGATGGAGCTGGCGGGCAGGTCCAGGCCACTTTGTTCCAGGGCCCATGTTCAGAACCAGCACCTCTCACTTTGAACTTGGCAGAAGGAGCTGGGTCTACAAAGTCACTGGTATACCAAAAGCTCCTCTCAGGGATTTCCACTGAGCTTCTCAGGCACTAGGCTTCACCAACGAATTATTCACCTTTCATTTTAATATTTGATTTCTAACAAAGGAGCCGACGTTAAGAGTGCTATGGTGTAGAATGGATCCAATCTGAGCCCAGGGCCTCAACCCACACTTTGTAGGTCAGATTCACCCCTGGCAGTTAAATACTTTGGAGTGGATAAGGGCCCATGCCGTGTTTCATAATTCTTTTACAAGTTGAGGCTTGTATCAAGACTATCAAGACTATCAAGATGATGGTACATTTATGAACATTGATGGCATCCAACCAACAGAAGGCAGTTCACTCAGATCACAAAATATTGACTCTGGGAAGAACGATATGATCCTGGAAATGGAAAGTCCATGCTTTGAGGACATTTTGAGATGAAACACACCAACACATCAAGCTCTGGGACAACCCAGTGTTACTAGATAGTGGCCGAAAAAGATGAGGGTATGTGCTCTTGGTGTCTGTGCCAATAGGTCTGCCAGGGGCTGGAAATGGCCCCATTCTCTCTATCCCTTTGGTACCTTTGCACTCGATGTTTCTTCTGCCTATAACGTCCTCTACCTTTAATTGAATGACCAAATCTTACTCATTCTTCAAGTATCACATTTTCTAGGAAGGCTTTCATTATTTTCCATTTCACCGCAGGCAGAGTGAAGTTTCTTGGGCAATAAGATAGTTATCTATTTCTCTCCCCAACCAGACTGTGAATTAGCTTCTCCTCATGGCCAGAGACCAAGTCACAGAATCATTTCTGGAGACCATGTCACGATCGTATCTAGCCTACAGGATGCCTGGAACATAGTAGAGGCCCCACACACTTCGGATGCATGAATAAATGAGCTAATATAGCCTACAGTTTCAGAGGAAGCTATCCTCAGTGTTGGAGGAAGGGCTCAGTAAGGTTCTGTAAGAAATTCCACTGAAAACTCCTGTCTGTTCTTTGGGTGCAATAGGGAGTGTCAGCTGGAATTCTGAGTGCCTGACAATGGCAAAAAATATGCAAGAGATATGTGCACTGGGATACTGGGTTTGTTCCCAGAATGTGTGTGTGATTCTAGCCCCATGAGGTCAGTCTATCCCTACTTTTCATCCGAGGGGAGAACTAGTGGAATCTAGTTAGAAGCCTAAGTCCAAAGCTTTTGGTTTCAGATGATTCTGGTTCAAGTTCCAGGTTTGTCAGTCACTTTGTAGATGATCTACCCTCTGTATGCCTCAGTCTCTTTGCCTATAACATAATGATAATCATACCTAGCTCTCTGGGTTACTGAAATTTTTAAGTAACACTCTGGGCTACTGCATTTTTTTGTGAGATGATATACGCATATTCTTGGGCACATATTCAATCATGAATGATGTTTCCTCGCTCCCTCTTTCGGCTGTTTTACCTAAAATCACTAATTCCAAGTGCAGGACTCCACACGGTGCTGTTGCTAAGGCAGTGTGTGGCAGATTACCAGAGCACCAGCCAATAGGCTACGGCATGTTTCTCACACTTCCCTTAACGTTTTCCCTTCTTATTGCATCAGTACTGGTCTATGTCCCTAAACTCTTTCATCTCTAACATAGTCCCAAACTGGTTTACCTCCCTGGGCGTGATTTCTACCACTTGAATCCATCCCCCATACTCCAGCCAGAGTTATGTTCGTAGAGCACAGCTCAGCCAAAGCCACTAGCCAGCTTAAAAACTATCAGTGTCTTCTCTTTTCCAACAGAGCTGAGCCCAGGCTCACTGAGATAGCGGTCAACACTTGCTGACACCTGGTTCCAAATTTCCTTACTCTGCACTACTCTCTCCACTCACCCAATGCTCTGAGAGCTGAATTTCTCTGTTCGCTGTGTATTTCTGCATATCATACTTTTGAGTCTTCCCTACTGTTGCGCCTCTTACCTGGGATGCCGTTGGTCCCATCTTCATGCCAAGAGCAACTCAGCTTTCGAGGATTAGCTCTATAATAACTAGAACTAGAGGTCATCTTTCCCTTCGCTGACACTTAAAACTAGTTCAATGTACTCTCTACGACTCACATATCACCACCACCACTACCGCTACAGACCAAATGTATGTGTCCTCCCAAATTCATATACATATTGAAATCCTAACCCCCAATGTGTTAGGAGATGGGGGTCTTTGGGATGTGATTAGCTCATGAGGTTGAAACCCTCATGAATGGGCTTAGTGTCCTTATAAAAGAGACCCCAGAGAGATCCCTTCCCTCTTCTGCCATGTGAGGACACAGCAGGGAGATGCCATCTATGTACCAGGAAGATGGCCCTCATCAGATAGTGAATCTGCCAGTGCCTTGATGGTTTGATTTCCTAACCTCTAAAACTGTGAGAATAAAGGTCTGTTGTTTAAGATACCCAGTGTGTGGTATTCTGTTATAGCAGCTCAAATTAATTTAGAGCGCTGCCACCATTACTATGGTCTCCCTCTTCATCCTATACCTCTTACTACTATTATCTAAATATGTCTTCTTTGTCATTCTAAGCAGAGCACTTCAAGGGCAGGGTTAACATTTGTGTGGGCTTTGTATCCAATCCCTTACAGTTCCCTGGGTCCTGGGTTAGGAGTCTCAGTAACTGAGACCCACAAGTGAGTGAAACTTTTCACTTTTCTCCTTTCTTTACCCAATCCTTGCTGTATCACCAGTTTGACTGTTCAGGTTCCATAACACCGATGGGGCTGTTTTTAAGCTGGAGACACTGAGTGAATAAATCAGCAAGTGAGCGTGGCTTCCTCTCTGGTTCCATGGGCTGATGTGGCTACAGGAAAACATTTCCTTTCCCTGGTGCCAAGTGGTCAGCTTCTTTGCTTTCTCTCTGGCATTGATCTCTTCCTCCCAGGGGCAGGTGAGTTGGGTCACTGTCCTGGATGTCCAGACCAGCGTGGATAAATGCACTCACACCGGTCTCTCAGTTCCAACAGGTCTGCAGTATTGGCTTCTGACCTGAAGCATTAAAGCCAGCAGGTTTAGACCAATAGGGCCCGCCCACACTTCCAGAGGTGGCAGAGGCTGCTACATGCTCACCTGAACCCGTTCCTTGTCCCTCCTGGTTACATCCTCAGTTGACTCTTCCCAGACTCCCTTGCAGCTAGGTCAGAACTTGTGGCTGCCTTTTAGCCAATGGAACAGGGGTACATGTGGTACATTGCTGTGGTAGAGCTGTCTCACATGTAGTCCAAGAGCTGATTATTGAATTTTCAGGAATTTTCTGAACTGGTTGTGAACTGTTATTAGCTGGAAATCAACCATGGTGGGGGATTTGCACCATGAAAATTGGCAAATGCTACAAATCAGATTTTTTCCCCCTAAAAAGAGCCCATTGTTAACCACGTACCAGCATATCACTGCATGTTTGCCCCCTCCAAGACTGGCTTATGAAGTCCTCCCATACACACTCCTTGCTCTTTCTGCCACCAGGACTAAGAAAAGGACAAAGCCATAAGGCATAAGGAGCCTGGGTTCTGAAATGACCAAACGTAACCAGGAACACTGACTTTGGACTATGACAGAAGTAAGAAATACAATTTACTATGTTCGGCCCACAAGAATTTGGGTTCTGTCTGTTGCTGCAGATAGCATTACTTTTCCTGATTAGTATAGCAGAGTTTGGATAAGAGAGGAAAGTTTGAATTCTGGCTCTGCTACTTGTAAGTTATATGACCCTGGTCAAGTTGCATAACCTAACGGGTTCTCTGTGAACTGGGGATAATGAAACCATCCATCTCATAGGGACCTTGCAGTTTGGAATGAGATCGTGAGCAGAAAGCACTTAGCACAGCACTTGGCACAAAGTAAGTGCATGTCAGTGTCTCTGATAGTTAACGTTGTCCTCGGCATGGGATTTTGGTCCCCAAATTGCCACTTTGCTTCCTGCCTGGCATTGCTCCTTGTGTTTCATCTCTTTTAGGAAGCTTATAGAGTGAGGAGGCTACAGTTTGGTGCATGTTCTGAGTATTCCCTGGATCCCTGGTTATGATAAGCACCCCCTCATCCTGTCATTTTTGATGAATAAAATAGTAAAACAATGTAACATCTAATAGTGGAGAAGACAACTAGCTTCCCTCTGAAGGAAGAGGGGTTCCCCAAGTTACTTCCTATTGAAGTTTTGCAAGTACTAAGATTTAACATGATGAAAAACTGGTTACTGTCTCAGGTGCTTTGAGCAAGAACCCAGACTCACTAAATGAAATAAAGTCCAACAGGGAAGGAACTTGTTTAATGTAATCCTAATGTCACATCTTTGCATGAGCCCTTAGCAGAAGATCTCAGATGGTTCTGGACACATATGTAGCTGGGTGATTCTCTTCCCGTCTTCCAAAAAGAGCTCTCCTTCCATGGGAGGTTAATCTATAAGCAGGGAAAGGAAATCGATGGAGGCCTGGTGGTTGCAGTGGATTTCTCTCAGGTGTTGTTTCAAATCAATTTCATTCAATAAACATTTGCTGAGCACCTACTGTAGCAGGCACTGTGCTGGGCATTGAGGGCCTCAGACGGAAGTTGAGGTGGGCGTGTCCACAGGGACATCAGTCTAATAGAGACCAGGGTGAGTCTTCAAGTCCTGACAGACCAAGGCAGGTGTCCCACGGAGGCATAGAGAGAAGGCTGAGGGGCTCCAGGGAGGGAGTGAAGGGTCAGGAAGATGGTCTGGACCACCTCACGGAGAACTTTGAATGCTAGGCCAAAGGTTTAGAATAACAGAGGCTGTTGAAGCAAGAAAACATGATCAGAGGTGGGTGTCAAAGAGAACAGCCTGGAGTGGAGACCAAGACAGGATTGGTGGCAAAGAGACTGTAAGTGGCAAGCCCATTCTGCAGCCCAGGAGCAGGGTCGTTGATGAACATGTACTCCAGGGGTCAATTGGCTCAGGTTCAAATCCAATTCCATCAAGAATTAGCCATGTGACTTTTGGTGACTCTCTTCACCTTTCTGTGCCTCAATTTCTCTATCTGTAAAGTGGGGATAATAATAGCACCAATCTCATAAGTTTGTTATGAAGCCCAGTTGGAGCAATGTCCCCGAAAGCACCTGGCACGTATGCTCACCTGGCAAAAGTTAGCTCTCAGTATGATCACCTATTGAAGCGCCTAAGATGTGACAGGCACTGGGGAAAATGTGCAAAGACAAGCACAGTCACTGACCATGGCTCTTGGGAGAGAGAGCTCAGTAACCGTGTCTAGCATCTGTCAATTGCTTATGACGATTTGAAACACCCAACATGCTTTATCTCAGCATTCTATGAGCTGGATACCATTACTTACCTGAATAGTAGAGATGAGGAAACTGAGGCACAGAGAGGTTAAACAATCAGCCCAGGTCGCAGAGTTAGAAGGAATGGAGACAGATTTAATCCCGGGCCTGTTCTGACTTCCTCTTAATCGTTGCATCAGCACAGAGGGCTGTGTTTGCACAAAGAAGGGCCCCCAATAAAGGGTTGGGGGCAGGGCAGGTTTCTCAGAGGACGTGATGTCTAGACCAGGGCCAGAGGGCTAAGTGGGTGTTAACTTGCCCCAATTTTTATCCATTCTAAGTGATTCATTTCCCCACATTATAACTTCTCTGGTTTGGGGGTACACCTATAAATGATGGTATGTGATAAATAACGGGCAGCATTCTTTTCTTTCTTAGAAGCACATAAAATGATGCAGCCTAGAAATACAGGTTGATGGGTGAGGGCACAGGTAGGAGAAGCGAGGCGGACGAGCTTCAGGTGAAGGGGGGCATAGGCAAAGGGCCTTGGGAAGAGGAGAATCTGGCCCAAAGGAGCGGCTCTCGTGCCCAGGGCTGGAGGCTTCTTGCTGTGTTACAGATCAAGCATAGAGCTGCTGTCTTGCACGTAGGGAATGAGCGCTCTTGAACTTCTGTAGCAATAAATTCTGCTGTGATGGAAATGAGGAAGCACTACCCTTGGCATGCCCGTAAAGACTGGGAATGAGAGGGCCAGGGCTGCCCATGGTGACTGTTATTCTCTCCCTGAATGGGATTGTAACGCTTTCCCACCCCATACCCCCACTCCTTGCCCTCCCCTTCCTGTCCCCAAATCATCATCTCCCTCTGTGGCCTGCATCCCAGGCTGCCTCAATACAGATTTACTCTACCACCATAGAGAGAGCCGTTGGGAATTGGGGGCTATATCTTATTCGTTATTACGACTCCCACCCCACCCTGCAGTGTGGTGTATAACGCCCTGCACACAGTCAGCGCAAAATAAATTCTGGCTGCATTGAATCAGAAGAAAAGAAACCTGGAATCCCGTTCCAGGTCGCTTCACTTTACAGTGAACCTTCGCATTGACACTTATAAACGACCTGGTTCGGGGCAGCTCGGATCATAAAGAAGCCATGGCAGGTAACTGGCTTTATTTTCTGAGCATTCCTTCATTCCTGTACCTAGGAATGACAGCACAGAACCTGGGGGATTTCTGAAAAATTCTCAGATCCCATCTCAGAATTGGAGATATCATCATTTACAGGAATACAGCTGTGAATCCGGAATAATAATAATAATATAGTAATAAGAAAACAGAAACCCACTGAAAATGACTTAAAGAAAGAAATTTATCAGTTCTTGCCACTGAAAATCAGAAGCATACTATCATTAGGTATGGCTGGATCAGGGGGCTCAAATTAAGTCATTTCTAGTAAGTTCTTCCACATAGTGCCCCGTCTTTAGATTTAAGGGATCCTGAGTCAAACACTGTGGCAGGTGTTACCAGCTTCCAACCTGCAGGAGAGCCTCATTACTCTTTGAGTCATCTCCTTGAAGGCCATCTTTCGAGGTGAAGGGGGAGACATTCCCTGTCCTCCAAGTCCTTTCCAAAGAAACACTTCCTGCAAGCCCTTCTCCAAGCTCCAGACATGACCCCTTTGTACCCTCAGTGTGAGCAAGGGGCTATCTCAACACCCACTTTGACATCTAATATCTGCTATATCTTGGTGTTTCAGTCAAAGCTATTAGACATCCTATTATATAATTTCTGTGCAGCTCTAGGGGAAAGTTGGAAATGGAAATTGACTTTAAGAAGCTTGAAAAGCGAAGATAACTTAGAAAGGATCAGAGTGAGTGATGGGTACTTAAAAGGTCTGCTCATGGGATTGAGGGCAAGGGTACCTCATCCCCAAGTCTCTGTTTTCTTACCAAGATGCCTTCAAAAGCACTTCATGGGCGTGTGATTAAGATTGAACCACGCAGTGATTTGCACAGAGCCGTAGCAGGCCCTGGATAATAACGGTGAGTCACTGTGCTTGGTTACTCACACCCATGGAAACTCATTCAATTCTCACAACAATCCTATGTAGCAGGCTCTGTTGTTAACACTCCCGTTTCACAAGGATGATCGTTAAAGCGCAAAGAGGTTGAGTAACTTGCCAAGGTCTTCTGGTTAGTAAGTAGTAAAGACAGGATTTGAACCTAGAGAGGCGAACTCTAAGACCTTGGTCTTAACCGCTGTGCCATGCAATCTCCTGATAAGTTATAGCTCCTTTGCCCCTGTCCCTTGCATTGAATTCAGCTGGCTTTTCCCCAGCCTTCCCTCCCATGTTGTCCACACCTAGTTCCATCTTCATTGTAGTTTGACAAGTTACACAGCACTGTGCGGTTGATTGTGCCAAAAACTTTGGAGTTATAGCCTATGGATGGACGTTTGGAAGAGTTTGCACAAATCTGGGTTTTGGAACAAATCCAGTTCTTTACGTAGGTGACAGTCTGCATGCCAGATTTATGAAGCCAATCTATATTCTCCATTTGGACAAGGATTCTCCGGGAATAAAGGATTCTCAGCCTAGCTGCTGGCTGTGAACAAAGAAAACAAATATATCACATTACTTGGCAGGAAAGAGTGCCACACTTCCAAGTGACATCAGGAAAACAGGTTGTGTCTTTTTCCCACCAGCTGGTAACCACACCCTCTACAGAGGCAGCCAGCCTGTAGCCCAAAGCAGCCTGTGAGGTAGGAGCTGTGCCAGGTCTGGCCTTTCCACATGTGTCCTTAGGGAGGCAGGCAGTTCTCATCTGGTCATGCTACCTCCTCAGAGTATGACTCTGGGCTAGTTACTTCCCCTGCTTGAGCCTGTCTTCCCAATTGTAAAACAGAGCAAGGAGTGAACTAGAGGATGCCAAAGGTCCCCCTTGCTATGTACGATTATAAATTCATGGGTCCCTGCATACTACGCAGTGAGGGGTTTGGATGCTGTGGAAGATACACAGGACACGAAGCAAGACGGAAATCAGCATTTTGTAATCAGATGTGTTACGTAAAGCATGGTCGGGAGGGAAGGTAATGTTCGGGTTCTCAGGATCTCAGAATAGGTTTATATCTTTTGTTGCTCCTATCCTGGTGTACACAGACCCTGACAGAGTGTGAGAGGAGATTCTGGGCTGTTGTCTTGTGTTGAGCCCTTTTGATTGCTAGTAACAACGAACAACGAATTTCTTTTTCAGTTCCAAGGACCACAGCCCAGGAAGGGAAGAGATGCACCTGGGCCTGAGGGACTCCTACTCATCTTTGTGTCTTATTGCATGTAAGCTTCAGTCTCTTGGACCAGTTTCCTCTCATAGCCGGAAATCAAATGAGCAACGTAGAGCAGTGGTTAAGCATGTCAATCTGCTTGGGCTTAAATTGAAGCTCTTCTACTTATTAGCTCTGTCCCATTAGCAGACCTGTTAACCTCTCCAAGCCTCAGTGTTCCCAACCGTAGGATGTGGATGATATCAGAAACTACCCCATAAAGTGTTGCAAATACTATTGAGTGTTCAGTAAATGTTAGCTATTATGAGAATCATGATGATGCTGTCACAGCCTTGCCATCCAAGGGGCGATACTCCTCCTAATCTTTAGTCTAATTGTCGGTTCTGGTGATTATCCCTGGACCATTCAATGCTGGCCATGTGGGAAATTACTATGATTGACTCACCATGAGCCAATCAAGAGTAAGGGGGAGTACAGAGAGGTAGGATCTGGAAGAAGATGACAGCTCCTTTCTAGAATCACCTCAACTAAGAGAAAATCACCGTGCAGAAGAATGAGTTCTGTTTTAGCAAAAAAGATTGTAGATGTCCAAGATCCAGTAGCAGATTCCCCCCTAACTAACAAAGCCAACATTTCAGGGCCTCTCAGAGCTGAACATGATTTTTACAAGGCCCTGGGCGGGTCACTGGCAACATGTTCACAGGGTCATATGTTTTGGTCAAAGTAAAATATTTTAACCACAGTTGGTTAATGTTGCTGTCTCTTTCCCATCTGATTTCCCCTCCATCACACCTTCCTCTGTGTCAGGTGACACTGGAGTGGCAACACCTGCATCTGGCTAAAGGGACATTGAGTTAGGGACACATTTATTTTTAGTTTTGTGGAATGAACTTATGTCATTCAGTGACTTTCATATATAGTTAAGCTGTTACTAGCTCACCCAGCGCAGGAAGACCTTCCAGGAAAATTGTCACTCATTTAACTGACTTAACTGGCATTAAGACCAAAAGTACAAGGCCAGGGATGGATTCTTAACATGAATATGATCTGTGGCACCTACCACCAGAAATATGTGGTCAACAGAGGAGGAGAAATAAGGTTTGAAATATACAAGGAAGAAGCTTACCTGGAAAATTTCTGATGCCTTCAAGCTTCCAGAGTCTCATAGTTGGATGGTTTTAAGCATACATGACAACTTGGATTTTAGAGCAGGAGTAAGGAGAATGTCTGCACATTATAAAACTGCTTAAGTCTTACACCGTGGGTGACATCTTAAAGAGCCTAGCAAATATCTTGGAGACTCAGAAGACACAAGATGCAAAAACTTTATTCTAAATGTGGGCGTTTAGTTGGCATTTAAAATTTTCATTTCCCTGATGATTAATAACATTTTTATGTGATCATGGGTCATTTGTACATTTTCCTTTGTGAAATTTCTGTTCAAGTCTTTTGCTCATTTAAAAAAATTGGGTTGTCTTTCTTTTTATTATTGAACTGCATAAGATATTTGTGCATTCTAATTATAAGTCCTTTATCAGATAAATGTATCATGAATATTTTCTTCCAGCCTGTGTCGAGTTTTCTAATGGTGTCTTTTGATGAATAAAAGTTCTGAATTTTATGAAGTCTAATTTATCACTTTAGTGTTTTTTAATGAGTGCTTTCTGTGTCCCATCTAGGAAATCTTCACTTATCCCAAGGATGAGATATTCCCTTGTGTTTTCTTTAGGCAACTTTATAGGTTTAGCTTTTACATTGGTCTTTGACTCACGTCCAACTAATTTTGTATAATTTGTATGAGACAGGGAGTAAAGGTTCAGAATTTCCCCCCACATGGATATTCAATTGATTGAGCACTATTTGTTGAAAAGATTTTCATTTCCCCATTAAATTACACTAGAACTTCTGTAAATAATCAATTGCCCTATTAGGTATGGGTTTATTCCTGACTTCTCTATGCTGTTCCCTTCATCCCTCTGTTGCTCTTTACACCAAATACAACAACATCTTGGTAATAGTAGCTTCAGAGAGAGTCTTGAAATTAAGTGAGGGGCTTCCCTGGTGGCGCAGTGGTTGAGAGTCCGCCTGCTGATGCAGGGGACACGGGTTTGTGCCCCGGTCCGGGAAGATCCCACATGCTGCGGAGCGGCTGGGCCCGTGAGCCTGCTCGTCCGGAGCCTGTGCTCCGCAGCGGGAGAGGCCACAACAGTGAGAGACCCGCGTACCGCAAAAAAAAAAAAAGAAATTAAGTGATGTAAATCCTCAAACTTTGTTCTTCTTTTAAGACACTATTTTCGGGTGGTTTTTTTTTTTGTATTTTATTTATTTATTTATAATTTAATTTAATTTATTTTTTTATACGGCAGGTTCTTATTAGGCATCCATTTCATACACA